>NW_028146743.1:7734332-8019332 GCF_055883805.1 Amblyomma maculatum | reverse complement strand
GAATTACTGCCAGCGCTAGACGTTCCAATCAACCATTAAATCCATATTTCACTTGGTGGAGGTCAAGCTGAGGTTCCCTGTACCCATCTCGCCCTGGAACTTCGCAGCAGAACGTTGACTACCCCAATGACGGAGCCTACTTCATCGCACCTACCTCCGCCAGTCGCCTGCACAGGTGCCCTTCGTCAACGGGACCCCGCTACCTTCAGTGGAAGCAGCGATAACAACGTCGACGATTGGCGGTCCACTTACGAACGGGTCAGCCGTCAGAATCACTGGGACGACAATCGTAAGCTCAATAATGTCATCTTTACTTGAGCGACGTCGCTAATCTGTGGTTTTGAAACCACGAGTCGGACTTTACCACCTGGGCGAATTTCAAGACCAAATTTTCTGATGTCTTTGGCAGACCCACCGTCCGAAAACTCCGCGCGGAACAGCGTCTTCGATCACGACTACAGCTTCCCGGTGAAACGTTCACCAGTTACATTGAGGACATTGTTGATTTGCGTCGCCGCGTTGACCCGACCATAACCGAGGCCGTTAAGATACGTCATGTCCTCACAGGAATTGATGACGGCGCTTTCAACATGCTCATCGCCAAAGGCCCCACTACGGTCAAGGAAATCTACGACCTCTGTCAAAGCTACGACGAGCTCCGCAAGGAGCGTGTTTTGATTCGCCAGCCTCATGCATCCCTCGCTGGACTAGCCGCGGAGAGGGAGTCATTTAGCCTCTCTGAAGACATCGAGGCTTTAGTACGTCAGGAGGTCGCGCGACAACTGTCTCTGCAGCCATATATTAAGGAGTCGACACCAACTGGCCTTGTTCCGGAGCTTCGCCGCGCAATCCAGCAACATGTATCTGAAGTCGTCCCTAATCCTCCTTCTCAATCAGCTCCAGTCGCACCCTCAATGCCGTTCCTCACAGCCACAATTTCATCGTCCGGCGTTGCGCCACTGAGCTACGCTCCAGCATTTGCGCCGGCTCATCTTCAGGTATTGCATCGCACGTATTCCGAAGTTACTTCAAATCCACCTCCTGAGCCAGCATATGCCTACGCTTCGCCCCCTGTCCGTTCGGCACCAACAGCTTTTGCTCCCTCCTTGCGTCAGACACCATCTCCATGGCGCACTTCAGACAACAGGCCTATCTGCTACCACAGCGGCATCCCTGGACACACTACACGCTACTGCCGGTGCCGAATAAATATGGCCTTTGCTGCACGGCCTTGGCGCCGTCCTCGCCCAGCGCAAGCCTGGCTTCTCCGAATACGTTGTTGCCAACGCAAGCCGTGCTCTTACCAAAGCCGAGTCCAACTACTCCGTTACCGAAAAGGAGTGCTTAGCAATCGTGTGGGCTATAACGAAGTTCCGCCCTTACTTATATGGCCACTCCTTCGAGGTAGTTATAGATCATCACGCTCTCTGCTGGCTCGCGTCTCTCAAGGATCCGCCTGGCCGTCGCGGGCGCTGGGCTCTCAGGCTTCAGGAATACGACATCCGTTTAGTGTACCGCTCTGGCCGCAAGCACTCTGACGCCGATGCTCTTTCTCGGTCACCGGTGCGTTCGCCTAACTCATCATCCCCTCCTCAAGCCTCCTTGTCAGCACTCACCATTGAGGATATGCCTTTCGAGCAACGACAAGATCCTTGGGTTTCTAACCTGCTATATGTACTTGGCACTACTTCCGCGGCTATGCATCCTCGGGCACTCCGCCGACAGGCCTCCCATTTTACCATTCTGGACGGCCTCCTCTACCGAAAGAACTACAACTCAGACGGCAGAAAATGGCTTCTTGTCATTCCGCGCCACCTCCGCTCCGAGGTTTGTGCCCACCATCACACTGACCCGCAAAGCGCTCTTGCCGGCGTCCTGAAAACCTATGATCGAATTCGTCAGAGGTATTACTGGCGGGGAATGTAAAATTTCGTACGTCGTTACATTCGCTCTTGTACCGCCTGTCAACAACGAAAATTTCTCGCCACCCCGCTGGTCCTCTCCAGCCTTTACCGTGTCCAGCTCGCCCGTTTGATCGCGTGGGAATCGACCTCTATGGTCCGCTACCATGCAGTGCCGCCGGTAATCGATGGGTCATCGCCGCCGTCGACCACCTGACCCGTTATGCGGAGACTGCTGCACTTCCGGCGGCGACAGCCTGAGAGGTAGCCCATTTTCTTCTGCACCACTTCAATCTTTGACACGGCGCCCCTCGCGAGCTACTGAGTGATAGAGGTCGTGTCTTTCTTTCCGAAGTAGTCCAAGAGCTCCTGTCGTCTTGAAAATCGATACATCGGGCTAGAACCGCGTACCACCCGCAAACCAACGGCCTCACGGAGCGTTTCAACCGTACACTTGGGGACATGCTCGCAAAATGTATGTTACATCTGAATCTGGGAGCTCCAACTGGGACCAGGTACTGCCATTCGTAACATTTGCGTACAACACTGCCACCCAAGCAACAACTGGTTTTTCGCCCTTCTTTCTCTTATACGGCCGTGAACCATCTTGTACTCTGGACACAATTTTGCTATACTATCCAGATGCCTCTGAGTACAGTGCTTTGTCCGATATTGTACAGAAGGCGGAGGAATGCTGTCAGCTAGCTCGCACGTTTACCTCCAACACTCAAGGTTATCGCAAAGATCAGCATGATAGCGATAACCCTGCTCCGACGTTGCTGTCCAACAGCTTCGTTTGGCTATGCGTTCCTGCCACCAGCAAACTAGAAACGAAATACCACGGACCTTATCGCGTCTTGGAACGCACATCCCCTGTTAACTACATCATCGAGCCAGTCACCCCTTCTTCCGAACACCGCCGCCGCGGCCGTCAGGTTGTCCATGTTAGCCGCCTCAAGCCGTATTACAACTCTCTGGTTGTCTCTTCTCCTTGAGTCGCCAGGATGGCGACTTCTCCACGCGGGGGAAATGTAAAATAGACGAAGAAGAAACAACGCTGCGGCATCGCCATCACCATCGCTGTTCCCCGGCGCCCATCTCTCTTGCGCTGAAGCTGTGCCCTGCCGCTGGTATTCCGATCCTGCTGTGCCCGAATTACTGCCACCGCTAGACGTTCCAATCAACTATTTAATCCACATTTCAATAATGTTATTCACGTCAGTGGTTCTTGTTAGCTTTTAGGAGTTCTGAAATAGCGAAAGGTTCACCTGCGAACCCGTGCCAAACTTTAAATGATTGTTTACCGCTGATGCATCCCTCACTAATCCATTCGTGTGGATCTGTGTTCCAATGAACTTCCCGGGCATCGAAATTGTTCTCAGAAAAAACTACATGCAGCGCAGCTTGCCAAAGAGACCACATAATAAAAAATTTTTTCGTGTATCGCGCACATCTTTGTGGGTATACGCCGGCCGCCCCTTCGCTTACTGCTGCCGGCTGCATCGGCCTCACTTCTGTTTTCTGGTCATGTTGTTGCTTGCAGCTCGGTTAACAAATTTTTCATGGCTCTGCCATGCCTGCTACTGTTCTTGTACTCTTGTATAAAATAACAAAACAAGCATTCCAGAGATAGTAAGTAAGGGCGAGAGTTACAAAAAAACACAGCGTAAAATAGTAAACCAGGTCAAGGTTTCAACAAAGGCGAAAAGAATATTCAATTAACCGACAGTCTGTAGCAAGAGGGATTCTCACAGCCTTCTTATCTAATAAGGTATCGTAGTCGCAGAGTTGGTCGGTAGCGGCGGCCGTACAAGGAGGGGTGAGAAGTTGGTCGCGGGCTCGGTGAAAAAAGCAAGACACTTTCCCGGAGCAAGCAGACACGAGAGAGGCCCAGAAGACTGAATCTTCCCAGGGCACACTGCTGCGGCATACTCCGGTCTGCCTTTTTATACTCTCTGCTGGTTGCGCTGAGGCAAGGATGTGCTCTTGCCGGTCGCTGCCCCGGAGCGTCTTGTCGAAGCATGCTCTCCCGTTAGATCCGCTGTATATGTGAGCCAAGAGATCCCGTAACTTTGCTCTATATGTCAGGCAGCTTGTGACATATCCTTGCTATATGCAGTAATGTTTTCTGAAACATTGCTTGCTTCTTCGCACTACTTGACCACTTCCCTGCCTTCGTGTTGCATGAAGTACTCCCACACACATTTGAGCCTTTGTTGTCTACAATATCTGCTAAAGGTTATGCCACAGGAAGCTTGTTCAAAGTTCCTGCTGATGATATCGCAGAACTGGGTCCTGTTGCTTGAACCATTGGTGTTGGGTATCGATATTCGGATGGCTTTGTTGGCTTGCCTCAAGTTCATGCAGGGCCGGAAGCTATCATTTCTGTAGGGAATGGCTACAATAAGCTACACTCAAGGGATTGGTCCTCGCACTGGTTCTGTGACATCGGAGGGTGCGCTTGTTCAGTTTCTGCTTCCCCTTTGTAGGTGTAGCAGGGCCTGTGCCATTGGTTGCCTGTTGTTGATCCGCAGTTTCCTTTAGAAGTCGTGCTGTTTCCACCATCAAATGAAGATGTCATCGAGTTTTGGTGAGTGCTTCATGTATTTTAGAGATTGCATTGCTGTGCTCCGCCTGATTTCGTATGGTGTGCAGGAGACCTAGGTAGCTAGAAGTGTGTCATGCTAGCAGTGGGGATGTGTGTTGCTGACTGTTGATAATGGTGATGTCTGTTGCTTATACCGAGATGCAGTTTCATTCATGAACTGTTATCATTTTTCCAGTGGTGTTTTAGAGCTGGTATAATAAAGTTCTTTACACTGAAAATATTTTCTTTTATGACAGTTCTGCAGTGTTTGTCTGAAACCACTATTTTTCATTGCTGGCTGTCTGTACTGTGGCACTAAAGTGAGTGATCAATCTTGTTGGCTCACCCTTGAGCTTCCAGAGCGAACTGATCATCTTGTGCTATCATCAGTATGCAAAAAGTTTGCATGTGTCTTTCAGTCCAAACTAGACCCGTCCTGTGCCACCTAACTGGCCTGTTATGCAACGAAATATCCTTTGTCCAAGAAAGCTTTCCTTCGTGGCTAGGTTCCAGCCGAGGAGAGATATTTGAGGGCTTCCCATTTTGCAAAAACGCAGAGCTTGTCTAATGTGCAACCTCCCAACACTTGTTTTTTTACAGCCAGTCATTGGCTACATTTAGCATTTTGTAGCACTAAACTCCGAGACCTATTTATTTTAAAGCTGGCTGCGCTATGGTGGTTGTGAAACTTGCCGGTGAACTTTTAACAATTGTTGAAGAAGCTTTTCTTCATGACCATGCTGTACCCACGGTGAGATTTCTAAAGTCAGCTGTTGGAAAGGTGCTTTTGTCGTTGTGCAGGGCTTCCTTCGTGCAACCATTTGTGATGTGACAAAAGGCGAGGAAGAAAAAGGGGCACATAATGTGGGAAGCTGGGAGTAATTGGCGTTCGAGTAGTGAAGAGGTGGCAGACATTACCACAGAGCTAATTGCCAGTTATCTCCCAAATGAGGTACAGCCAGTGACGTAAAGGGCCCACTGACATTATTGACGAGGTTTGCATGTGCTGCCCAAGTCAGTTTCAAGTGTTGCCCGGAGCACGTTTTAAAATTTCTTTGTAAAGGATAGGCTCCACACAAAGCTTTTAATTTAACTCGAATACTCGTAAAGGCCACCTCGACAGATTTCTTGCATTACAACGCAGGTAGCATTTGAGGAGCCTTCTAATTCAGTATCTATTACCAACTGTCTCCAGCAAGAAGTGATTGCATTTCCTTTGTTAGCTTTCCTGATGTTTTGTATTCTGTTTACTTTCCTACGAGTGTTTTTGCTTTCACCATGTTCACTGGGGACCCACTGGACAGGTGATGTCTCGGGCATTGCTTGCAGTCAAGTTTTGGGGATCATATCGTGCAAGACAATTTCTCTCCGAGTCCAGGCTGAATTTGCGAAGATTCGTGAAGCAGGCTGGCGGATTCCCGTGGTCACATTATTGAGCACCTGCCTTGCATGCAGCAGGAGCAGTATTGTCATTGATGCTACTGGATTCTCACTCGTGAAACACCAGGTACACGCCTTCCCAATTTTGTGCTCCGGTTATACGGGTAAAGTAGCTGGGGAATAGGTCTCTGACTGCACTTTGAGCAGGTGAAAATATCTAGAGGTTGGAGACTGCATCAGGACAAAAGAATCTATCATTGGCGCACCAGAAAGCTCATTGCAAGTAAACAACTGCATGTGAACAAGGAGCAGTGATAGTGTTTCCTCCTTCATCAAAGTTCCTACAAACATTCCGCCTGGCTTACAGACGACGTAACACTCTGGACGTCTCTACGTAACGCAATGTTTCTGAGACCAAGGAACGGTGCACACAAAACAGGCGACACTTCCACTCACACTCCCTTCTTCTTCGCGCAACTACCCCCGAGTTCCTCATATTCATTATTCATCTGGTCTGTAACATTTGCCTCCTTTCGCAAACGAAGCTCATCGGGCAAGTCAGGTGTTGTCACGAGAATGGCACTTCTTCAAACGGCCGACGTGTCACTTCAGTTTTTGCCGAACGTCGTTCATTGGTTGTAAGGCGTGCAATCCGGTAGTAAAGTTCGTCGAGTCGTTCTAGGGTCACGTGGGCCAGTGTAGCGTGCCAGCATCTTCTGGTGTAAACTGCGCTTTCTCATTGGTTTCCAAAGCCAGACTTGGTCTACGGGGAAGTAGATGATCTGGCGATGGTGGTCATCATAGCGAGCTTTCGATCGCTCTTGTGACACCAAAGTCCTCAGTCGAGCTATTCGCCGTGCTTCTTCAGCCAAGCAAAGAGTTTCGGCTAAGCATGGGTCGTCTTGAGTGGAAAATGGGAGGATGGTTTCGAGGGCGTGTCGAGGGGAGCGGGCGAACAGGAGGAAGAATGGACTGTATCTTGTGGTCTCATGCCTGGCGGCGTTGAAGGCGTATGTTATAAACGGAAGAACACAGTCTCAATTTTTATGGTCCGATGCGACGTACATTGCAAGTATATTCGTGAGAGTTCTATTGGTGCGTTCAGTAAACCATTTGTCTGAGGGTGGTAAGGGGTCGAATGTCTGAAATCAGATGCATATAAACGGAGTTTTTCAATTACATCGGCAGTAAACTGACGACTTCTGTCACTTATAACAACTCTCGGGGGACCAGGTCGCAAGATGACTTAAAAAGGGAAACTTGGTATGTTGTAGCTGCGGGAAGAACGGCCGTCTCACAATAGCGAGTAAGATGGTCCACACATACAACAATCCAACGATTGCCTCCATGCGGCTCTGGAAAAGGACCCAAAAGGTCCACTCCAATTTTCTGAAAAAGAGCCTTGGGCGGCTCCACGTTCCGGGTGCAACACCAGTAGGACCTTTGCGACTTTGGTACTGAGGACAGCTTGCAACTTTCTGGTCATTCGTGTGGCGCATCCGTGGCCAGTAGAATCGCTCCTGAGTGCAGTACAAAGTTCTCGAAGGTCCCAGGTGTCCCGAAGCTGGATCATCATGCATGACGCGTAAAACAGAAAGACTGAGGATTTCAGGCATTACCAGCAGGAAGCGAAGGCCAGTGTCTGAGTAAACTTTCTTGTATAGCAGGCCATTGCATAGGCATAGGCAAAACTGGCTGTTCGAGGTTGGGTCTTGAGCAGCAGCTAAGAACGACTCCAGATGCTGGTTGGTGTGTTCCTCTGTTCGAAAGGTATGAATATCTGGAAATCGCGGAGATAAAGTAGTGACGTAATGATCAAAGTTGTCCGCGTCGCATTCCGTCGTGGCAAGTGGCAACCGGGAGAGGCAGTCTCCATCTGCGTGCCGTCGGCCACTTTTGTACGAAATGCTGTAGTCGTATTCTTGCAAGCGAAGTGCCCAGCGGGCTAGGCGACTAGACGGATCACAGAGATTGAGTAGCCAGCATAGGGAATGGTGATCGGCTTCTACTACGAAAGGCTCTCTGTACAGGTAGCAGCGAAACCGCTGCACCGCGAAAACAACCGCGGGACATTCCTGCTCGGTGATGGTGTAGTTGCGCTCAGTCTTGCTTAGAGTCCGACAGGGGTAAGCAATCACATGTTCGCAGTCGTCATAACGCTGAACGAGGACAGCACTGAGGCCTATGCCACTTGCATCCGTGTGCACTGAAGTTGGAGCAGAAGGGCTGAAATGCCGTAAGATAGGATGTGATGTTAAGAGGAACTTCAGCTGTCGGAAAGGAACTGCACAGCTAGTACACTGTAAGTCATGTACATAGCGCTGTAGCCTGGCGAGTCACAGCGACCATCCCCTGCCAGATCTGTTGTTGTCCCTACAAGCTCACTAGCAAGTTCTGCTTGCCTTTGCTGAAAAAGCTCCAAAGAAGATGTTCAATTTAGAGGCTACAAACTTGCAGTCATGTGGTTGCCTTAATTATATTAGGATGAGGGGGCCAGGTTTCAAATGCTGCATTGCTTTTCACTTTTCTCACAGCACATTTACTAAAAAAATATTGCAAAAATTATGCCTTCAGTACTAGAGCATGCAGCTGGTCTATTAAACATGTAGCCAAAGGCAACAGAGGTGTGCAATAGCAGGTGCATTGCACTGCAATGCCTCCGCTGTTGCATATATGCTGCATTTTAAATGTTTTATATGTTGCATTGTAGCTTCAAGTTGTTGTCATGAAAGGATGCGACTTCTAGTTATCGAGTTGATGACGCATACTTTGACTTGAGTGTTGTATGAGAGATATCCTTATTGTCAAATTTCATTTATGGCAGTTAGCAAGTATGCCCGTCGGTAGTTGTAGTAGGCCCTCTCTGTGATGCATTGCACCCCGATGGATTGCAGCAACCGAAGAACTGAACCTATACCGCAGCCAGAGAACAAGATGCCGGCAGCCAGGAGGACATTTCTTGCTGCTTTTCCTTCTGCCAGTGGTTGGCTTTTCCAGAGGAAAGAATGCTGCAGTGAGCATGTCCCCTTCACTGTCACGAGGCTTCCCGCTATGCTAAAGTAAAGGTTTGGTTTGGTTTGGTTTGTGGGGTTTAACGTCCCAAAGCAACTAAGGCTATGAGAGACGCCGTAGTGGAGGACTCCGGAAATTTCGACCACCTGGGGTTCTTTAACGTGCACTGACATCGCACAGCACACGGGCGCCTTTCTTTTCGCCTCCGTCGAAAAGCAGCCGCCGAGGCCAGGATTCGATCCCGCATCCTTGGGAACAGTAGTCAAGCGCCGTAACCACTGCGCCACCCCGGCGGGGCTAAAGTAAAGGGTTCTTGTTGGCCCGCACATTGTTCAGATCTCAAGAAGCTGCCGCAGGCAACCCTCGAACACAAGGAATTTCCGCTCTTTGTAGATGGGTTCCTCAATCGCTGACTGGGCCGTTTCATCCTGATGGTCACTGAAAAAGAAGTGCAGTGACATCAGCGATTGGTGCTATGTGATTGTTAATATTATGAACAAATACGTAACAGCCGTGGATGTTCATCTCGGAATGTCTTGGTGGTAAAATGTGCTAAATAAAGCTGCTGTCTAAGTTTATAGTAGGTATGCAGTTTTTTTTTCGTTCTATCAACAGGGAACAGAAAAATGCCATGCAAATTAGGTACACTTTAGGGCTGCGCAACTTATATTTTTTTCACAACAGAATCAAATATTCTTGTGCATCTTAGTGACTTATTCAAATATTTGTGCAAAATTAAACGGCAAAGTGCATGTGATGGCTCCGTAGTAGCTCTAAAGACAGCACTAATGTACACTAGGCAGACACAACATGGCCATATTATGTAAGGAAAAATTGCCCTTTTGCTACCTGAAGCAACTGTGAATATCCTAACACCACGTCCGAGATTAGTGGTGTGCAAGGTATGTATGAGGCATGGTCTCTATAGACTCATCAAGGCAATATTTGTTGACACATTGTGAGTATTACCAAATCCTTAATCATGTCAAGCCACGCATGAGAGTTATGAACGCTATCACTCGAATGGACTGTGTCACAGGGAGGGTATATTTCCAGGTTTGAATGAGTGAACATGTGACACATAGGTGACGCATTTCGTCACATTTTCTTTTTTTTTTTGCCTAATGAACAGTGCTGAAATGACAATTTTCTTGCCTGCCATAGCCAGCAAATGCACAAAAGTGGCTGAAAGAAGTTCTGTTCTAACGTGCGCCCAGTGATAGCAGTAACTACCAGACCACAGGAAAGGGTACCAAGCACTTTCCAATGAAGCTACCGTAGCCCGGTATAGGCCCCTTTCTAATCAAGCTCCCAGCTTTGCATTTTGTTCACTTATTTACATGATTAGTATGGAATGCCATAATTCAGATATATTTCAACTCCCTTTTCTTCTTGGCCCCACCATGAACGCCCCACACACTACAGGGAAGCAGACTAATGGCTCCTGCCATCCTGCATATATTCACATCCCAACATGCACACTCCTAAGAACAAGGAAGGAGGCTATGACATAGATGCTATGTCACCACTGCGTTACGTGCTTGTTTGTGCACAACTTGCAAAACTACATTTCCCATATTGCAGCCAAGCCCTCCATCTCATGCACTGTGGGGCATTGCAGTCTTGATCCTGTATTTGAAACACTCCAAGAATGAAGCTAGCAAGTGCTTTAGATGAACTTTGCAACATTAGTCGTTGAACTGCATGGTATTTTAATGCTCAAGTCTGCACCTGATTTGGCTGAAATAATTGTGAACATGCACTACTTAGCCCTGCTGCAGTAGATGAAAAGTTAGGTGACATCCATTGCAAAGGAGAAACAGCACGAACAGGGACAAGGAAATTTAAGCACACATTAAAAATGTAGTATGCTTCTATATCTTCGTTTGACATCTGATTTATGCTGTTAATGGACTAAACTAGGAAATTTTGAATACTTTTATGCTCCTACTAGACACTTCTTTGTATGTCATTGAGCTAGCTTGAATAAGTGCAACCAATCTACAGTTGCAGTGTAATGCACTATATCATGACTGTCTGCAGCTGAGGCTTATGGTTTTAAATATTGAAACTCTGTTGAAGTCGAAATACTAATACCTGCAGAAGCTGGCATCACATGGCAGCACATAACTCATGTCCCTGTCTGCAGTTAGCGGCTCGTTGTCGCCTTCGGTGCACACAGAGTCATCTACTGCCATCGGGATGAGTGTTGAGCCACGAGGAGGCTGAAAATGCCCTGGCACAGGTGGTAGCGGATCAAGTACCGTTGCAGTTAGGTGCGTTTTTCTTGCTGTACAGGCTCTCTGGTCGGCCTCTACCCCGACTTCTCTGGTGGCAGGCTTCTCTGCTTGAACCTTGGTGCTGACTAGAGATTTAAGTCCAATAGACACCTGTGTAGCTAAAAAAAAATCATATATTTAAAATTATTGGCAAGCACCCCATCTACGTTTAATGTAATCAGTCATATAGCTCTTTAATTGATTTTCGCAACACTACAGCAGCTTTATCAATAATGACTTACCAACAGAGTGGCACCCCCACATTGTCTGTGTTGCCACAGTATGCGCGCGAGTAGTTGAAGGCCCCGCTTGCGATGCTTCCTGCAGACAGATATTCATAATTATAATGATGGTTGCAGATTTGAAATTTGTCATGCTTTCATTTTCAGGTGCTGTATAGAGTGAACTGTCCGTAACAAAATGCAAACATTGTCAACTTGCTACACATACACAAATATTCTGAAAGTGGAGAACTGATATGACTAAAAAATTTGCACAGACAAGCTGTAGTTTGTAGAGTTTCAAGAGCTCTGAAAAATTTGGAGGCATGTTAGCAGCAGAAACAAAAGACACAGTGCAGGACAGTCGACTAATACACTTTTCCATGAACCAATCCAGCAGCTCATTATTTTTTAACGTCGGGTCTCCCATGTTAATCCAGTTAATATATGTGCTTCGAGTTTCTTTTTTTTTTGGTGCGCCAGTGCACACCAAAGCCTTGCATCATCCACTAAACAAAATTAACTATTTGAACTCCAAAATACTCTCATCTCCACAGGAAGAGCTACATTTTAATTGCTTCCAGAAGGTTCCTGAAGCGATGATCGAGCTTGTGCATGGAAGCAGACATAACATTTGCACTAATTTGCATAGCTTACTTATTCGGGCAATATATGCATATGCCATCATATGCAATATAATACAAAGCTGTTCAGTACAGTTGAAAATTAAGCATGCACATAGGTCAAAAGACTTGCATAATTCACTGGACAAAACGAACTATCCAAAATATTCTCACCTCTACAGGAAGAGCTGGGGTATTTGGATCACCTCCTGTAGGTGCTTGAAGCAATGGTTGAACGCATAACTGCATGAAAGCTTAAAGGCATAGCAACAGTTGTGCTAGTTTATATAGCTTCTAGCAATAGAGCCATCATATATGTGTGCAACATATTCCAAAGTTATATATGTGGCCTAAATATACATAAATATAATATAAAAGTATATATACATTGTTATTAATACCATGATCCCAGTACTAACCTGTCCAGAGGAAGCCTGTGCAGTGCTGAGGTCTTTCGGGCTTCCTGGCGATGATGGTTTGCCATGCTAGGAACAAAAAAAAGAAAATTTGTGCGTAATCAACATTGTGTTAATGACAGTTTTATTATTCTGCACATGAATGAGAATGAAAGGAGCCAACAGTCTGCAAGTGCAAGGTAAACATAGGGTATACTTTTTTTTATCTATATACCGCATGTTATTTTTCCTTCCACTTTGTATTTGTCTTTCTCCCTAAAATCGTTACAGGACTAATTCTGATCAATATCAACCACAAAAGCATTAAAACAAAAACCTACATTTACCTTGGACTCGACTGTTGGCTCCTTTCATTAATTGTATCATAACGAGCCAATTTCCCCTTCACGTTTCCGCTTCATGAATGGGAAAGACATGCATATACAGGCGTTAAAAGGCAAATATCAAGAGTAGACTGGACGCACTGTAAAATAAGCATTTCCTTAGGTGGATGAGGGGGGGGGGGGGTTATGCAGTTGGTCTGTATTGTTATAAGTGTGGTGGTATTTTTTTATTACAAGTCAGGCTTGGTTTATGGGGCTCAGCGCCCCAAATTCGACTCAGACGAGGCGCCGCACAGCACTCAGTGACATCGCACAGCACATGTACAGGTGCGGACGTAAGTAAACGGAGCAGCTAAGCTTTTTCAGTCAAATTAAAATAACGCCTTCCTCACTGGAGATAAGGAAATATTTGTCCGTGAAAGAGCACTTGCGTCTACTACCGGTCAACACATACCACGACTACCAGTTTCAAATATGCACTGAGTGAAAAATGATAGAAGAAAAAGCGTGCTCCGTTTACTTTTGTCCGCACCGGTACGCGGGCACCTTGCTTGCGCTTCCGTCGAAAAGCGGCCGCTGTGCCTTGGGAGCAGCAGTCGACCACCCTAACCCACTGCACCACCCAGCAAATTATACTGCGAGTGTTGAGACCTCGTGCACGTTAGTGTATGTTAATTCATGATTTCATGTGCGCAGCTCGCCTTATTTTTTTTTTTCCTTATCCGCGCGCCGCAGGGCGAGAGCTCCCTTTCATACATTTTCGGCGCCTTAACTTGTTGTGGTCCTCTCGCAAGAGCGGTTTGCGCGCAAGGAATCTGCGCCTGCAAAACGTGCGTTAGGCTTCATGCACTTCCATGCGAGACTCCGAGCCATGCTACGCGTGTTTCCACAATAACTCGCAACCCAGAAAACTTACCATTCCAGGGAGAAACTGCGTCGGCAAAGCGTCGGACTTGAGGCGTTGACGTCTCACGTTGAGGCGAGTTTGCTAACTGGGATTATACTGGTATGCGTCAGGGGAAAAGTGGCGGCCA
Organism: Amblyomma maculatum; assembly: GCF_055883805.1. Lineage (NCBI taxonomy): Eukaryota > Metazoa > Arthropoda > Arachnida > Ixodida > Ixodidae > Amblyomma > Amblyomma maculatum. The sequence continues at coordinate 8,005,556 of NW_028146743.1, read as the reverse complement.
CAAACTCCGAGCTCCTGGCGCTTGTCCGACGATCACAGCCCGACGCGTTGGAGCCAGCTTTCCCGCGTGACACCTTGCTTTGTATGGACACGATGTCGCATTATAACATCTTTCCTGTCCTCGGCTTTACAGCCAACTACACAGCAATGGTGGTCCATTGCAGACCAGAAAAAAAGCAGCAGCAGTTGGGATCGCGAGATTTCAAGACTGACAACCGGGAAACACGTGCTTTTGCGAGCAGACGGATCTCTCTCGGCCGGAAGTGTTCCACTTCCATCAAGGTGCGCGCAGAATTCTTACCTTTCTTTAATATACAATAATAACTAACGAATAAAATACTACTTTCAGGAATAATAGTGCTAATTTTAAAAACTATATTTGCAAAAATTACACGTGACGTCATATGGCCATGGCCAATGATAACGCTAACCCCAATGACGTCGCATGGGCTGGGCGGCTGAAAACGCACGGTGGTGAGTCGCCCAAATCGGCTGCGAGCAGCAATTTTCAAAAATTATTTGTAAATTACAGCTAACACGCAGAGCTTTTTGAATATGATCTCGATGCACACTAAGACCACCTCTAAACACATGTAGCATCAAAATTCGGCCGTAAATGGCGTTTCAGGGGCCCTTTAATATCGACGACTAGAATTGTGGACAATTTTCGAGGGGACCAACCTTTTTCAATCTGTTTACGCCTTGTTGTTATGGAAACTCGCTGTCCATACAATGGAGGGGGTGAGAACGCAGAGAGCCCATTGGCGCCCATACATTTTCATCTGGTTAATATCGGCAGTGATGAGAACTGAATCTTCATTTTCGTAGCCAGATGTTTCATTTTCTCCGTTTTGAGTGCACGAAAACAGAGTGATCAAGCGAAAAAGTGCATGATGGATTTTACGTTTGGCGAGTTAACATTTTATAGTGCAAAGTTGAAACGCTGACACTGCTTACCACTGCATGAATAGCTCAGCCTGCTAGCGCCATTCTCGTGATTTTTCGTTCTCAACGCCGACTCCAGAATTGTGATGAACGGGATCTTTAACGCTATTGCGTTAGGACTCTGTGCAGTTTGCGTTCCGTATAAACCGTCACTCAGCTGCTCTCATTCTACTGGATCGTAGGGTCGAGGGATGTGAATGCCGGCAGTAAGAGTTAAACGATCTAGCCATGAGACACCATCACGATAACATAGATGATCAGGAGCGTGAAGCTGCACGATGTTATTTCCAGCGTAGTCAAAACGATGATGGCGAGCTTGGAGGGGCCAAACTTTTCGGTAATTTCAAATTTGCTGACCACCACTATGCCCAGAAACCCATTCTAATCATGCCGTTATACATTTTGAAATATATTTTTCTTCGCGCTTCCTTGTTAAGGGCGCAGTTATATGGGCAAATTGTTTCGGGACCAAAGCCTCCATTTAACGAGGCACGACTGTACCGCAAACAAACACAGGCTTTCATTGGCGAAACCATACCGAGTTAGCGCGAGGTCCGGATTTTTGATTCATGACGGCATTGACTCCGACGCAGTAATCAGCTGACAAAAGGTAGGAGATGCACACGCAATAAACGAGCATAATTGGCTATGCGTCAGGTATTCGTCAATCACCTTATGTAATAGTGAAGTTGCATAACATGATCAATGAGGCGCATGTATTTGCTCTCAGGCGTTTTTATTTACGATTTATTTCTGTCAATTCCCTTTCATTAATACTTTTGTGCCCTTGCGATGCAGACATACACTGTTTTCGCGAAGAAACACGGTTGCTAGCGCAGCACCCATAGTGCCGGCCCCTACATTGCACTCCTCGCCTCTTTCGCTGCCTGGCAATATGCGAAGACCATAGCCGTGTCAGATAGGCTGGGTGCCCCAGCCAAATTGAGCAAATAAGGGCTAAAAAATAAATTAGTAGACGCAGGCTTGGGGAAATAAGTTTCATATTGCTAGCAGTCGCCTTGCGCACCAGCGGCATTGCTTCCTTTTCCGTCAAATAATTGGTTATATGTTTTTGTTCAAAAATCCTAAATATATAAATAATGACTTTAGATAATAAACGGGATTTTAAAACTTACAGTACCTTGAAAAACTCCAATTCCATTATATGCAACATGGAACATAGTACATGAGCATTTTTTGAATCTTCAAAGCTAGGCAGTGAAATATAAAAAGAAGGCGCGACTAGCGCATTCGCGCTGCCTTGTCGTGCTGCACTCAACCGACATTTGAGCGAACGAAATCAGTTGCGGCCTTGACTTTATGGCCCCTTTGCAATGGTAAGCCGATACGTTGGCGATAGTTTCTTTGCCCTCCATATTTTAATTCTTTATCCCTTGCTTAAATTGGCTCGGGAGTTCGATATATAGCTGAGACAGCCAGGCAGATGGTTCCTTAATTCAACTGGGCGGAACGAGAGGACTTCGCTCAGCGGCACCATTTCGCTCCTAATTCGAACATGCAATACAGGTAGGCGCAGGTACATGGATGGAAAAAACGCTAAAGACTGGCCCGCATGTGCCTTATTTTCCTTCTTTTTTTCCACGCTAACTACTTTTGCGTGTGAAACGCACGTGGCTGGGCCTGCTTGGCCCGCCCGAGGCCGATCGCATTATCACGGCGCTTACCGCACCGATCCTTGTACCCGTGGGGCGGGGAGTCGATGAGCAAGCATGGCGGCACGGCAGTGAGCATTACACGCTCGGAACGAATACATGCGCAAAAAAAGGTTCATGCGGATCAGGCTGAATATTGTAACGCACCTTCGATCCTCTACACATTAGTCACCATGCGCTCGCAATCCTGCCCATGTCGCAAAAAAAAAAAAAAATTAAATAGGAAAAAGGGCACGCTCAAATTTCACCTCAGAATTAGATATTTATTTTTTTCCTGCCATAAGAGTAGATGAGAAGCGCCTTCACATCGCCTTCCGGGATAACCTTTCTGTATTTTGTTTAAATTCATTTCTGTGGAGAAGAACGCGCAGTATCTAATTTCTCAGTAGACATCTCTACTTGTTACAAGTGCATATATCATCGATTCTAATTATTATTACAAATCGGCTCCAACTCAACGAATCATGCTAACTGGGAAACGAAATGGTATGAAACCACCATCAAAGCTGCACAGAATAAGGCTGCGTTTCAGTTTTGATCAGATATGGCGTGTGTATTCTTTTTTTTTTTTTCAATTTGAGTAAGAGCGATGGAGACGGCTATTCGGCCGAACGAGATGTATACGCCTCGTGCAAAACCGCAATGTATGGTGCGGCTGCTCTTGTGCCGACTGGCCAGTAGCAAACAAGCAGCGCCTGACAACATCCGCTTTCTGTGTCAACGCGATAGTACATTCATGCTCTTGTTTCTACCGCTGAAGTTTCAGCGCTGCACTGATAGATGCCAGCCTAGTTAAAAGCTGGCGGCCAAGGAATTTCCTGCGTTTTATTGTGCCCTCATGTAAGAATTGCATCTTATACTGGTGACCACAACCAACGGGGCACGCTGTTCATTTCATAGAAGAAAGTAATCATTCCGAAATTCGAATTTAAAAAATTGAGCCGTCTATACTTCAGACATCTAATCTTACTGTTGAGGTTTGGGCTATGACATTTTTAGAGCACCGTGCTATAAAATGCACCATAAATATTCAATAAAGAAGAGCTAACATTTTTTAATTGCGTCATTTCCTCAACTGTTTACAAACCATTTAGTTTGTTTACGTAGCGAAAAAGGAAAACGCGAAATTATATTTAGGTAAAACGAGCGGAATATAAAATAAACTAGGTAAGTAAATGCTCCACAAGTAAAAAAAAAAATCCATATGCCAATTGAAACAGTCATGCAATCACCGAATAGAAAATAAATAATAATTTTTATTTTCTCATTGTAATTGTGTAAAATGATATGCAACGATGTTCTCGTGAAATGCTTCGCCCTACTTGTTTCTAAAAGTATTCGTCGCATCTCATAGACACTTTTGTTGTCTTTAGAGCATCCTAATGTCTGAAAAAATGAAGAAACCAGGAGGCGGAGGAAAAGCTTCATTTTCGCTCGGTAGGTAAGGGAGGAATATCCAAGTATGGGACGTCATATGGCTAAGGAGCCTTGGTATCTGAAGAAATTTGGCGGCATGTAAGCTCACCGGTCTGGTATGACGCGACATTATTAATGGCTGCCATTTTCCGGCTCCCCTTAGTGGTCTTGGTTCGCGTCAGTTTGCTTTGCTTCTAGCTTAATCAGTTGTAATTTATCTGACTTGGTTTGGTTTGTGGGGTTCAACACGTCCCAAAGCGACTCAGGCTATGAGAGACGCCGTAGTGGAAGGCTCCGGAAATTTCGACAACCTGGGGTTCTTTAACATGCACTGACATTGCACAGCACACGGGCGCCTTGCTTTCCGCCTCCATCGGAAAGCGGCCGCCTAGGCCGGGATTCGATTCCGTATCCTTGGCAACGCTAATCGAGAGCCGTAACCACTCAGCCACCCTGGCGGGTTTCATTTATCTGTGTCTCAATTGTGCCATATGAACCCACTGGCAAAAATTTGTAAAATACTACATTATATACGAAGAGCACCTGAAATATATACAGCCCAATCAATACGAACTTGTCTGCGCGGCCTAGGCGTGCGTGTCTAACTCGGAAGCATGGAAGGGTGGATACCGATCTCAAACTCCTGTCTTAAAACCGAATTCCGGATTTGCATCGCCTGCCAAATCGGCTACGTAGTGTGATCTCGTGACGTCACATCGTCTGACGACCAGTCAGCGCATGGCCATGTCACCAGCCATCTACCTGAGTCATGAGCGTTCTGTTTCGCTCACAAAGACGTCGGAATTTTTTTCGAAACTGAGCATTTAACGCTATAGGATTAGAAAAGTGCATGTGCTGAAAGCTGCGCTACCTTTGAGTAAAATAGCTCAGCGGAACAACGATCCTCAGATCATGGTGCAAGCATCCTTGCTTCTGTACGTATGCGTGTGCAATAAAACATACAGGTATCATTATATAAACAATGGAGTTATTCATAAGGCATATGCGATTGCTCTGTGCTAGTACTCTTGAACGCATGGTCGTTTGACGCTTAACTATGTTCGTATGTGGTTTCTTACTTTTAGTTCCGTTTGATCGCTACCCCATTCAGTTATCATTGTTTTCAATCTAGGTATCAGGACGGGTTAAATGATGAAGTTGAAGCTCTGGCACTTGCGATGCTCTAAACTTCATGCCGATGTAAGCTTTTCTTTTTACGGATAACTTCACTTGAACCAAATGCGCTCCCATCGAGCGGTCGGGCCTGAACTTTAATAAAAAAGGGATTAAGATGGCCTGTGTCTGTCCTGTTTTAGCGCGCTGTTTCTGTTGAAAATGATGTACCAACTGGCCCGGCAACTTTCTGTAATGCAGTTAATTAAGATGGCATTTAGTTAAATGTGTAGTGGAAGGGCTGTGAGTGAAATGATACGAAGCATGCGGTACAAAAGAAGGCGTATCGTAGTTCAATAGCTGAGAAAACGGTTTCTTAGGGATGGCAAGTGGAATATTCAGACGGCATCTTTAGCCCCCCCAAAAAAAAAAAAAAAACACACGCACACGAGAGAAAAGGCGGGGCACGGGACAAGCGCTACTACATCTGGTTTATTGCACTGAAAAGACCTGCAATATATAGGAAAGACCACACATGCGTAGAACAACCAACACACCCCCCTTCACCGAAACCGCTCCAGAAATCGCATTTCTGCCCCCAACAGAGCGACAGACGTGTCACTAACACACCCTTCCCCCCTCTTTCTTATATGAAAAGCTTCAAGGAGTTCACGCGCCTTCTTATCTACGCTTCTGCCCAGAATCCGTATCTCGTTCAGCCGCGGCTCACACCCACTGCATCGAGCACAGTGTTCAGGGAGCCTAGCGCTCTTGTCAGAGCTCAAGGAGCGAAAATGTTGCGCCGCGCGGTCCTTAACACATTTGCCTGTCTGGCCTATGTAAACCTTCCCGCAAGTCAACGGGATCTCATACACGACCCCCTTGCGGCACTCCACAAAACGTTTCTCATGCCTAACACCGCAGGCGGGCCTTCTGTCTTCACGCGTGACACGTGAGCAGAGTTTTGAAAGCTTCTGGGGAGCGGAGAACACGACAGGTACACCATGTCTATTCGCCACCTTTTTGATGTTGTGGGATAACTTGTGGACATACGGCACCACTTCAGGTTTAACCGCAGCCCTACTCCGCTCTTCCAGCTTTCCTGACATGGCTTTTTTTGTCTTTTTGACAAGACCTTCTATTACCGACGTGACGACCGCGCAGGGGTAGCTTGCTGTATGCAGCCGCTCGACCTGTCTCCTTAAACTCGAAGCCATGGCATGCGGGCACGACTTCACGAGTGCGGACTCTAGGCAAAGGCTAGCAATGGCCCTCTTAACTGTTTTAGAATGGGCTGACTCATACGGAAGCAGAGCCTTTTGTGCCCGCGGTGCGTACTCCCAACATACATGATTATCGCCGAAGTTAATCTTAATGGCTAAAAACTGCAACGAATCCTGTAAAGGAAGTTCGTGCGTAAAAACCAACCCCTTACCATTATCATGAAAACAAGATAAAACACTGCGCACAGCACTTGTGTAGGCGATGCGAGGCTGTTGCCTTAAAACCACTAAAAAATCATCTACATATCTGAAAGTTTTTAAAACCCCTTGCCCATTAAAATCCTGTTCCAGATCGCGATCAATAAAAGCCAAAAATATATTACATAACACAGGGGCAACGCACGATCCTATACATATGCCTTGACGTTGACGATAAAATCGGTTGTCAAATGAAATGAAAGTGACCCCAAGATAAAACTCAAGCAGGCTTAAAAAACTGTCTACAGATAAACCCGAGGAATTTTGAAAACGCACAGCACCGCTTTCCTCAATGCAGTGCTGCAATGCAATGCAGTGCTTTCCTGCAATGCAATGCTCGATGCAGTGGGTGTGAGCCGCGGCTGAACGAGATACGGATTCTGGGCAGAAGCGTAGATAAGAAGGCGCGTGAACGCCTTGAAGCTTTTCATATAAGAAAGAGGGGGGAAGGGTGTGTTAGTGACGCGTCTGTCGCTCTGTTGGGGGCAGAAATGCGATTTCTGGAGCGGTTTCGGTGAAGGGGGGTGTGTTGGTTGTTCTACGCATGTGTGGTCTTTCCTATATACTGCAGGTCTTTTCAGTGCAATAAACCAGATGTAGTAGCGCTTGTCCCGTGTCCCGCCTTTTCTCTCGTGTGCGTGTGTTTTTTTGCGCTAAAGATGCCGTCTGAAGCTGAAAACCATCTAGCCCGTCTAAAAGTTCTTTTAAACCAAGTGGAAGATGTGCAAACGTGAATTGCAAGTGGTGCTCAAACGTAGGCGAAATAAAAACGCAGAAGAAATGTCAATAGCAGAACAGATATTCGTATATTTCTTGAATTACTATGTTGCTCAAAAACTAGCAACCGCCAGTTTTACAAGGTTGAATTTCACAGCTGCTGCTACCATGCCAAATGGTTGGTCACAAGGGTCAACTCGCTGGCCGGGTTTGCTCAGTGGACAGGGTGAGGGACTGTTTATGTATTGAGGACGTGTGTTAGATCCCGGCTGTTACCGCAGCCTTTTAATGGAAGCGCAACGGAAACTCCTTCTGCATTGGGCCATTCAATGCACGTTACAGAACACTGGATGGCCGAAATTCTTGAAACCCTCGGCTACAGCGTCCCTCACCGTCGGTGTTGATCTCGAATATTAAGTTCATATACTCGAATATAAATGCGAATATTCGGAGCAAACGGCCTCACGAGCACTAAAATGAAGTGATGTACCTCTTATGGGCTGTGCAGTCACCTGATTTTAATATTCATGAGCCAGACAGGCAAAAGACTTTGGCGTCTACTCTGCAAGAATAATGGCTAAAAGTCGTGTTGGAGAATATTTCAAGATTCTATTTCACCTTCACATTGTATGAAATAATGCTGTCGTCGTCACTAGAAGACACCAAAAACTTTGCTGTAATGGACGCAACATCAGTTTTCAGCGAAAACCCGCCCACATTCATGAGCGCTATGCAATTTTCTTCCGCGACAAGGAAGTGGTTCATCGTGAAAGCTGTTCTTGTCAGGTTGAGAGGCTGAATATGAAAGAAGATTGTTAGGCAAAAAAATTAGTGATGTCCCTATCTCTTGGGGTGGATGAAAGCATCGAAATATTAATTTTCAAACTGAGTATAACGATGACAAACTATTGTGCTCTAACGAAGGTATCTCAGTTCGTTGTCAAACGCGTGAACAAAATAGAAGCGTTTCGGATGAACCTACTTGTGTTAATATTTAAATGCAATTTTTGAGTAATCTTGCACTCAGACACCAGCTATGTATTCTCGCACACGCAGTCTGTCGATGACACCACAGAAATTGACGTGTTTTTGAAGATTGCCTCGGGTAATAGGAACCAAGATAAAGATGGAACCGGCTGATATTTTCTTCGTTTCGCCGACTTTAACGGAGTGAAAGATTGCCCTTTACAAGCATAGCTTGAAGCACTCAGCTGCAAATATGAAATGGCTCAGTGACAAAATGGTAGGATACAGGTGCAGCGAATACTCTAGACTTGTCATAACCCTTTCTCTTGTCACCAAACTGGAGCCCCTGAAAATTGTCTGAGCTTCGTGACAGCGTGCTCCATGCCCCCAAATGCACCACGAAATTATAAAGCTCTGCTGCAGCTTCCCATCACCCGCTCTGCTCCAGACCAAGCTACGTGTTGCTCTTGATTTCAGGTTAAGCGCCAGCAGCTGCTGCTGACGGCACGTCGAAAGAAGCGCCCTCTCTACAGCTTCCAGCGCTTGACTACAAGCATATAGTGCGAAAGGCGAGAATATGGCAGAATTTTAGCTAGTCGGAGACTAGGGGAGGGGGGGGGGGGGGATTTCTGTAATGATCTCAATACAAAACCAGTGTCAAACCGCCCAACATGCCCCGCTTCCCGGCTAATATATTAAATATTTGCGTCACCATCGACTCACCGGTGACTGTGGTTTACTTCACGAACAAGACTAAAGTGGTGACGTTGCCCACGCGCTGAATTATGACTGGAAATTGTGAGCAGAACAGAGTAACCCCCAAAGCCGGTCAACTTGAGCAGAGCGAAAATGGCTGCTGTGTTCCCTGCGATGCGCCGGCTGTCAGACAGTTGTGTGGGTGCGATCCACAGCGAAGGCTGGAGCACGAAAACACGTTTGACCTGCCGGACGAGTTGTTCCGACTCTGTTCAACTCAGAAACCGGTAGAAAGTGGAGTGACTGTGCTGCTATTGGCGACGGACATCGATGAACGGGTGCTCACAGGCGAGTGCGCTTTCACTGCGGCTCCATGCGCACCGCGCTTTTTTTTTTTTGCTACCTTCCAACTTACGTTCAGAACTTAAGATCATTTGCATGCCGCAGGCGTCGATCGGCAGGTGCGTGCGCCGGTAGCGGAAGCCATCGGGCGAAACGCTGATTGCCGTCAAGGCGCCGCGGGGAGATACGGAAACAGGGCGCTAGGCAAAGGTTCTACGTTATGAACATCACAATAGCGAGGGGATTGTGTTTTTGACGGCGTGTGTTTCGCTATGAGGTCAAAAGGTCACAGCAAATTTGTGTTGCGCCTGTTTTATCTCAGATATGCTACACGAACATGAGTATTCGCGACCCTCGCTGCCCCGCCGGACCAACGTCTCCTGCACGACGCATTCGCCTAGCGGTACTCCTTTGCGCCGAAAGGTGTGCGAAGGCCAGTTGAACGCCTGCGACGTTTTCCTAGCTTAGCTCTAAAAAAACCCCTGTCAGTCATTGAATGATCTTGATATGTACAATGGACCAACTGCTGTAAGTTTGCTTCTCTGCAAGGCTTGTTTTCAAATCAAAAGGTCTCGTTCTCACTCTTGCATTATTTAAAGAAACGAACAAAGGCAACTTCTCTTTTCTTTCCAGCAGTTGTCTTCAAGATGCCCCAGCGAGAGCTATCGAAATGGTTCATTAGTTGTATACCTCCCCTTTATATGTAAAATAGAGTATGAAGGGACTAAAAATTACCCAGTGCCTTGCTCCTGGAGCACGACTGGTTTCGGCCCATTCCTAACGCTCCCTTTCTGCGACACGTTCGAGACTCGAAAGTATGAATACGCTGTAAAATGCGACTGTTTCTTTTCGTTTCAGCAAAGATTGGAAGAGTGTTGTCTGGTAACGAGACCTTTTGGTTGGAACACGAGACTTGCAGAGAAGCTGACTTGGATTTCGGCAAATGATCGATTGCCTGAATTCGCTAAAACAGCATGAACGAGGCCGGCAAGTTATGCATATGAACGCATATTACAGTACAAATTTGGTGTTATGGCAGCACAACAAGAAGAAAATATTCGATGTTTAAATGTATTTCCTGCCTAACAAATCATGACGCTTCTGTTATGCAGGTAATCTTAGCACATTTTTTAAAAACTAGTATGAAGCTACAAGGCTGTTCTTATAATGATGCTCGCTTGAACAGGCTGTCACACGCTGTCAGCTTTCCTGTGAATGTTTATCATCTAGCTGTAGGCCAGTTCGTATGGATCTTCGACTGTATACTACACCATGCAAAAGGCGGGCTTAAGTGGATGTTATTAACTGGTCATGCAGGAGACAGTGACTATACCACTGGAGTCATGGCTGTTTACACCAGTGTCAAGCCAAGCCATCTCTGACTCAACTTACTGTGCCTTCTCTGCTAACGCCTTGCAGCCTGGTACAGTTGGCGGTGGTCACTAGCTGTGTGGTAAACATGCTTAAACCGAAAAGGGCAGCATTAATATCCATGACGCTGGCCGGATTTAGAAATGCCACCAAATATTTTTTACAGCCACATATATTGCGTAGAAACACCTTTATGTTTTGGCCGCTGCATTTCATTCCAGCGATTTTATTGAAAAAGAGGCAGCCTACTTACGAGCCCACTTACCTTGATGTACAATGGCCATACAACATTGACACGTTTATTGCAGAATAATTATTGGGCTCAAAGAAGCCGTTGCTTTTCAGCACATGAGCCTACCTATAAAAATTTGTACTTTATGCATGGTGCAGAGTACAAAAGGCTTACATATCGGATATAACGCTGCCAACAGAATGGTATACTACTAGAGACCTTGCTCAGTGCTAAATGCTGCAACAGCTGCTAGGAGAATGGTGTACAAATACTAGGCTGCAGTGACAAGAATAATTACTGAATGATTACAAAATTTTAGTGACAGTAAAATAACTAAGTATCACAAAAGCCTTTTTAAGGCGATGCGTGAATAGAGGTTATTGTACATTAATAAAACTTGCAACACTGCAAAGAGAATGCTGAACAGAGTGAAGACGGTAGATACAGCTACACTAAAACTATCAAAAATTATTTACTCCATAAACGTGGCAGAACGAGAGAACGAAGACGACCACAAAGTATGAAAGAGGATTTGAACAACAAGGTGACTTGCCCACACAAAGACAAGTCCACTTGCCAAAAGTTCGCCTCGGCTTGAAAACTGACTTGAAAACTCGGCTCCCCCTCAACCTTTGTTGATTCCTCTTTCATACACTAGAGCAATGTGCGATAAGTGCACCTTTACATAATTTTCAGCTACTTTGTCCTTGGAATTTTTTTTGTGATTTTCAACAAATCATTAAAAAATTCGCCATCTATGTAAACTGGCCTTTCAGTTGAAAAGGCTTGTACATAATGAACACAACATGGAAAGATAAGGAAATGAAGAATGCGTATAAAATTAACATTTTTTGAAACACTGTATAGAGACTCCATGATGGATATAAGGGAACTTAAAAACTAGCCCACATTATTCACCTTCGATATAAATCTCCACATCTGTCTAGTGGGCCACTTGTCATATGGGATTGAGGAAATTGAGCAAATTAACCAGCTCGCCTGCGGCATCGCACATTAGGCTTGCGTAATCCGCTTGCGATCCCCGTCGACAGAGGGGGATACCGTTCAACATGAACATGCACTATGACAACGTCAGAGCGGCACTGCCTGCTACGTGAAATGCAACATACTACACATCCCTGTCCAGACCTGGTTGAAAAAATTCTTCCTCGCCTCAGTAAATATAACAAGTTTCTAAATAAAGTGTTTTCTTCATGCGTAATAAAACTAAACCGAGCATAAACGTCAGAGTTTCTGTACCTTGGACAGACTAAACAATCAACATCAGTAATTGAACATGAACGGAAGGAAACAGCAACAGCCCCAATGGAATATCAGCAATGGAGCCCGATGTGGCCTGAGTCAAGTGGCTGAGAAGCACAAGAGTGACTATCACCATGGCTTGCCTGAGGAGCTCCTTGGCAGAATAAATCTTTGTGAATTTTATTTATTGGATATTCAATGCTCCGTTTCACAAAAAACGTTAGCCGATGGTCCCTTGTCTACCTCGGCCACGGTGGTGGCAACGGCGGAACAGGGCTTCAAGGGCGCAGCCATGCTACAGGTCACTGATAATTGGAAGATTTCTTAATCCGTAACGATTGACGCCGAAGTCACGTCATAGACACGTCAATTTGACGTCCCGCTCTCAAACTTGAGAACGGTGCACAATCCCCCCCCCCCTCCTTCAGAGCGCTAAATCCAGTATATAACGCAGTCACGTTACTAAGGGCCACAGTGGAAGAAAGGTGTTCAAACGGCGAGCAGCGCAGCGACGCGAGAGCGGCTATTGAGTGCGACCGAAAGACACTGCCACCGCCAGGCCAATACAGTTCCAGAAGGCCATCTTTTCCGTTGATTCTGCGGGCATTCGTATATAACGGCGGCACGCTCACTAAAATTTAGCAACTTTAGTCAGTATTCAAACGTCCGATCTTAGTATATGCTTGTTTTTCTTATTTAACTACCTGATTGTGAGCATGTAGAAGGGTCATTTCATGCGAAATGTGCCAGGCTCCAAAACCGACCACCACCGGTTTTCTTGAAAAAAAATTGGAACAATTGTCGATTGAGCGAATACTGTTTTGGTAAAGGAATTTGGCGAAGAATTGTTTTTTTTTTTTTTACGTAAACGACTTTCGAAGTTTATGCGAATGCGCAACAGCTGCTTGCAGGTAAATATTTTTAAATCAGGTATGAAAACAGATACAATAACAACCTTTCTTTTATACTATCACCTATATGTTGTTCTTCAATATAGCTTCATAACTGCTCCCATATAAGCCTATTCTGCGTTTCTTTGATTCAATAAAAAGTGAAACGTTGTGCGTTTTCAGTATTTTTTATCATGCCCTTCCTTCATGTTTCAGACACAATAAATTTTTACATCGTTTACCGTTTGGTAGAGTTGTTGCTAAAAATAATTTAAACTTCCTTTAAGAAGCAGTTTTTAGGAAAATTGGTCCCAAAGATGGCAAAAGGTGACACTTTTGTTAAATTGAGATGTAAATGAAGCCTAAAGACCATCGAGACAAAAATGCGTTACATAGCTCATTAAACACACAAACTTATCAGCTTGCAATCTAGAACTTTTTGCTCGAGTAAATTTTGTCTGACGCGAGAGGAAAATTTTTGAAGTTTACAATCAGAGTCACTGCTAGGCACAGCAGAACAGTAATTTTACTGTATAAAGCCTGCGCGCCACCGCTCAATTTTTGAGGACGTATTAACTCTCGATCCAATATATGTGGGTGATAGATGTTTTCTGAACGAAAAGTGAAAGTAAAATCAGCATCTACACTATTGCCGTGTTTTTACACGGTGGTAGCATTTTAATGATATCCATTTGTGTGAAGAAAGCAAACCGTGAATGGTCTGAAGTATTCATCTAGACAGGAGAATCCTCAGACTCCAGAGACATTCTGCATGGCGCTGATTCATTATTTCGGGCATAAAATAGCTGAGCTTGTTACGGGTCATGCAAGAGCCTGATTCTTACCACTAAGCGCCAACCGTACCTCATCCATCCTTTTAGAAGCAAATTATGCTCACGTCATGTTCCATCAATGCGCAGCGTCAGCATTACTCTGTCACGCACATCCTCAGTCTAAGCTCCCTTGTCAGCTTGAAGCAGTTTTCGCAAGTCTCCACTCGACATAGAGAAAGGGCAACAGGTAAGGCGTCGTTGGCAGCGCTTTAAATCATTTTCAACTTGGAAGGCTCACAGGTAAAGTCGCCGAAAGCGGATATATGGAGTATAGGAACGCGTCTCGCTACACTGAAAATCGAACATGAGAGGCAATTTGCAGTACCAGGTTCCGCTTCATCGCATATACTTCTCAGTATGAAGACAGGAGGAAAGTTGATAGATAAATTAGGAGTTTAAACCCCTTCGCATTTCAAATTAAACGCCAGTACTGATTTCCTTCCTCTCGATTTAAAATTTACCACGTAGTCTGAAAAATGCATGCTGAATTAAAAGGGTCAACATATTCGTGTACAGATGGAGATCAACAGAGGATTCATTTACCTCGGCAAATGTAAAGGGAATTGCCGTAACCTTAGTGGCCAATGCAGAAATACAAGAAAAAAGAAAAGAATAGAAAGAATAGACTCGCAAGATGAGAAGCAGTCTCAAAAACGTGTGCTCTCAACTTGAACCGAGCTTTTGTGACAGCAATATTGGGAAATTGTTCTATGGTGAATTGCTGAGCTAGTTGGTCGCACATGATGAGAAAAGCAGTTTTTGTGGATGCTACGATTTTTCCGAAATGTATGTCTTTACGCTGAAAACCTAAATTCTTGCGGTACGGACCACCTTCTAGCCAAAAGCTTCCTATATCTCTGACTGCAAACAATGCTTTCGATGCGCCTTATACTGCTCGTACTTCCACTACGTACTTCGGTTTTAATTAAAAGCATCGTCACAAACAGTTTGCTCCCTTTATGTCGCCGTTGAGGAGGCAGACTCCCGTGAGTAAGTCGGAAGTGGGCACATTTAATTAAATTGTTTTGTGCAGCATCGTAAACAAATTTCCTGGGGTCCAGCCATGCGCCAGGTGGTACACTGGCGTAGCCGAGGAAGTGCTTACAATGTCGAAAAAGGCACTAAACTGAGCACAGAGGCCAATTTTAGGCGCGGCTATGTGTGCCACAGAGTACTGGTGCAACCGTTCAGTATTTGTTTGCCTTCACATTTCATGTATTACCAATCGTTGCTGGCCAGGGGTGGCGTAGCAATTTTGCCTGCGCTGGTTGGGATGCCAAGGCATGCTAACGAACAGCTTCGGTGCTGCACAAACAGTGATCAGTTCATTCGGTCGCTTTGTGTATGTCCACAGTTAAGGACGGGTAGATAAAGTTAGAAGTCGCGACTTAAGCTATTGCACCGTTCAGGCGTCTCTATTTGCTGCACTTGTGTGGATTGCCAGTTTTTGAAATACGCATATGAACGCTGTCGGTTTTAAAGATTAGTTGGTTGCTTCTTTAACACTGCCGATGTTTTGCTACATATAGTAAGAATAAGCAGAGAACACCATTGTCAGTGAATGCAGTTTATGTAGCCATTAATTATTGCATAGGTCGGCAGTAGTGTGTGATGCGGTTTGCTGTTGTTCATGCCATGAATCACTATGAACGTCACATACTCTCTTACTGCAGGAGACTGAATGCACCTTGCGGCAGTACACTACCATCTATCCCATTGCATTTGATTTCATCGTGGTCGCTGCGGCGATGGGTCCAATCGTAGGAACGAAAGAGAGCTTACCATCTTGAGCATTCAAATAAGCATCGACATCCTTGCACTTCGTCCAGTCTGTGGAATGCACGGAAATACCTTTTGTGCTGGCACATAGCCTGCAGTGCCACTCTGCAGATACCACCAGAGTGCAGCTCTGCTGGTCAATCACACTAATGCAGGTGTATGGGTCGTCGGCTAAACATGAAATGCTACTCAGTTCATTGCAGAAGCACACCTGCAGACTGTCGCACTGTGCTGTGCATCACTCGCGAGTTCTGCTAGGTACCAGCGCTATGCAAAAATAAATACTCAGACTTTCAATATTTGGAGGCAACACAGTTGTGAAATTTACTCAAGGAATAAGTAATGTACATAGAGTGCATGACATGACCACTCGCTCAGTTACGCTCCAGGTTGCAGTGCAAAGAAGCAGTTAGCACATCAAATTTTATATAAGGAATCTTACTAGAAACGGTTGGCATAAGGGTTGTTCTGTGCCCTAATCCCTGCATATTGGAAACTTGGCATTGCTCGCGGTAGTTTTTGTTCCCATCAACAAGCTTCTATGATATCATGTACAAATATTTCATTGACACTGGTATCTTCCTTGCTTCATTGTTGTGCAACTTGTACAAATTGTGTGTTAATTAGACTTCTAAAACAATTTGCAAATGGCCACGCTCCCTGTTGGAAATCTCAGGTTTGGTTTTGTTTAGTTTGCTGGTTTAACGTCCCAAAGCGACTGAGGCTATGAGAGGCGCTGCAGTGGAGGACTCCGGAAATTTCAATCACCTGAGGTGCACTGCACAGCACACGGGAGCCTTGCTTTTCACCGCCACAGACACACCCGGCAACGAGTGTGTCTGTGGTTCATCTCCACATCACTAACAGCAGCCCGAAAAGAAAGTGCCTGTAGTAACGCATTCGGTAGATGCAATGCTATTGCAATCAAATGCCTTTATAACAAATTGTCTTGGACCTTTAAATCATTGATAATACAGGTCATTTCATGGTAAAAATGTGCGCCGAGCACTGTATCGCATGAAATAGAGCACGGTAAGCATGTGCTGCAAAAGAAAACCTTTATAAACCATGAACTGCTCCATGGCATGCCTTTATTTACCATGGCATGCTCCATGATGAAATAAGAGCAACACAAAAGTAGACGCAGGAAGAAGGCAAGTGCCGGAAAGTGCTCATTGAAGATTGTCATTTTGTCAGTTTCTGACTGGATCGATGCAAAATGGCTGGCAACATCCCCCGGCTCCTTTGGCATGCTTCACTTGTTCACAGTTTTCCAGGATCCACCAGCAAGCGGGA
Organism: Amblyomma maculatum; assembly: GCF_055883805.1. Lineage (NCBI taxonomy): Eukaryota > Metazoa > Arthropoda > Arachnida > Ixodida > Ixodidae > Amblyomma > Amblyomma maculatum. The sequence continues at coordinate 7,988,544 of NW_028146743.1, read as the reverse complement.
GCATGAAGATTTTTTGCCTCTTTTACTTTTTTAGCGACAGGTAGCGCTAGTTTCACTGGTCGAGATGTTCATCCATTCGGCCTGCCACAGTTTGTCTTCACTTTATGTGCTGGCCATAGCTATAAGAAGTCAAGATTCTCCCGTATAGTCTTTACTATCAACTGGCTATCTCTATATGCACCACAGCTCAGTGGAGGGCAGTTGCAGCCCATTATGTATGTTCATTGTAAAGTAATAACTCAGCTGCCGAGGACACCCACATTCCTTCATTGTGTAGACAAATCTGTTGTAATGGCATAGATATGGAAGAGTAATTAAGCTGGGGCATTGGAAATCCTTTACTATACATACTGCTTATTTGCAAAGGCGTTCGTCTATATTAATTTCAATTTAAGCAACTGTGGATACCAAATCTCGAGCTATGTATTTTTGCTTCAGTGATTTCTGAAACCTTGCTATAATAAGTGATTGCTTGCAAATGAGTCCTGCCTGCCAAATAACGCATAATTCAATTTCTGCTCGCTAGTCATCAGTTTGAGTAGCCGATCGGTGGCTATCATGCATATAATGAACCAGCAGATATTATGTAACTGCTCGTGTATGCCTCATGTAACTTATAAACTCTCAATTCGTCTGAGAAAAAAAAAAGAGGCACGAGGGTACTCCAGCTCGGCCTTTAAAGGTATGACGTGACAACGTTAATGGCTCCCATTGGCCAGCTCCTCTTATGAATCCTCGTCCAATCCCTCTGTTACTTGCCTAATCAATAGCCTTATTTGTATATCCATTATCCCACGCACACTCATTAGCACAGTCGCAAAATATCCCATCACATATCTGCCTCGCAAGATAATATTCGGAAGATCTTTTATTTGCGAGGGGGGGAACGTTTAGAACGGAGTGTCCAGTGACTGCTAATCGAACCACAAGCAGCAACAGCATTGCATGAAAGGTGAGTGCTGTAGACGTCTGCACGCCACCGGCGAGTGATCTAGCTACACCTTCGCAGCCGATCGACGCAAACTCATCGGCAAGGCGCCGCTGCTGTTCTCTCTCGGCTTCATCGGCGCACCGTTTTAGTTTAATGCGAAACTATTTTAGCCCCTTTACATGTTATTCTGTCCGCGAGCGTTGTTAGTAGCGACGGCCCCGAATGATGAGCTATCGCTCCATCAACGGGCATAGCGCAGCTCGGTAACATGAGGCATGTAGCCGAGCGCAATACAAGATGATCAGGTGGGGTGATGTTTGGGTAAAGCTGCAGAAATATTCCTTCACCGCCAAGAGCGCTAAAGGCGTGAATATAGTATGACGCAACGCACGCGCGCGCGTGCGCTCGCACACGCTGCGTTACGCTGGCGAAAACACTCCGTCGATAGTTACGCTAGCTCCAGCGCCCAACGTAACCAGCGGCGACCAGCGCGCCCCGACGGGCCCGGCGCAGAGATGGCTCCTGTTCCATTCGAGCGTCTGCGCCGCCTACCGCGTCGACCCACAATGCATCGCGCAGAGAAAGATGGCGGACGGCCCGCTTCGGACAGCTTGGTTATAGCTTGGTGGAGAGGTTTATCGAAGCCAGCGGCTGACTTATTGCGCCGGGAATTTCCGCCTGGGCGGCGGCTGTGTGAACCTTGAACCACACGTGAGGGTCCCGTGAGTGCGATGTAAACTGGCAACCCCCACCTGCAGCATGCCTCCGACAAGTCGGCGCCGCGGTGGCTGATGCCGTGTCGTCCTTCCGAGTTTACTTTGTTTTGGTTGTGGTGTTTTCATTTGGAATGGGCCAAGTGCGCAGCGAATGCAGCGTCCATGTTTTGATGCGAAAGAGTGCTATCACGGGATACCGAGCAGCAGTGCGCGGTGCGTCGACAATGAGAGCGGGCGCGTAAAGAAATGTGCGAAGTGCGTGCGCGAAACTAAGAGGTGTATTTGCAATCGAGTGGTTGATTTTCAATATAGCCATTGTTCTTTTTCGTATTTTATTTGTGTGACCAGTCTCTTCTTTCACTACTTCAGAGTCCAGCAACGCAGATAGAACGCGTGTGAACAGATAAGGCGGAATTGCGGTCTCTTGACAGGTGAGCTGTTCGCTGCTGCTGTGTTCGGTTTCATTTGTATGCTTGCCGGCCGAAGCGAGATTCCCACTTGCTGAACGCACCGTTATACCGTAAGCTTTGATATTTTTTTTCTCTGTCGTTTCTACCTGTGGTTGCAGAATCCTATCCTGCAACCACGGCACGGGGAACCAAGATGATCATCTGCTGACACATGCCCCAGGGAATGAAACCAGCATAAAGCCATACAATCAAAACACTAAATTGTTATTGGAACAGTGTAAATGTTTAGTGCTCTATTAGGTTATTTTACATTGATTTCAAAAGAAGCAAAAGAGAGGATGCAGCCCCACATTGCAAGAAAAATTACTTGTCATAGTCTGCTGTGAGAAGGCTGAATGCAGCAAAGTAGAAACCATTTCATATAATTGACTAGGCAACGAGCATAAAAAATCAAGGCAGCTGCATTTTTATTCCAGTAGTTATTCAAACAAATAAACTTTCTCTTATTTCCATCGATAAAATAGACGACCACGGTAATTGCACTTCTCTTTGGAGAATTGTCCTTCCAGGCCTTTGGAGTCCTTATATTTTGCCATGGATAGTTCTTTTTGTGTCTAGGATATTTTTTTTATGATACTTGAACAAAGAATACTTTTCGAAATTAATAAATCATTTCTTCCTAAAGGCAATTTGTCCAAGCTGGTGCGTGAAGAAATTCAGTATTTTTCAATACAGCAGATCCAGTAAAATGGTTATCTTCTAATCAAGAATATGTTTTGGCCAAGTAATACAGGCACGTTGGAAATGCGCATCAGAAAACGAATATTCAGTCTGGTTTGCACATGAAGTAGCAATGACATTATTAGGTGATGCCCACTTTCAAGTGACACACTTGATTACTGAGTCAACATGAACTTCAAAACTGAAAGACAAGAATCCGCCCATAGGAGCAATCAACTCTTTTAAGCAGACTCTGCAGAACTGAACCTCTAGCCGACATTCATCACAGAGCTCCAAGACATAAATTTGCTTTTCCCGTAGCTATATGCACTAGAAAAGACTAGGTAGTAATTAGCATATTAAAATATTCTGCTCGGGAATCATTTGTTTTATTTATATAAGGCAGTTGGGCTTGTCAAGAAGCCAGGGCAACACTGAGCGTTAACGTGCGCAAACTCCCCCCCCCCCCTCCCGCCCCATCTCACAGAGACCAAATACTGAACTTTAAGTGCCCAATTTATAGAGAAATGGAAAGCTTGATTTCTAAGGTGCTCGATTCCGCAATGGTTTTATCGGATGTCCCGAAGATATTGCCGATTATTTTCAATTAGTGGATCGGTCTTTTTTTACGTATCCTGATGCTGGAAGCCATAATCAGCGTCTGTAATGACGATTGCAAGTTTTCCTACAGTTCTAGGCGGAATTGCAGCGTTGCTGCCAGCATACACATTCATATTGTACAACTCTTTTGTATTACATTTTAAGAGTACTTTCTCGTCAGCTAGTTGGTACCTGATCATTATCATCATCCTCAGCCTGACTATACTCATTGCAGGGCGAAGGCCTTTCCCATATTTCTCCAATTAACCCGGTTCTGTGCTAGTTGCATCCACTTGACCCCTACGAACTTCTTAACCTCATCCGCCCACCTAACTTTCTGCCGCCCCCTGCTACGCTTTCCTTCCCTTGAAATCCAGTTTGTTGCCATAATTGACCATCGGTTATCCTTTCTCCACGCTACATGTACTGCCCATACCCATTTCTTCTTCTTGATTTCCATTAGAATGTCATTGACTTGTGTTATTTCTCTGACCCACTCTGCACAATTCCTATCTCTAAACGTTATCCCTACCATGTTTCTTTCCATAGCCCTCTGCGTTGTCCTCAACTTAAGTAGAACCCTCTTTGTTAGCTTTCACGTTTCAGCCCCATAGGTAAGTACAGGTAAGATGCAACTGTTGTATACTTTCCTGTTGAGCGATACCGGTAAGCTGCTAGTTATATTCTGGGAGTGCTTGCCAAATGCGCTCTATCGCAGTCTTATTCTCTGATCATGGGTAGATTTAAAGGCGCCGAAAACGACACACACACGCGCATACAGAAGCAAAGAAAATGAGACAGAGCGCCTCACGGGGGCGCTCTGTTTCGCTTTCTTCGCTTGTGTGTGGTTTTGTTTTTGGCCCATCCCCTTCAGGGATTTTAATGAGATGAGATCTATTACTGCACATCAACAGGAGATGTGTAAAACCAGATATGCCAGGGCATCCGTCACACGGGCCAGTAAGCATTTTTCTACATTTAAGCCTTTAACGATTTCAAATAACTTTACAACAACATTGCAGCTCTCAAGAGTTCCTAAAAAAATTTTGCGAGCCCTTGATGAAGAGTATCCAACTGTCGATAAGAACATGAAATGCATCTACCACACTGCCGATGGACAGCTTTCTTCCTTCACCTTTTTGTGTGCTTTAAATTGCTGATTATAAGCACTATGAACATCAACGATGCTGCATCGCAAGTCTTGCTCATGCTAAAGACTACCGTTGCAACGGGCACACAACACAGAAGGAAATAAGACAAGTCCAGAGAGCAAACCCGCCCAACACACAGCCACTCCTGGCATTCACAACGGCTCTGCACACATTTCTGCTTGTCAGGCAGTCAAGGCTTGGCAAGTAAATAAGATTAAAGCTTAGTCAAAGTATCCGAGAGAATGTACCTGGTGCCAAATGGTAAAGCGAAGCCATGTATCGTGTGCGCACGTTAAATGCATATCAAAGCGGAAATTCACAAAGAAACTGATGAATACCGAGAGTAAAACACAGACACTTGTCAATCATGAATAAAGATGATCAATCTCATGGCACGACAAAGAAACCAAAGATTTGATGATACACGACACCGCGTTAGTCCTCATATGCAATAATGCGTGCCTAAAAAATTTTCTAAGTCCATGAATTACAGTAGCACTTGAGTGTGTCACATTTTTGAAACAGGTCGCTTTTGAAGGCAAAGCACGGGACATCTTGCATTGCGAAAGCTTCAATTCCTTTCTTGCACCAGAACTTTGCCTAGCTTGATTCATAAAAGACAGGTCTCTAGCTGTTTTGCTCTTCGTCTTGAGCTTTTTATTTGTGTGTTTGCATTTTTTCATGCACTTAATTATGCTCAACCAACATATGCACTTGGTTGATAGCAGTCGTTCTAACTTTGTGCTTTGCCCTGTACTCTTAGTTCAGCACGCTTCGTCACCAACTTGCCTAGCCACACATGTCGATAGTGCGTCAGAGTTGGGCCCACAATATAACTTGCACCCCTTTCGAAACCACTCCCTTCAGTGAAGCCTGACGGAATGGAACACTTGACCGGTGTGCTTCCACCTGCTCCGGCCGGCACTGCTGGGGCTATACACCATATACCAAAATAGCACCTGATACGCCAATGTGCCCCTTCATGGATCACTGCCTTGTTGTGGAGGAGGGGCTTGCGAAACTCGCTGAAGTCGTGATCTCTGCTGTGTAGGGCCACCCAAGATAGACAGGTCACGGCAGAGAGTTCTGACAAATGTGATTCAATGGAGAAGGTAATGGTAACCCTCTCCAGTATTTCCTGCCAAGAAAACTCTATGACCAGTCACAACAGCATTAATGATATGGCGCCGGAAGATGAGCCCCCCAGGTTGGAAGGCGTCCCGCATGTTACTGGGGATGAACAAAGGGCGATTCCTAGTAGCTCCAGGACGAATGAAGCGGCTGGGCTAAATCCAAAAGGACGCTAAGTTGTGGATTTGTCGGAAAGCAACCGGAAAGTGCGATGCTGCAAGGAGATATATCACATAGCAACATGGAATGTAAGATCTATGACGAAAGGTAAACTGGATGTCGTCAAACGAGAAATGAACAGATTGAACATTGATATCTTGGGTACTAGCGAGCTCAAGTGGACCGTAATGGGAGAATTTAATTCCGGCGACCATTATGTCTTTTATTGTGGGCACGAATCCAGGAGAAGGAATGGGGTCGCTCTCATAGTAAACATAAGAATGGGCAAAGCAGTGCTAGGGTACAACCCCAAAAACGAGCGAATAATTTCACTTCGGATCCAAGGTCACCCCTTTAACATAACAGTTATCCATGTCTATGCACAACCACTACTGCTGAAGAAGCTGACGTTGAGAGATTTTGTGCAGACCTGCAATGCCTTACAGACCGCACTCCATCATCGGACGTCCTTTTTCTCGTAGGAGACTGGAATGCGAAGGTGGGAAGTGAAGAAATATCCAGAATTACAGGCAAGTTCGGTCTTGGTGAACCAAATGAAGCTGGGCAGAGGCTAGTAGACTTTTGTCAAGAAAACAGCCTGGCCATAGCGAATACTCATTTTCAACAACACAAGAGGCGCCTGTACACATGGACTTCACCGAACGGTCTGTACAGGAATCAGATTGATTATATTCTTTGCCGGCAGAGATGGAGAAGCGCTTTACAAGCAGTAAAAACAAGGCCTGGGTCCGATTGTGGCGACGATCATCAGCTTCTTGTTGCCAAATGTAGGCGTCGATTGAAGAAAACGCAGAAAACTATAACGCCTTTCAGGTATGATCTAGATCAAATTCCATCAGAATATGTTGTGGAAGTGAGGAATCGATTTCAAGAATTAGATCTAGAAGACAAAGAGCCCGAGGAGATGTGGACTGATGTTCGTGATATAATCAAGAAGTTGCTACTAAGGTAGTCAAAGCAAAAGAAATGCAATAAAGCAAACTGGTTAACTGAAGAGGCATTGAAAATAGCTGAGGAAAGGAGGATGGCAAACGTTTTGGGGGAGAGAGAAAGATACAAGGTTCTCATTGCGGATTTTGAGAAAATAGCCAGAAGAGATAAGGATGCCTTCCTGAACATACAGTGCCAAGCAGCAGAGGACAATAGCCATTTGATGAACACAAGAGCTCTGTATACGACAATCAAAGATATCAAAGGAAGCTTCTGTGCTAAGATGGGTGTGATAAATGACAAACGAGGCAGGGACCTCACCGAAGCCTCAGAGATAAAGAGGTGTCAGGAATACACAGAACTGTACAAGAAGGACCCGGATGTGCAAACCCAACATAACACGGTTGTGATTACTGATCTCGAGCCGGGCATCCTGAAGAGTGAAGTTGAATCGGCCTTAGCCAGCCTGGCTAAGAACAAAGCTAGCGGAATTGATGGCATTCCAGCTGAGTTGCTTCAAAACCTCCACCATGACGCTGTTAAGATTCTGTATACATTATGTCAGCAAATTTGGACAACCCTGCAGTGGCCACAGGATAGGAGGAGGTCAGTTTACGTCTCCATCCCAAAGAAAGGCAGTGCCAGATTGTTCCAACTACCGCATGATCGCGCTTATTTCGCATGCTAGCAAGGTAATGTTGAAAATCATCCAAGGTAGGCTGAAGCAGTATGTGGATCGGGAGCTTCCGGACGTGCAAGTTGGGTTTTGCAAGGGCAGAGGAACTAGAGACCAGATTGCCAACCTTCGCTGGATCATGGAAAAAGCAAGAGTTCCAGAAACCCATCTACTTCTACTTTGTTGATTATGCGAAAGCGTTTGACTGCGTAGATCACAGCAGAATGTGGCAAGCTCTCCAAGAGATGGGAGTTCCAACAATTCACCTCATCTGTCTCCTCAGGAACCTGTATGAAGGGCAAGAAGCCACAGTCAGAACTGGGCATGGTCTTACTGATTGGTTTCCGATTGAGAAAGGAGTGAGACAAGGCTGCATACTGTCGCCCTGCCTATTTAACCTATATGCTGAGTGCATCATGAGGAAGGCCGGTCTGGACGAGTCTTCAGCTGGAGTGAAGATTGCTGGGAAACGTGTCACCAACCTTAGATATGCGGATGATACCACTTTAATGGCAGAAAGTGAAGTGGAACTCAAGAGACTGATGCGCGTACAAGAAGAGTGCTTGAATTTTGAGCTTAAACTGAACATTAAAAAGACAAAGATCATGGCGTCTTGCCCTATCAAGTCCTGGAGCATCAAGGAACAAGAAGTGGAAGCTGTGACAGATTTTCTCTTCTTGGGCTCCAAGATTATCCCGGAAGGAGACTGTAGCCATGAAATTATTAGACGCCTGCTTCTGGGAAAGAGAGCAATGGCTAGCCTTGACCGCCTAGTAAAGAGCAGAGACATTAGTCTGCCAACCAAGATCCGTGTAACTCGTGCTATGGTCTTTCCAGTCGTGATGTATGGATACGAGAGTTGGACTGTGAAGAAGGCTGACCGCCGAAGAATTGACGCGTTTGAATTGTTGTGCTGGCGGAGACTCTTGAGAGTTCCTTGGACGGCCAGAAGACCAAATCAGTCGATATTGTCTACCATAAGCCCTGACTGCTCATTGGAGGGTCAAATTCTAAAGTTAAAGCTCAGCTGCTTTGGTCATCTGATGAGAAGAGAGGAGTCGCTGGAGAAAGATTTGATGTTGTGAAAGGTTGAGGGTCACCAGAGAAGGTGTAGGCATCGAACGCGACGGTTAGATGGCATCCTCGAGGCGCTGCAGACGAAGTTATGAGATGTTAAGAAGATAGTGAGAGAGCGGAAAGCATGGCGTGATATGGTTCATAGGGTCACGAAGAGTCGGACACGACTGAACGACTGAACTGGAATGAACTGACGCCAATGTGATGAGGCATGATGTGCAGCTGCACTTGCCTTCCTTCCTGATATAATTTTAAAGCAACGCTAGCAAAATAGTATAATATTCCACGACTTGTAACCACCAACTGCGCATTCTTGTCTCATGAGTGCTAGCGTGCTAAAAAAATAACTTGATATATACTAAGATTTCCACACTACATACTATTTACCGATTTGTTTTCTGATAAGGGCGTGTAAGATTATTTTCTTTTAAGTTTTTAATGCCTGGCTCTGCTGTTTGAGTGTAGTACTCTAGATGCGGAATGGCCCTACTGAAGATATTTACAGTAGAGCTTCCGGTGACATACCTATAGAGCTGGCGACTAGTTGGCTTAATCATGAGGTTTGTTGCCCCATAACGACTCAAGCTATAAGAGACGCGCCGCAGTGAAGGGCGCCGAATAATATCAACCAGCTGGGGGTCTTTAATGTGTACTGATATCATACATACAGGTTCGTGCTGCATTCGGCCAGGATAGAACCCAGATCCCTTGACCTAGTAGCCGCGTGTCCTATGCAACAACCTTTAGCAGCATGCCCTGGGGTTCAGAACAATGAGGGGGTGTACAATGTCAGAAAGCACTCCAAATAGAACTAATCCCGGTTGTCATTGGCGTCATACATTGTTTTCTTGATCAGGCCTATCAGTCTTCTCACCAACACCATTCCCATTCCGTGGACTGCAACAACCGTTCTGAACAATGGACGCCGTGATTTAAGATGAATCAATGCTTTCAATGTAGGGCTTTCATACAAGCTACTGTTTTGGAGCCTTGGAATTCTAACTACATGAGTCCCACATTTAACAGCGATCATTTAACCCAATGAACATACACACAACACAGACATTATTCAGAATGCACCATTGAGATCTCAAGATTTTTGTTCAGGAGTTTTTACCCTGTGTATGTCGAAATAAATGAATTGCTATATTAGCATTTTAATGCTTTTGCACGAGTTAAGTGCTGCTCAGGCTGCGTTACAATTATTACAGAACATAGTGTCATTTCTAGTCGCTGTCTGTAAATGACAATGCTTGCGGTAAATGGCTGCACTTTCTCCATAGAACACTCCCACTGCAGCTGAATCATACTTAAGATGGCATATATGAATAATAAGCGACAGTTGTTGCAGCAGTATTGCGTTAAACACATAATCGCGTCACGAAAGACTGGAACAACTGCGCCTCAAATTAGCAAATGTGCTCATATTAGCGCCTTTCTTGAAATTGTATGTGCGTCACGCATTGTATCCGCGCAACGCTCAGTAAATACAGGATATCAGGGAGTCTTGTTTACGATGCCACGAAAAACAGTTCAACTAAATACACGCACTTACGTCGACCGAGTGAGTCTGACCCCTCGACGGGGCCGTACCCAGAAACGAGAGCACAATGTTTTTTCACAGCGTTATTGATTTAGAAAGCTCCTAACTCACACTGGTAATTCCCGCGTGAATTTATGTTTTTAGCGTAAGAGACTGACATTTATCAAATCTCACTTCCACAAAAACTCGGTTCGAGCCGAAAAGCACACGTTTTAGTGAGGGCTACTCACCTTGTGAGACCCATCAACAGCTGCAAGCACATTGTTTGCGTTGTGCGCATCGTTCATCGTTGCTGGTACGCCGAGGTCCAATAAGCCCATGGAGGAAGCAAATAACTTAGGAGAGCTAGGCCTTGACGTCACTTTTCTGAAGCCGGCGCGGCCGCGCCGCGACCGGACGCTGCAATGTATCTCCTCCTCCTTTACCCTCCGCATTTTCTTTCTCCGGGACGCTCACGTATTTCGGGCCCTTAGCAACGCTGTTGCTAGTGGCCCGAGTTTTCATAGCAACAGCGATGCCGTTGCTAATGGCCCGACTTGGCTAATCCTAAATTTTGACGTCACTTCCGCCACACTTTCTCCAATGCATTGGGAATGTGCAACGGCCTCTCCTTAGTTGTTTCCATCCTCCATGAATAAGCCCCATTCCTCCAGCCCGAGGCAGTTGAAACACGACCACGGGTGCGACGACGAACATGCGTGACGCTACATGCACCAGCTTCTAACGAGGAACTGACATCGCGAAATGGCGGGCGATGACGACGATGACGTCAGTGTCTGCTCTCTGCTGGGCTGGAAACAGAATGTCTCCTCCTTGACACGTGGCAACAAGTGAAGGATTGTCCTGCAGGTACACACATGCGCGGGCGGCGTCTCGCTGCATCACTTTTCCATCGTAGTGTGAACATGAGGTTTTATTCACCTGAAGACACCCCGCAGGGGGCACCTGTTAAAGCAGGTGTTTGCGTGTACTGTGCGACACCACGGACCCCGAGCACCCACGCTTAGCCGTGCGTGGCATCGCCGTGTCTGGGGAAAAGGAGATCCTGGTGGTTGAGCCGATGCCGAGTGTTTGGACCTTTAAGGCCCCTCGGCGGAGGCAACACACCACTTTGGCCCACGCTTCCCACAGACGGCACCTCCGGACTGACCCACCCGGGGGAAATCGGCAGTCGCCTTTTCCAGTCCTCCCCTCCATCTTTTCACTTTCCTATCCCCTCTCTCATAACTGTCCTGTCTTCTCTTACCTTCTTCGTTTCTTCCTACTTCCAGGCGGCGAGGGTTAACCTTGTGTGGCTAACCACCCTGAGTTACGCCATATTGGGTTATACTTATGGTGTACAGCTGGCGTGGGCTGGACTTGATTGCCAATTCCTGTCCCGTCCCCTCGTTGGGCTCCATGGTGGGTGGCTGGCACCGCAGCCGAACAATATACGTTTTTTATGGCTTCCTCTTCTTCTTCAACTGATCGCCCTCCTTCTAAACGAGGGCGCACCGACCAAACTGCCCAGTTCTTTTTGAAAACAAAGAGCACCTTCCCACACTTTCATGTAGTTCATAGTGAGCACTCAGAAAAGACAGCAAGACAAGCCTCACCATTCATTGTTGCAAATACACTGACTGAAGCTATAGGCAAGGGTTACAAGATCAAGAAGCTTGCAAATGGAGACCTGCTGTTGGAACTTTTATATCATCATCAGTATGAGAAACTCGCAGGAGTCAGCGCTTTTGGTGACATGCCTGTTGTGATTAGCCCACATCGTTCTTTGAACAGGAGTCAGCGCTTTTGGTGACATTCCTGTTGTGATTAGCCCACATCGTTCTTTGAATACTGTTCGCGGTGTTCTTTCTGACCAAGATTTAAAGTACATAACAGAGGAGGAACTGCTGGAAGGGCTGAAAGAGCAACACGTGACAAATGTATACCGAATAAAAATAAGACGTGACAACAAAGAAATCGAGACTAAACACTTTGTCCTTACCTTTGCACTGAGCGTACTCCCCGAGTCTGTGGAGGTGGGGTACACAAAACTCAACCTGAGACCATACATTCCGAACCCACGATGTTGCTTTAACTGCCAGAAGTACGGTCACGGTGCTCAGAGCTGCCGAGGCCGACTCACTTGTGCAAAGTGTGCTGCACATGAGCACCAAACCGATGACTGCCAAACTCAACCCCATCTCTGTGCAAACTGTCAGGGCAACCATCCTGCTTATTCGCATAGCTGTCCGGTGTGGAAGACTGAAAAGGACATAATCACTCTAAAGGTAACAGAAAACATCACGTTCACCGAAGCACGCAAACGATATTCAATCCAACACCCTTCCTATTCCTCTGTGGCGCAGCAGGGCGCGGCACCACAGGAGTCTTCAGCACCTACCCAGGCCACGAAAAATGAGTCTGGGTGGTGCCATCCGCGCCCCTGGTGGAAGTAGCTGGTGCTACTCCACTACCCCCAAAACAGGCTGCGCTGGCCCCCAGGTCAGCGGGCCCGAAGGCCTTGTCCCAAGGGGCAAGGTCAAAAACAAGTGTATCCGTGCCTTCTGCACGAAGGTCCAGCACATCTGAAGATGTGATGGACACATCGCCCCCTTCGCCTCCGCAGCAGCGGCGGCAAAGCTCTCTCGAGCGTAAAAGAAGGGACAAAGTCCCAATAACGGGTCCAAAAGACCCAACATAGATTTTCAACCCTATCCCCAACTAATCCGCCACCATGGCATTTTTAGTTCACTGGAACTGTCGCGGGCTTTTACACAACTACACTGATATAACTGACATTTTAAATTCATTTTCTCCAGTTGCGTTGTGTCTCCAGGAGACCAATCTCGGACCACAGAACAAAAACTTTCTTAAAAAATATCAAGTCTTCCGTTGTGACCGACAGAATTCAAGCAGGCTCTCCGGAGGCACTGCTATTGTGGTCCAAGGTGGCGTTGCGACACGAGGAATCAACCTTAAAACCTCAATTGAAGCTGTTGCAGTCACCGTGGTGCATTTTAAAACAATAACAATATGTTCTTTATACATCGAACCTCATTTCACTATCACACTTAATGATTTACAAGCAATTTTAATGCAACTACCGGAGCCATATATCTTAGTAGGGGATTTTAATGCTCATTCATCCTTTTGGGGAAGCGAAAAAACGGACGCCAGAGGTCGGATTTTAGAAGATTTTATTCTCAACAACAATGTTTGCCTCCTGAACACTGGCAAACACACTTACTGTTCTTCAAGCACTGGAAAAATGAGTTGCATTGATTTGTCTTTTTGTTCACCAAGTCTTTTTACTGATTTTAGATGGAATGTTATTGACAACCCTTATGGAAGCGATCATCTTCCCATCATTATCAGTCTAACATCGTCACCATTAATCACCTTTACTAAACCACGGCGTTGGAAACTGTACCTAGCCGACTGGGGACTCTTCCAAAAACATGCCGCTTTAGAAAAACTCTTTTTGGACAGCCTCGATGTCAACGAGCAAAATGAAAAGTTCACAGAATGTATCATTGCCGCTGCTCATTTAGCCATCCCCCAGACGTCGGGAATTGTACGAAGGAATGGAAAGACATGGTATACAAAAGAATGTAGGGAGGCCAAAAAGAAGCATAACAAAGCCTGGGGAATTTTTCGTCGATACCCTGCACAGGAAAATCTAATTAAATATAAAAAGGCAAGGGCTAAGGCTCGAAATATTCGACGTGATGCTGAAAAAAGATCTTGGCAAGGTTATGTGTCTTCAATAAACAGTTCCGTCACAGCAAAGAAAATGTGGGAGCAAGTTCGCAAACTCGATGGCAAATTCTCTCCTTTTGCAGTTCCTTTCCTTACACCCCCTGATGCACAAACAAGTATACTCGAGCCGGCTGACCTATTGGGAGAACACTTCTCTCATGTTTCTAGTTCCCTACAATACACAGACTCCTTCTTAAAGTATAAAAACACAGCAGAAAAACAGACTTCCTACGAATGGTTATACCAACGAGCCCTACAATAACTTAATTACAGTTCAGGAACTCCATAGAGTATTAACTAATGGCAAGAAAACTGCACCAGGCCCCGATGAAATACACTATGAAATGCTAGCCCATCTGTCCGAACCTGCAGTAGAAGCACTCCTGAAATTTTTTAACAAAATCTGGGTGTCAGGTAAAATGCCTGATGCTTGGAAGAAGGCTGTCATTGTACCATTCCTGAAGCCTGGAAAACTGCCAAACTCTCCTACTAGTTACAGGCCAATAGCCCTAACTAGCTGCCTTGCCAAATCATTCGAAAGCATAGTCAATACCAGGTTAATGTTCATTCTCGAAGCTCGTGAACTCCTTGACACCCACCAGTGCGGCTTCAGAAGAGCTTGTTCAACACTGGATCATCTAGTTCGGCTTGAAAACACAGTCCGAGAAGCCTTCATACATAAACAGCACTGTCTCGCAGTTTTCTTTGATATGGAAAAAGCGTACGACACCACCTGGCGATTTGGGATACTTCGCGATCTGGCAGATCTTGGAATCCGCGGCAGAATGTTGAACTGCTTAAAAGATTTTTTGTCCGACCGCTCGTTCCAAGTACGCCTCGGTTCTACACTCTCGAGGAACTTTACACAAGAGAACGGAGTACCGCAAGGATGCATATTAAGTACTACACTTTTCATTGTAAAAACGAATTCCATAGCCAAAGTAATCCCACAGTCTGTTATGTACTCACTTTATGTTGATGACCTCCAAATCGCATGCACATCATTCAGCCTATCGACGTGTGAACGACAGATACAACTAGCATTAAAGAAACTGAGTAATTGGGCAGATAAAAATGGATTTAGGTTCTCGCCTCAGAAAACAGTTGCAGTTCTTTTCTCTCTGAGGAGAGGCCTACAGCTCAATCCCACCCTGCACCTAAATGAAACCATACTCCCGATAAAGCAAGAACACAAATTTTTAGGACTAATGTTTGACAAGAAGCTCACATTCCTCCCACACATAAACAGCCTGAAAGTCAAAGCCTCTCGAGCTCTCAACATCCTTAAAGTACTCTCAAGGAGACACTGGGGCTCTGATAGGACATGTCTTCTCCCTATCTATCGCTCAGGGGTACGCTCCTGTTTAGATTACGGGTGCGTGGTCTATGGGTCAGCAAGACCGTCATACCTTAAACGGCTGGACCCAGTACATAACCTGGGTCTGCGTCTTTCAGCTGGTGCATACAGGACATCGCCGGTGGCAAGTCTGTATGTAGAAGCAAACGAACCGCCACTAAAATACAGGAGGACCATGCTTACACTTTCATACGTCCTGAAAATTCGCTTGTTACCAAAACATATTTGTTACTCCATACTTACAAACTGCCCCTCAAGAACACTGTACATCAATAAACCTCGATCCATCAGACCTCTCATACTCCGTTTTGAAGAGCAGTGCCGGGAACTCAACTTGCTGGATGCACTTCCTGACATTGCACGGAGACCTGACCCACTGCCACCTTGGTACAACTTCACTGCTGTGTGTGACTTCACATTAACTCAATTTCGCAAATCACAAACACCGCATGAACACATTATACAAGAGTTCTTGGCATTAAATGAGAAATACAGTGATCACAAGGCATTTTATACAGATGGTTCAAAGACAATATTTCATGTGGGCAGTGCAGTAATAGAAGACAAACAGGAAAAAACAGTAAGGTTGCCACAGTGTGCCTCAATATTTACTGCCGAATGCTACGCCTTATCCCTAGCAATAGATAAAATAGTCAACAAAAACATCAAAAACAGTATCATCAATACAGACTCTCTGAGCGTACTCGCATCACTACATCAAAAAAATGCTACAGAACCTTTAATAGGCGACATAGTCAATTATGTAGTGATAGCAAAAACACAAGGACTTAATATCAAATTTTGCTGGGTGCCAAGCCACGTAGGAATCGGCGGTAATGAGAAGGCTGATGCATGTGCCGCGGCCGCCTCCATTGCTCAAGTACAGAAGGTGAAAATTCCACATAATGATGCCATAAAATTCATACAAAGAACACTGAGACAAAAGTGGCAGGCTGCATGGGATAACGAAGTTAATAACAAGCTACACCTAGTAAAACCAGTTATAAAAGAATGGAAATCATGCAGCCATCAAGAACGTTTTATTAAAGTAATCTTATGCCGTCTTCGTATCGGACACACCCACTTGACTCATAACTTCATCCTAGCAAAGAAAGACAAACCCATTTGCGAACACTGCGGAGAGGTGGTCACCATAAACCACATCCTAATATCCTGTATAAAACTCGATCAACTTAGAAAAAAGCATTTCCCACAGTTCTATGACAACTACATTCCCCTACATCCTAGCTTACTCTTAGGAGAAAATTCACTGGTTAAAACGTCTTCTCTCATTGATTTCTTAAAAGATGCCAACATCCTAAACCTACTCTAGTATATTAAAATAATCGCTCACTTCCTTTCAACAAACAGATAAGCAAACCCCGAGTTTGGCGCATGATGGCCTTAGCTGCCTATGTGCCACAAAACACAACACACAACAACAACAACCTGAAGACAGGTGTCGCATTCTGTAAAACCTTCCGTCCACCCCCTTTGCTGCGCGTTTTCGTCACTGCACGTTAGCTGCACGTCAACACATGCACGTTAGCTGAATCTTTTAGGCTGCTGTCTTTGCAGGTTTTCATGCCCACTGGAGTTTTATAAATATTGTAAGCACTGTGCGTGAAGGTGATATTCATCTGTTCATATTCATCCTCATCGGTCAACTCGTCCTCAGATGAAGACGAAGTGTACCGAACGATGCTAGTTGGTAGCTGCAGCTTCGGCGTGTTTGGCAAGAGGAAAGGGAACCTGCCGGTGCCTCGGCGTGTCTCGTAATATATTAAGCGCCTAAGTTGCTATAAACTTGCAGCTCATAATGAAGCCTCTTAGCACCAAATGAAGCGCGAGCAAAATAATTGAATCACGCAAAGCAAGAATAGGTTTTAATCGGAGGGAACTAAACTGCACCACAGTTGATTTTAATTTTGCAGACGCATGGACATCTTTTCGTAATTAGTAATGGGCCCCGCTTGAATTTCCTATCTTAGCGTTTACAGCTCTAGGTTTTATTGCTCGAATTTCAATAACACCGTTCGCCTTTCTTTTTACATTAAATGTGGAGAAAGTTGCTTGTGCGCGCAAGTGTCATGCCCTGTTATATTCGGACCGCATCTCGTTTGAAGACACTACGCTCTGGTGATTTCACTGTCACCAGGACTGTTTGAAGACGATGGCAGACGAATAAAAGGTGGTAACCTATCTACAGTTTAAGATTTGTAATGTCCAAGCTAATCTATGTATGTAATTGCGAGTAAATAAGGAATGGTTTTCCAAGTGACACAACTTTCATTGGCATCCCTCATTTGTGCCAGTAGTCAAGTCACTCAAGACGTACGATTCAAATTCAGAGGAGACCTGCAGGTGATTCGCGTTAAGGTGTCATCGATATAGGAAGGCACCTGCAGAAGCAAACCACAGCATGCGTTTAAAGGACGCCGGATAGAAGACGGGGCCAGTGACGACCGAGGCGGAATGATGCTTGGGCAATAGATTACCCTGGTTCAATGCCTCACCTTTAAGCCAACTCAACATGTTAGTCGAAGCGCTTGACAAGTTAAGTGAGCTGACAATACGAGGCAGCAATTATTTGCTGACTTTGCCCGCACATCGTTCTGCCTCGGTCGTTGTTAGAATTGTAATCTAGAATCTTAATAAAAACAGAAATTCTTGCAAATGATACGTGATTGGGAAGTCGCGTGCTGTTTTTTTTTGTGTGTGTGTGATGTCACATTCCTATTACATCCGCCAAGGCGCCGCTATAAACCTCCTGTCGGTCGTGACTTGGATTTCTATGGGACTTTCTATACGGTGGTCTTTTACATTGAAAGCATTGTTATCACAACGAATTCGGGCGCTCTGTGCAGCTGTCATGGGGTGTTTCTTTTTTTAATGTCGTAGACCCTCCGTTCTGCCAAATGAAATGATTGCACTAGGGCTATATCTTCTCAGAATATCCTGGATAGGGCCACATTCACGACACTGTACTTTTCTACTTACGTTCGAGTTTTTAAAGAAAAAAAATCAGGGATAGGTAAGTTATTATTGTGAGCTTTTATTTGGAGTAGGCCGAACGTATGAAATGCTAGTGAGCACTTTACATATATTCCTACACCATTCACTGCCTCCAATTCGGAAGAACACATTGTGGTTTCAATTTTAATCTTGATTACATTTAGCTAGGGTAACCTGTATAAAGCTCTCTAAGGAAAACGTAATCACTATTGTATAAAACACGTTACGTAAAGTTTCGCGCTCATTGTAGGAGACCAGCGTGTATTGCATCGGGCACCAGCTGCCATGCACAAGCAATATCCCCCCCCCCCCCCTTTTTCTGCCTCCACCTCACCGGCGTTATGCTGCTTTGCGTTTTGGATGCAGACGTGTTGGATAAATTGCACTGGCCGTAAGTATTAACATATAGAGTGCTCCAACTTGTCCTCCCCTCCTCTACCCTTGTAAAGCTCCTCTCACAATGTATACAGATGCGACGCCATGAAAATCATCCGCATGCGCTATACGTTTCCCGGGAGCAACGAAAGCAAGCGAGCAAACATAAAACAAACAGGCTAGCACGACTATGGTTTTACAATTTACAAAGTGGTTATCACTGAACATATTTTCTAGGTGCCTTCCGATGTAGAACAAAGAAAATACAGCAAAGCCTGTTTCCACGTTAAAGTCGAAAAGCGCCGAAGTGTAACGGACGCCTGCAAGCATGCCTGTTTCGTAAGGCCTGGATCGCTGCACTCCGCTAGCTGCACGCCCTAGAAAAGTTTTCTGGGCCGCAATAATGACGGCTTCGTGCTTAAGTCCCGTGCCTTTGTTTATTTCTTAGGCGCTTCGCCTTGAAGTGTTTACGCTTGATTCGCAGGCATGATACTTGTTTCGACAACTTGATGACGAGCACTCGGAGCTTCTGTAACAATCCTTGCGAAAATTTGGAGAATCGACCTTCTCCCCTTCTGTATTTCGGTTTCCTTTTTCCTTTCCACTGGAACGCCATTTCTGCTGAGCACTTCAGGGCCGGAAAGACATCTAGTCTTGAGTACTTCAGGTGCTTCTTGAGGAGACTTTTCTCCTGAATGTATGGGGCCTCGGCTAGGAGGCATTAGTTGCCTGACATAAAGCAACTGCTTTTCCCGTCGCCAGGGCTTACGTAATCCGGTGACAAGCAGCATGTCTGGCTAACCTCGATCCCAATATTGCATGTCCAGTGTTATATATCTACCGTCTTGTCCACTGTCGTCAAAATATCAGTACGATTCTTCACAGTTAAAAAAATAACAGCCTCTAAATTCCTTTTTGCATGGGTCGATCACTACCAATGGTTGCAGATTAAAAGCTGCCCGGCATCGTCTATAAATAAAACTGACTATGTGTAAACGTTCTAGCATAATAGGCGCTTTATTGTCTTCACAGGTTGGACTCCTCACTAGAACACTAGAACGTGCGTGTGTATCGCTGATGAAAAATATAAAAAGACGTAGAGGTATTCGTTTGGTTGAGCTGCTTAAAAAGTGTACATTTTGCTGATCCCAACAGTGTATCAGTGTTGCATACACAAGCAACCTCCTCGGCAATGTGCAATGCGGAATATGTAAACTTGCAGTGAAGCTTCCACTGATGCCCAGACAAAAATATCGCAGCCAATGGAGGTTTCTCAGGCTCCGCTGATGCGCAGAGGGAAGGGGGTGCGGGCGTTCAGGTGTGAAGAGTGTGACGGAAACCTATGACGTCATGGATACAATTAAATTTTCCGTGCGAATTACATTTTTTTGTTTCAGAGTGTACATGGAACAAAATCCCAAGTGGCATCTTTCACAGACATCTCCTTTATTATGTGTCACTCAGGACTGGTAGAAAATGATGATATGGCCTTTAAGGGAACTATATTTTATAGCGATATCTATCGAAGCCTGTTCGCCGGGTTCAGCGTCATATTAGCGGAAGTAAGCGTAAATGGAGGGAAGGAACAACGGAGGAGAAGGTTAGGATTAACGAAGAGAAACGCACGACCAGATGGTTGTCATAAAAGGGTAAAGGACGATTACTGTAGAAGCAGGATCTAGGATATAAGGATGGCAGCAGGGAAATGCGCAGTCGGAGGGAATGACAGAGAGTGTGGCGACAGTGGTATAATGTGGCATGTTTCGTCGGCAGCTGCTGTCGCAAAACGAGCCTGTCACAGTGGCGGACAGGATAAAAGTACTTGCTCTTAGAAGAACGAATATATGTGCGAAACTATGAGGAACGCTATTTAGTTTGCGTACACACTTGTCTCTCAAAAATTCTGTACCTGCGATGCACTAGTAGTGAGGGAGAGACCAACTCTATCTTTCTAGTCTAAGCGTAGTCTCTCTCTTTCTCTCTCAAATTCTGTTCTTCAGCCTACCGCGAGCTAATACTTCCGGAGCGCCCGCAATATCTTATTAAAAAGCGGTAACCTCCTTGAGAGAGTTTTTGTCATATGCCCAATAAGCGCGGCGTATAGACCTAGAATTTCTTATCAACAGTTTGCAGTCGGCTCACCTTAGCGACGCCAGAAGCAGTTAGAGTCTGGGCAGGTGGTTATAGCACTGTAAAGATGAAAACCCGCCGAAAGTGACGAGGAAGCATGAAAACTGGCACACAATGCATTTACTTCCAAATGACTTATACAAAAACGGTTTTTATGCCCTCGGTGTTGCCTTGCGAATGTTGACGAAGAGCGTCTCATGTGATTGGTGAATGATGCACCTTTTGTTTATCGAGCATCTCTTACCTTTGCAAAAGAAATGAGTCGAAATTAGGGGAACAGTATAGAAGAGGCACCTACACATTTTTGCCGCGCCGCCATATTTTGATGAAGGTGATATAGAAAAAAGTCCAAAAACTCTAATTGATTCCAGGCGGTCTAAATTAATCCGGAGCCATCCACCGCGCTGTCTATCCTGATATATATATGTGTTGCTTCTGGGAGCTATAAACTCGACATTTTTGGCAATTGTATTTATGTTATGGTTACCAATGCACATTTGTTGAAGGCATTGGGCAGATAAAGAAAAGAGAGGCTCATTGATCTCACCAAAAGCAACCGATAAGGCCAGGCACTGCAAGTACGTTGTAGTGACCCGATATGAGCATGCAGTTTCGAATAATTTTAGGAAAATTCGTTAAAAAGTCTACATAGAAGTGGCGACTTCTGCTCCGAATAAACTGAGTGCCCCATGCAGCCGAAGCACTTCCGATGGCGTTAATAAGGCTCTTTGCATGAACTCGCATGAGAAATTTGTAAAACTCACAGAAGGACGTTGAAACGCCTTTGGGCAATGACAAATGTTACATTCACCAGACAGGAAGATATGCAAGTGAAAGGTTCTTTTTTTTTTTTCATGATGCTTCAGTGGGTACTGACCAGAACATTACATAAGGGCAAGATGAGGGGGGAGGGGAGGGTCATAGCATGAGCTGAGCTTCAGATCTGTGAAGCGCTTTTCAGAAGATGGTGTTATATGACAAGATTATTCTTGCGTCACGAGAAAAGACACCAGAAGAAAATTGCCTCATCTTTCTTCAGGGTTGAGGTGTTCGATCATTACAAAAAGAAGAAAGGCTTCGTTGACACTACTTATGGTAGAAGGATTTTCTAATCATGCGATAGGCTGTACCCAGAGGCTATGTATGCACCGGCTCCTCGCAAACGAGAAATACTTTCGACGATGGAGTACGATGGCTCTCTCATTATCAACCCCTATCTTATCGATTGCTTTTTATTCCAAGGAAAAATGGTTACTGTTTAGGATTGCAGTGCACGCTAATAAGGTGGAACTGTGAAGATGAACCATTCTTTGAAATAATCGCAACACGCGAGCCTATCAGAAAGTAAAGAGGACATATAAGCTTTGCCTTAACAGTAGATGCAATCGCACCTTCAACGGCACCTTTTCATTCCGCTTTCCAGAGACACGTTAGTGAGTAATACTGTAACGGAGATGAAGTCTCGGGCAGGGCCAGAAAATGGAAAAAGGAAGAGGAGATCGAAGGGTGTGTGCTCCGTTGGACCTTGCATTGTGGTGCCGGTGTCGCTGTCCGCTGGCTGTGTGAACCTCGCCTGTCAAACTTGCCAGATCTTCATGGTCACGTTACGGGCGTGGCATTGTGGTGGAGGGGCTGGGTGGGAATTCTACGTACTACACTTAGCGCAGTTATAACTGGAGCATCGTAGGAATCGTCGCCTTGCGGGCCTTGAGCCACTGACCAGCGCCATGCACCTGCCGATGACCCACCAGCAGCGCAGGGTGACGCTGCAAGCCAGGCTGGCGACCGCCCTGCGAGCTCAGGGACAAGTTTTTCGCCACACTATCGGGAGCCTCGGACTTTCGCAGCCGCTACAACCGATGGGATTCCGCCACTAAGCTAGCAAATGTGGCTTTCTTCTTGATAAATACCGCGTTAGTCTAGTTCGAAAACTATAAGGACTCTCTGACGTCCTGGAAGCATTTTGTCACCGAATTTTGCCTGTGCTTTGGCGACTGCCTTGCGCGGAAAAAATGCGCTGAACACCTGCTCGAACACAGGGCTCAGTATACCGGGACAATCTTGCACAACCTATATAGAGGAAGTCTTGAAGCTCTGTAAAGTAACAAATGCTGAGATGACTGAGGAAGATAAAATAGATCTGTTGAAAGTCATCGCTGATGACGTTTATAATTTCTTGGTAGTAAACGATGACCTGGACAGTGTCTCTGATCTCATTCTCCACGTCTGTACTTTCGAGACATTAAAGGCTCGTCGCATAACGCCAACATTTGGGCGTCTAGCCAACGTTCGAACATTGGCTAGCATTCAAGATAGCTTCACGAACTTGTCATCGACGATCCGGCAAATAGTTCGCGAATAACTACAGCGGTTCGAGCCGTCTCCACGGTGTCCACCATCTGTGCCTGCTGACGTTAAAATATTCCTCGAGAGGCTCCGGCCGTGCTGCTCTTGATGTCCTCGATGAATTCCATCAATGCGTCACACATTGACGCCTACAGCGTAACGACAAGAGTAGATAGATCTAATCATCCGTCTTGCTAAGGCTCGCGCCTGGCTCATTACTCGCAGCACTACGAACCGCGCTTTGAGTACCATCCGCAACCACCACCTGCCCGCTCTTTCCGACGTCCTTCAATTGGCAGCTGCCTCCTTAGAGTCTGCAAGGGAACTAGGTATTCGCAGCACAGCCTCCCTCTGCTACCGTTGTGGCATTGAAGGGCACATCGCTGGTTACTGCCGCAGTCGCCCACTGACCCGCTACGATCGTTCCGTCAACCAAGCTCACGCACGTAACCGTTTATATGGGTCTTCTTGGCAATGGCCCCCATCATTACACGAGTTTCCCCAGACCGATGAACCATGCAATGACTCTCCTGTTTCCGACCGCAGGTTCTCATCACAAACTGCATCTTCTGCGCGTCGCTTTTCGTTACCACGCCCACTGCGGCGGTCTGTATCGCCTGTGCCGGAAAACTGGTCAGCTCGGCCGGCCGCTGGAGGTAAGGCCGCTGGAGCTGTGCGCTGCCTGCAGAAATTCCTCCAATTGTTATAATGTTAAAGAACACGGTTTCTGTGATTGTCTGCGGTGTAGCGACAATGGCTTTAGTAGAGGGGGGGAGGGGGGGTCAATATTTATTATGATTTTATCCTTAAGAGCGCTTAGGCCGCAAAGTTATGTTTATGTGGGACAGAATTGTGAATTTTCATCGTGCGGGTGGCGGGTTGTTGGGCCCTTTGCGGGCGTGCTGTGCTACGGTGTGCCTTGGCGGGACGATACTTACAGCGGAATTTGCAGCGCTTTCGCGATGTACGCATGACGTGATTCTCGGTATTGATTTTTTGAGAATGTGTGGTGGGGGCTACGGTAGAGTCGCTTCAGAGAACTCTGCACTGATTTTCCTTTTCGTGTGGGCTCTTAGGGGATTCCCCAAAGCAGGGGATGTGTTTTGCGTATGCGAGGATATCACAGTATTATTCCTTTCTTGGTGTACATCCCAATTTTGTGCCCCAGTCGTGCTTCCGACACCTTCGATGCTACGGTGGCACCGCTGCATTATAACTGTGCCAAGAAACACATTGTCGTTTCTCGTTGCAAGTTGTTGGCGGTCAAGGGCGGTTCATGGCTGTAGGCCATCAATTGTTCTTCACAACATGTGATTTTGTCCAGAAATGTGAAGATTAACACATGTATCCAAGATGACGTTGCTCCGTCGGTGGCTTTGATAACGGACGCGCCTGAGTTCCTGCCGCTCCAACCACTGACTCAGAACTGCATCGAATGATCCGCAAATCTCTAACCAGCATGAGGCGTTGGAGCCTTTACTGCTCAAGTGCTCATTTATATTTGACTTTTCGGACACAAGTGGGTCACGGTGCAGTCCTCTGACACGTACACACAATCGTAGTGATACAGGGACCGCAAGGCAGGGTTCAACATATCGCGCACCCTTCCATCTCCTCTTCCTTCTTCCTTTTTCTTGCCCTGCTCGGTAACACGTTAGTGGCGTTTTACTTTTTTTACTGTTTTTACTTTTTACTTTTTATGTTTTTTTTGTTTCTATTGTGGTGTTAACTTGTCACTCTTCTGACAGTGCAGAGGGCAGGGCATCTGCGTTGCCTGACCGTCTGGCATGCAGGGACCTTTTATTGAATTTAATTGTATTTATTTCCTGAAATACCCCTTAAGGAGCCTCCTCGCCAATTTTGGATGTCATTTAGACCATCCCCTAATGTCTTAGCTTTGTTTGAATTGGGTTGCTTGAAGTTCTCGCGCAGGGTCATGCTTTGCGATGTCATGACTCTGTCGACCAAATGGATTTCGCCCGACCACGCAAAAGGGCGACTACGACGGCGACGTCGGGCTTTAAGCTGAATGAGGTCGTTACGCGTAGCGTAACATCAGCCGTAAAACAAGAGTGTTTTACTACGATTGCTAGGCAATGCAACTCTCTTGATTTTACATATCACGGCAAGCAATAGGAAAAAATGGGATTATAGAATTCAATTCAGCTCTTTTGTAAGTCCTTTAACTGGCAGAGGCGTATTATACTGCAGCTGTTTTTTTTTTTTGTTTTTTTTTTGCAGAAGCTTAAAACGTAAACTGCTGGAGTTCGCGGCTGGAGAGATCTACTTGTCCTTGGTTCCGAGAATATTTAGAAATGTAATGGCCTAGCAATACTCTGGCGACTTAGAAGGTGGGGTAACACGAGGGAGATGACGGAGTAACAAGAAGTGCATTCGGAAGCATCGAATAACTGGAGCTTGCGGGGGAGGGTGAGCCCTTATAAGTGCTCCACCAAAATATTTCAGTGTCTTTGAAAAAATGCTAGAGACTTCGCGCTGACTACTTGGCACATTTGTTGTGTTCCAGTTTACTGTCGATAGGCAATAATTGCACGTCTATGGTCACAGCCTTTTTTCAGTATATTAGCCGCACAGAGAAAGCAGCCTATGGGTAAGATACCTTGTACCATAGTGAAGAATAACGACTTCAGTTAAATAAAAGCTGTTAGGGAGCTCGATTTAGCTTGCGAAGCTAACTGGCAGTCTAGAATGGGCAGATGTCATGTCGTCTTGGCCGAAAGCGGGGTTAGTTGGTGTGTCATCATTAATAAAAAGACTAGCGCATTTGAAACGCACACAGACATAGAATAATAAAATGCCTACCTTCTTCTATATCAGTGTCCGTGTTAAATGCGCTAGTCTTTTTATTAATAATCAGACGTCATGCCCGTAGTTTATTTTGTAATTGCCCATTCAGCATTTTGGTCGGTTCGGAATAAGTTATTATATATTCCTTACTAGGGCATCCCTTCCTGAGCATCAGTGGCAGGATAGTCAGCCCACTCACGCAGAGCGATGAGTGTTCTGGGCGTTGGCTGGGGAGTGAATAAACGACGAGATGGTGGCTTCCCCGCCTAGCAAATTCACTTGGCATTCAAGTCTCTTCCCGACAAAGGAGCAGACACGCAACCTTACACCGTTATACTAGAAATTAAAGAAAATGAGGACTTTTTCATGGCACGATGATGTACATATCGAATTTCACGCGTCCTAAAAAAATGGAACTATAGAACTATCGTGAAGTGGTTTAAACGCAGTAGTAGTTTCTCGCGAGATTATTTATTCCGCCTATATATATATATATATATATATATATAGGAAATTCAGATTTGGACGTTTTTTGCCCATAGATATCACCACTGACGCCCATACAAACAGTGCATTTTCCTCCGCTCCATGTGGGCATGTCCTATGGTGACACGAAAGCGTTTACGTTTGCGTACAAAAGGTACAGCTGTTCAAGGCTTTCAGAATTATACGTTAATAATTAGACTGGAAACGGCTCGAAACACTGTGAACTATAGCTATCCAGTGCTTAGTGTCAGCGGCTTACCCTAACATTGGACGTTGTCAGGAGTCCCGTTTACGAAAGTTTGAAAATTACACATTGTATCAACGAAAGTTTGAAAATTGCACATTGTCTCAAATGTCTAGGGTATAGTACTCGAATAGACGAGGACAATGCGTTAATCCGCCAGACGGGATCGAGAAGGCCGTGAACTGCAGAATGGCGGACGGGGTCCAAGCGCAGTGCGTGTTCTTCCACAATCGGCGTCCTCTCGACGCGTTAACGAAACGGCTAACTACAAACCAATAAATAAGTGAATTTCTATCATCTGCACACCGACGGGGATGCGCACATGCCTCTTGCAAGAACCGGCCTCAAAATAAAGCACGCGGGTTTATTCTGAAGCGTCCTTGAGTCGGGGATTAAAAGGATTAAGTGTAGCGCTGACAATGGACAGCGCTCCAGGCGGATGCAAAGACCCTGACTAGACAAAGGCTGCAATTCTCTCAAGCTATGTCCTCAGTGCTATTGCGAAACCAGAATAAGCTGTTTGGAAGACGAGTACAAAACCTTAAAGAAGTTAATCAGTCTCCTCCCCTTATTCTGACCCACTTAGCACAAGTGGAGTGGAGGTGCAACGAACATGGTTTAGCGAACCATTCCTTTGGTGGATCAAATATTTATGAAAATATTCTCTTAAATATTTAGGGGGAATATTCCTCTAGGACGGTGGTCCCGTGTTCGATCCACAAACCAGGATGTATTTTTCTTTAACAACAAAGCTCCTGAAAAAGCTGTGAAGCTTTCCTTTTAGCCGTATGGCAGCGCTTGGATGGATGTCAATGAGCAATCACTTCCTTAATATAAATGTGATTCACTTTAGAGGATTCCCCTAAACACTTGACCAAAACAATTCCCACTTCGAGTTATGGATCAATTCGCTCTCGCCGTACCATCTCATCTGCTCACCGTCCTGGTTAGCACAGTTGGTAGAGCGACTACCCCGGAAAGGCGGTGGTCCCGCGGGTTCAATTCCCGGGCCACGACTAATTTCTTTAACTACGAACTTTCTGAGAAAGCTGTACAGCTTCCCTTTGTGGCCTTATGACTGCGCTTGGATGGATTCCATTGAGCAATAAGTCCCTTGTTACATTCCATGCGTACATTCCAGAACAACATGATTGTGAACAACGTTGAACTTTCTGGGAAGTGGCGGTTGGTCACGAACTCCCCATAGTCAAGCGCACCAATAAGACTAGAAAGGAAAGCTATATAGCTTTCTCAGAAACATCTTAGTTCAAAAAAAAAATTCGTCCTGGTCCAGGGATCAAGCACGGGACTACCTCCTTTCCGGGGCAGTCGCTCTACCAACTCCCATATGTTAGCAGCGTATAACTGTATGCCCATTGGTGGTGCTTATATATATATAGGGGGTTGGGTTGGGTTTTTTTGGCACATAGGCAACTATGGCCATCATGCGCCAAACACTGCTTATATATATAATTGGGATCATTCTATTGAATTAGTTTTCGCTGTATAGTTTGTGTTCATGTTACATCTGCATATGTAAAATATTTCTTTAATTTATACGGAAAAAGTGCATTGCAATCGGCGTGATTTTATTGTAATTGCGGCATTTGAATGCTCAGCCAAAATGTACTGGGTGCCGAGGCCTCTTCAGATGTTACAGCCTTTTGCCTCGGCTGCCCCTTTCTGTGGAGAGAGAATAAATAAAATAGTTGCGCGGTTGTGTGCAGACAGACGTGCAAACGTAGCCATGAAAGATGGACACAAAACTCATCGTACAGGTATAAAAAGCTTCTAACGCTATCGCATTGCCAACAATTATTGCATATACTTATCCCTGTGCATGCTTGCATCTCTGAATACCGCCCTAATTCGGGCACCACTGCAGCTATTTTCATAGCCCTTTTAAACTGTCAAGTTTGAAGTTATTAATGGTTGGTTTGTGGGGTTTAACGTCCCAAAGCAACTCAGGCTATGAGAGACGCCGTAGTAGAGGACTCCGGAAATTTCGACCACCTGGGGTTCTTTAACGTGTACTGACATCGCACAGCACACGGGCGCCTTGCTTTTTGCCTCCATCGAGAAGCGGCCGCCGAGGCCCGGATTCGATCCCGCGTCCTTGGGAACAGCAGCCGAACGCCGTAACCACTGCGCCACCCCGGCGGGGTGAAGTTATTAATATCCTGCAACCTAAATTGCCACTCTCTGCGAATAACAATTGCCTTTCTGCGTGATGTGGTTTTTGTGTGTTTCCAACATCAGGCACTAATATTTATCACAGCTTGATAGGATTAAAACATAGGATCCCAGACCATGGCCGCAGTTCTGACAACCAGTGCATTCGTATACTCCGGTGATGAAAACATAGGCTTTTCAAAGATAAGCATCCATTAAATTCCGAACTGAAAAGTACGCAATACATACGATCGCTCGTTTCCAATATTGTACCTACTGTCATGATTCCCCGGTCCAAGAGTTCCAGGGTAGCATGCTTCGACGGAGTTTTAAAGCCCTGCCCTGTATATCCGCGGAGGTCTAGTAGCCCGAACTGCAGCTGGGTACAAATCATTTGTTACCCGTAATAGCGTCCAGTCATGATTATGGAGCCAGCTAACATTCACAGGTGCGCCACAAAGACAATCAGTACATCACAGCGGCTATGCGCATATAGGCATCAGCGACCGCTTGGTTTGGTCTGCGCCGTAACGGCTGCTTGTGAAAGCCATCGTGGGACATACCAAACCAGGGATAAAAAGCATAGCTCTTATAAAAAAATAATTTACTTGCACGATGGTCTGCTATCGTTAACTCATTAAGCTGCGCTCTGACAGCGCAAAATACAAATAAAAGTTGTTAGACATCATCATCGTCATCAGCCGGATTTAAGGGCAAAGGCCGCTCTCATTTTCCTCTAATTAACCCGGTCCTGTACTAGCTTTATTCACCAGACCCCTGCGAACCTCTTAATCTTATCCGCCCATCAAATTTTCTGCCACCCCCTGCTACGCTTGCCTTTTCTTGGAATTCAGTTTATTACCATTAAAGACCAGTTTTTGGCCTCCCCTGCTGTCGTTTATCGCATTTGTATCCTCCGTTAAAGAGAACACTGAAGTTGCAACTCAAGCATTCACAGGCAGGCGGACATTGAATTTAAGCGAGAATGTGACCTCTACGTGGCATGCACAAAACTGTGCAGAACGGTGACATATATTCACTGAGTACACTCCGGTCTCAGTGTATGGTAGGGCGGCTTTGTTCGCCTATTCACTTGATCCATTTTGAATTAGACTAGTAGGATGATGAGGACGGCGCGTGGCAATTTATAATGAACACACTCTTCAAAAATATGTTTCAACAAGCCCCTCCAGCGTCGCCAACCACTGACGCTACCGTTTTAAACCAAATTCTTGATCAAAATCCAGTTCCGTGCTGTGCTTTCCTCACATACGACTATGTGCACTCGCTCGTTTGTCGATTCTTAGCTTAACCAATCATGCTTCTCCCGTAAAGCGCAGCTCCCATCGAATTTCATCGCCTACTTAGCTTTGAAGCACAGTCATAAACCACTTCAACTTGAGCGTTTTTTAATAACGGCAGCGTAATCACCTGCTGCCGTTAGTCTCAGGAAAGACGATCAAATTATGCGCTGCAGACACTGGCTAAAGATGAAAAATAATGAAATTAAAGGCGACCTGTATGCTTCACTATAGAACAGTTAAGTCGGGCAGACTCCGTTGCCGCTGGAAACGGGAGTTACGGAATCCTGCCAGTCGACCGCAGTGCCTTTCGGTCTACTTCTGGAGCTACGCGGGCCGACACAAGCAAGGACTAGAAAGACAATTCAGCCATGTTAAACACACTGAATCGCACTTCGGAAAGGCTGCGGCACGCTTATTGCACAAATAAAAGCAATAATCGAATACGTTGTTTACACAATTACACGACATGCAATTTTCTCTGGCTAGGACACAATTCATACTGCATAGCCCTCTTCAGTATCCGAACATTTAAACTTAGGAACGGCTATGGCGATGACATGCCTCAAGCCGCGCAATCAAATGAAAGGCACGTGATATTCGAAACTTTCACGGCGTCACGCGCACCACCTTAGAGACTACCGGAGACGGACGTGTAGCCTCGAGTAATATAGCCTCTGTCACAAAACTTCTGCATTTTCAATTAAGCCGAATGACGCTTTTAGCTTATAATTTTGCATGGCTTATGGTTTGTGCATACTCACAACAGGAGCTCAATATAACATCTGTTATCACATTTTAAGGACCAAGAATGGGCACAAAACAAAAAAAATTGGCTGTGGCTTAGTTTGATTAAGCCTAGAAGATTGCGAAAACAACGCCTTGGTTCGATCAGCTGGTAGTTTGGACATGGTTGCCCCATATGGCTTATGCATGGATTCACTCTGGACACAACATGGTTCTACTGTAATTTTGCTTTATTTAATCCGATGAATACGCTTTGGTGACCCGTGAAGAAATGGCTCTTGGTCTGTACATCGGTGATGACATAATCGTCGGAATGCCTATACATTACTAAATCTAGACTGTTACTCCATTTGGTGGTACTCTTTGGCTGCAAGGGGCATAACTGGAGACAGTACTTCTCGTCAAGTGCTTGGATGAATTGAGGGTTTCTTGTAGGATCCTTATTGTAATCTCCTGTGCCAGGCTGATACATACGCACGGTGTTTAGCTCGCCGTTCTCCCCGCTCTTCGTCTGTTTCTTCGGCACGGCGCCGCCGCTCGGCCGCAGCAGATCGTTCCAGCCTCGCCTTGTGCACATCATCCGACATAGCGCACTGAGAGGAGCGCAGCTGCAGCCCCCCGTTTTATCCCGCTCTAGCGAGCGCTTTCTCTCGGCAGCGGCACAGCCGACCTGTGAAGCCTCACCTCCGACATCGATGGCGCTAGCTGGGTCCCCGTCTCACGGTCTGTCGTGACGTCACACGGTCACGTTGCGCACAGCTGTGTGAGGAGGCGCCACGACCATCAATGGCAGAATTAAAGTGCAAGCAGTATTGCTTTCGCAATAAAAGTGACCTTATTTTTCGTCTTGCATGGTGCTTGAACTGTGTGTTGGAAGGCTAGATGAGACAGCGCGCTCCTCCCTAAGAATGAGTGAATGCCAAAATGAAATAAAATCTAGGTGTGAGGAAGCCCGTTAACATCACCATAAAAACAAATGCGGCGCTACAAAACGAGGACGAGGAAGACTCACACATATACTACAATATACCAGCGTTGCACCGAACGAGGACAATCAAAACAATAAATAGCGCATACCTGCACCTCATGACCGACCGGTATGTCTTTTATCCTGTTTTATCCAAATGCTGGAATTTTTCATCAGATTCGCAATGAATGATGTGGACATGGAAATGACTCGTACCTGGTGCTACGCAAAAATCACATTCGATGTTATGCCAACATAACAATTAGCATTCAATTTCAAAGCTCATCACATTAAAATTCTACTTGACCAGCTAATTATATCAAATGCATGCACGCTTTTTGAACGCTGTACTATGTATTGGGAATTGATCAAAAAGAAAAATGCCCGTCACCGAGATAACAGGGCTTTAAACA
This sequence comes from Amblyomma maculatum, assembly GCF_055883805.1. NCBI lineage: Eukaryota > Metazoa > Arthropoda > Arachnida > Ixodida > Ixodidae > Amblyomma > Amblyomma maculatum. The sequence continues at coordinate 7,956,380 of NW_028146743.1, read as the reverse complement.
TGGATTTACGTCGTGGTAAGTGTCCTTGGTCGATGCAATTTTGACTCATTATTATGGCGAATATTTTCGAGCACAAACCCAGTTGGCGGTACAAGTATTTGTGAAGAAATTAAAAACGTCCGCTTCTAGCACGATTCATTTTATGCAACGTTTGCAATCAGTATCAGCTGTTGCATGCTGAGTACTGCTTGGTCTTGGGGTCCCAAAATGACTGAAACTATGAGAGATGCCACAGTGAAGGGCTCCAGAATTTTTGACCAGCTGAAGTTCTTTAACACACACTGACATCCCAGAGCACACGGGCTCCTGGTGTTTTGACTCCATGGAAAGGCAGCCGCAACGGCCGGGATGTGATCGTGCGTCCATGTGTTGAGCATGCAGTCAAGCCCACTATCCACTGAGCCACCACGGCGGGTAATCCAGAGTGTGTACTTTACAGATACGTGGGGCTACATCAGCAGCCGGTACAAGCACCTAGTGGCATCTGTGCCGACGAGAATATAGAGCTACGGCTTCTCTCTGAAGTGCTCACTGACAAAAAATACTTCCGTAAGAGCTTCCTTACATCAGTTAAAACGTTACCTATTAATGTCGCTCAAAATAAATAATTAGGACAGAAAAGCGCACTGCTGGTAGTCTTTGCATAATTTTATTTTTGCTAAGTGCCAGACTAGGCAATCAGATGCGACGGCGTATCTACCGAAGTGGTGTCGAAAACTCAGCCACGTACATTAGCTCCAAGCTCGGCACATTTGTACTACAGATGCAAATATACACAACGGCATCTTGCAAACTGCAAAAATTAAGAGTTAAAAAGTTTTTCGGTGTCCGTGCTTGCTACCCGCGCACGAATCGAGCGTTTCCCTGCCTCCCTTCCTAGTACAGGAGGCCTTCAGCAGGCGAATGTTTTGCATACCGGACCGCTTACACCTGCGTCGCGTGGTTTCTGCAGCCCCTTCGACGTCCGGACAGAAAGAGCTTGTAGAATGACATAAGGTGCAGCGCAAAACTTCGCTGCACAGCACGCAGCATGGTCTGCTTATTATTCGCCAAGTCAGGCCACTCGTACGATATTATAATTGCAGCTTCGGCGAGCGCAGCCCAGTGCAACGCAGTGCTGGCGCGCCTGCTTGGGAAACAAAATCAGATCGCCGGTGTGTCCTTTAAGACCTGTGAAAAATGCGAAATAGCCGATGTGGCTGTGACACCACCAGAGGAGCCCCCTAACATAGCAACATGCATCCCGAATCGCGACAGAGGAAGCGAAGGCTTATTTGTTCACCTGTTTTTCGCACAGTCATTTCCTTTCCACGCGTTCGACCACTGGGGCTGCAGCCAGCGTGTACGTGACCGAGAGCTCTCTCGAGAGTTTGAAGTTCAGTGAATTATGGTCCCCCGTTCGAATGGGTGCACTAATGAGTTTCGAGAGCTTGCTGACGCACCGTGCACGCTCGATCATTCACTGGTTAGTTATCGCACGTGAACGGATTTAAGAGGCCCTTCGTGCTTCAACTGCTGAGTTCACCTTCTGTGGCGTACAGCGTCCGGGTTCAATAACGTTTTGTAAAAATTGAGTGTATTGCGCAGAAGAGAACAGGAAACAGCTTTTCAAGGCACCTGACATCGGTGAATGTTATCGTCTGCCTATAGCTGAACCGTACAGCGTCGAGCAAAAGTCCCCGGCCTACGCGATCTGCTTTTGAGCACTGTGGTCGATTGCACATCGCGCTTGGAAAGCTCAAGGTCTCGAAGCGTCAGTTCGAATGGGGTCTTCTTTATGAACCAGTCCGGGTGTTTGTGAAGCATTGGTGTGTTGTCACTGTCCGAATGCATAGTTGAGAAGGGAATCTCGTGTGGTGGTAAATTTGCGTGACACTCAACAGTGATGCTTGCATACTGTTCAAACGCGATTATAGCTCACGAATTTTTCTTATTGTTCTGCAATTTTTATTATTCTTTTTAATATATTATTATTATTATTATTATTATTATTATTATTATTATTATTATTATTATTATTATTATTATTATTATTATTATTATTATTATTATTATTATTATTATTATTATTATTATTATTATTATTATTATTATTATCGCCTACATAGGAAAAATAGAATCCAGTTTAGCATCAGTTCAGTTCAGACGTTCAGTCGTGTCCGATTCATCGTGACCCTATGGACCATGTCACGCCACGCTTTCCGGTCTCTCACTATCTTCTTAACATCACCTAACTTCATCTGCAGTGCCTCGAGGATGCCATCTAACCATCGCGTTCGCTTTCTACCCCTTCTCCGGCGACCCTCAACCTTTCCCAACATCAAATCTTTCTCCAGCGACTCCTCTCTTCTCATCAGATGACCAAAGTAGCTGAGCTTTAACTTTAGAATGTGACCCTCCAATGAGCAGTCAGGGTTTATGGTCGACAATATCGACTGATTTGATCTTCTGGCAGTCCAAGGAACTCTCAAGAGTCTTCGCCAGCACCACAATTCAAACGCGTCAATTCTTCGGCGGTCAGCCTTTTTCACAGTCCAACTCTCGCATCCATACATCGCAACTGGAAAGACCATAGCACGAGTTATACGGATCTTGGTCGGCAGACTAATGTCTCTGCTCTTTACTAGGCGGTCAAGGCTAACCATTGCTATCTTTCCCAGAAGCAGGCGTCTCCTAATTTCATGGCTGCAGTCTCCTTCCGAGGTAATCTTGGAGCCCAAGAAGAGAAAATCTGCCACCGCTTCCACTTCTTGTCCCTTGATGCTCCAGGACTTGATAGCGCAAGACGCCATGATCTTTGTCTTTTTAATGTTTAGTTTAAGCCCAAACTTCTCACTCTCTTCTTGTACGCGCATCAGAAGTCTATCGAGTTCCACCTAACTTTCTGCCATTAAAGTGGTATCATCCGCATATCTAAGGTTGTTGATACGTTTTCCAGCAATCTTCACTCCAGCTAAAGACTCGTCCAGACCGGCCTTCCTCATGATGCACTCTGCATATAGGCAGGGCGACAGTATGCAGCCTTGCCTCACTCCTTTCTCAATCGGAAACGAAGCAGTGAGACCATGCCCAGTTCTGACTGTGGCCTCTTGACCTTCATACATGTTCCCGAGGAGACAGATGAGGTGAATTAGAACTCCCATCTCTTGGAGAGCTTGCCACAATCTGCTGTGATCTACGCAGACAAACGCTTTCGCATAATCAATAAAGCAGAAGTAGATGGGTTTCTGGAACTCTTGCTTTTTCCGTGATCCAGCGAAGGTTGGCAATTTGGTCTCTAGTTCCTCTGCCCTTGCGTAACCCATCTTCCACGTCCGGTAGCTCCCGATCCACATACTGCTGCAGCCTACCTTGGAGCATTTTCAACATCACCTTGCTAGCATGCGAAATAAGCGCGACGTGCGGTAATTGGAACAATCTTTGGCACAGCCTTTCTTTGGAATTGGGATGTAAACTGACCTCCTCCAATCCTGTGGCCACTGCAGAGTTGTCCAAATCTTCTGACATAATGTATGCAGAATGTTAACAGCGTCATGGTCGAGGTTTTGAAGCAACTCAGCTGGAATGCCATCAATTCCGCTAGCTTTCTTTTTAGCAAGGCTGGCTAAGGACCATTCAACTTCACTCTTGAGGATGCCCGGCTCGAGATCAGTAATCACAACCGTCTTATGTTGGGTTTGCCCATTCGGGTCCTTCTTGTACAGTTCTTCTGTGTATTCCTGCCACCTCTTCTTTATCTCTGAGGCTTCAGTGAGGTCATTGCCTTGTTTGTCCTTTATCACGCCCACCTCAGCACAGAAGCTTCCTTTGATATCTTTGATTGTCTTATACAGAGCTCTTGCGTTCCTTAATTGGCTGTTGTCCTCAACGGCTTGGCATTGTATGTTCAGGAAGGCATTCTTATCTCTCCTTGCTATTTTCTGAAAATCCGCATTGAGAATCTTGTATCTGTCTCTTTCCCCCATAATTTTTGCCATCCTCCTTTCCTCAGCTATTTGCAAAGCCTCTTCAGATAACCAGTTTGCTTTCTTGCATTTCTTTTGCTTTGGAACTATCTTTGTAGCAACTTCTTGTATTATATCACGAACATCAGTCCACATGTCTTCGGGCTCTTTGTCTTCTAGATCTAATTCTTGAAATCGATTCCTCACTTCCACAGCATATTCTAATGGAATTTGATCCAGCTCTTACCTGAAAGGCCTTCTAGTTTTCTGTGTTTTCCTCAATCGAAGCTTAATTTTGGCAACAAGAAGCTCATGATCGGTGCCACAATCGGCCCCAGGCCTTGTTTTTACTGCTTGTATAGCGCTTCTCCATCTCTGCCGGCAAAGAATATAATCGATCTGATTCCTGTACAGACCGTCGGGTGAAGTCCATGTGTACAGGCGCCTCTTGTGCTGTTGAAAATGAGTATTCGCTATGGTCAGGTTGTTTTCTTGACAAAACTCTACTAGCCTCTGCCCAGCTTCATTTGGCTCACCAAGACCGAACTTGCCTTTAATTCCGGATATTTCTTCACTCCCGACATTAGCATTCCATTCTCCTATGAGAAAAACGACGTCCGATGATGGGGTGCGGTCTAAAAGGCATTGTAGGTCCGCTTAAAATCTCTCCACGTCAGCTTCTTCAGCAGTAGTGGTCGGTGCATAGACTTGGATAACTGTTATGTTGAAAGGGTGACCTTAGATCCGAAGTGAAATCATTCGGTCGTCTATGGGGTTGTACCCTAGCACTGCTTTGCCCATTCTTCTGTTTACTATGAGAGCGACCCCATTCCTTCTCTTGGATTCGTGCCCACAATAAAAGACATAATGGTCGCCGGAGTTAAATTCTCCCATTCCGGTCCACTTGAGCTCGCTGATACCCAAGATATCAATGTTCAATCTGTCCATTTCTCGCTTGACGACATCCAGTTTACCTTGCGTCATAAATCTTACATTCCATGTTGCTATGTGATATATCTCCTTGCAACATCGGACTTTCCGGTCGCTTCCCGACACATCCACAACTGAGCGTCCTTTTGGCTTTAGCCCAGCCGCTTCATTCGTCCTGGAGCTACTAGGAATCGCCCTTTGTTCATCCCCAGTAACATGTGGGACGCCTTCCAACCTGGGGGGCTCATCTTCCGGCGCCATATCATTAATGGTATTGTGACTGGCCATAGGGTTTTCTTGGCAGGAAATACTGGAGTGGGTTGCTATTACCTTCTCCAGTGAATCACATTTTGTCAGAACTCTCTGCCGTGACCTGTCTATCTTGGGTGGCCCTACACAGCAGAGCTCACGACTTCATCGAGTTTCGCAAGCCCCTCCGCCACGATAAGGCAGTGATCCATGAAAGGGTACCGTTTAGCATAGGTACCGTTAATTCTTGGTCGGCGAACATATACGCTTACGCTTGCTTTCATTTCCGTTGCTTGTAGACCCTTGTCGGCGAGCTGCATGATTTTTTTCTCGATGCCCGCCGGGGTGGTGCAGTGGTTACGGCGCACGACTACACGCCCAAGGACGCGGGATCGAATCCCGGCCTCGGCGGCAGCTTTCGAATGGAGGCGAAAGGAAAGGCGCCCGTGTGCTGTGCGATGTCAGTGCACGTTAAAGAACCCCAGGTGATCGAAATTTCCGGAGTCCTCCACTACGGCGTCTCTTATAGCCTGAGTCGCTTTGGGACGTTGAACCCCACAAACCAAACCAAACCAAACTAAAGCGCCGTCGTTGATGTCCATGGGCGATTCCGCCGGCTGAAAGAGACGCCTTGTTTGAACGCCAGATATTTGAAGAGCCTAGTATCAGTGACTTCGTAATCACTCGATTTCTGCTGCAGCAACGTTTTCTTTTTATGTACCTCGTCCTGATTAGCTTTTCTTTATAGGTTCCTTCCTAGAATAATGAGCCCTCTCTACCCAGCAGTATAATCAGACCTTCTAAGCATTGCAGTTAAGAACGTATTGCATTCTGGTTTATTGTAGACACATCGCTTACCTTCTCCTTTTCGGCCATACAGTGTTGAAGGCAAGAAAATCACCTAAAATGTTCTAATGTGCAGCGGCAAAGAAAAAATCAACATCTTTTAACAATCTGCTGGTTTTGATGATCTTCGGGCTCGGGTCTTTGTAGCTGAACATGTGGAAGAGTAGGGAAAGGAGGTGGCACGTTTTGGCCCTAAAATAAACAGGGTGATATTTTAATTGTGGATGGTACAGTACGAACATACCGAGGAGGAAAAAAATATTCTACGGCGCCGTTCACATCTCGCGGTATAAATTTGCCATTAGCCATTATCGACTCGCCCAGATTCCTTTCAAGTGATTTTCCAAACCATTTACAAACTTTTGTTTCACAAAGTTTTCTGCGGTCTGTGCAGATGTATTTTAGAGCGAGCGGACATCATGTACACGACAAAGCTAGAGTCGTATAAGATTATTTAACCAGGATGAACAAATAAACTTTTGACTAGTTGATTTCAAAGTGTCAAAGTGTTTTATTTCAGACAACACAGTTCCAGTTGTTGCGGGGACAGACCAAAAGGCAAATAAATGCCTGACGAAGAGTCTGCCCCTTCTTGCTCCAACTCAGGAGCACAAGATATTCAACCCACAAAGCACACACTCAGTGCATATTCACAATGGGTCATAATGAAACGCCTTAATGGGGACGAAAGAAAAATCACACAAAAAACTAGATACGTGAATAGAATGGTTACGTCTGGAGTGACAAGGGGTACAAAACGATATTCTTTTTGTAAGCTTTCAAAGACTAGCTTTCATAAATAATATTTAAAGCAGAGTTATGATCTTTTAAAAAACTGGAAATTCTGTATGTGACTTTGAGGGTGCCGTAATTAGTGTGAATTTTTGTTTTATTGAAATTTGTGCGTCGCGTGTTGTAGTTGCGTGCTTTGGCGATGTACTTGTGGTAAAATGCGAGAGGATCGGTATGCATTTCTAAGTGACTAACGCTGTCTTTTTTTTTTTTGTTTATGACATTCTATACAGTAACTGACATTTTCTAAACAATGAATCAGTATGGCTGAGGTAAGATGCACTGTCTATCAACCGTATAAATATTTTTGTAGTAAGTATATGCTTTCGAACATTGTTTTAGGATCTGTGCCCCAAACAAGAAGACAGTAGTGAAAATGCTAATGAACCATAGTGTAATTGAGTTGTATTTTCAGCTAGGTGGACAATAGGCTTTCAAGTCCCCTGTATGTAACACCAATATATTTAGATATATCTGTACGTACTTCATCATTGCGAGGTGACCAGTCTAAGTGCTCATGAAATATGACGCCAAGAAAATTATGTGTCATGACACGTTCGACAGCTTCGCCACGAAAGTAAATCACTGCTTCTTGTCTGATGTACTTGTTATGTGCTCGGAATACAATGTACTTGATATTTTTTTTTATATTTAATTCCAGTTTATTCACATGTAGCCATGCAGATAAACCTTCCATCCCTGGTTTGGCATCTACCTGCTGAGCATGCAGATCTTGTCCCGAGAAAAATACATTGGTGTCATCAGCATAGAATACCATTTCTGGAGTAGATGTCACGGTAATTATATCGTTTATATAAAGCAAAAATAACAATGACCCAAGAATCGATCCATGCGGTATGCCATAATGTATTTGACCTGTACTTGATTTCGCATTTGTGATATCTTTGTACTGCTGCCGATTTGACAGGTAACTTCTTATTAGAGTAAGAGTGACTCCTCTAATAGAGCATTTGGATAATTTGTGAAATAATATTGGGTGCTTAGAGAAATCGAAAGCCTTTCAAAAGTCTAAAATATTCCTATTGTGTACATTTTCTGTTAAAAAGTTTCCACTAACGAATCCTTGATTTTTATTAGTGCCATTTCTGTAGATTTCTTCTTCTGAAAGCCATTTGCTACTCAGCTATGATACTGTTTTTCTGACAGAAGTCCAGTACCCTAATGTTTATAACTTGTTGAATTACCTTCGAGAAAATTGTTAGCACCAAAATTGGCCTATAGTTGCTAAGTCATTTCTGTCACCCCTCTTGTGTATGACGATACTTTCGCAATTTTTAATTTATCTGGAAACACTTCGGTATTCAAGATTTTTTTGCGTATATGTGTTTAAGTGGCTGGCTAAACAAATTGCTGGCGGATTTTATAGGTTTAGCTGCTATTGTTTAAGCTACTACTATTTAAGTTTCAAGCTTAAATATACACTTTGATGTTAAAGATCGTCAGAGTCAAGTTACAGCTCTGTCTTAAAATATTCTTAATCGGCAGTGTATTGCGAACTGTCATTGTTAGAACTGAGCATTTCAAAAATGGTTAGCTTGGTTTCTGGTATACTGCACATTCATTCAAAACATTGCTTTTATTGCACCTTTTATGCCTCTAATAGAGGCGTTCTTTGTGCACTGGATGGCGCAGAAGTTAGCATGATCTTGGCTGCAAGAGCCCGCTTAACAAAATAATTTTATTGTTTACTGCACAATGCAGAAAGCGACCTCAACTTGATACCATATCCACATTTTTAACATTCTATACTTCAAAACACGCTGCCGTTTCGCAAAATTTAAAAAAAATAAACGTCAATCACCTTTGAACTTGGTAGCCTTAAATTTCGCAGTACAATATTGTCCCTTCTTCATCGTCATCATCGATCTGACTACAACCACAGCAGGGAAAAAATATCTCCCATATCTCTCCTATTGCTCTTTGAAGTCAATAATGAGAATGTTTTAAAGGGCAACTCCAGAGAGTTTTGACATTCGAATATTCTGGTAAAAATTTTACCGTAGGTTCTCCTCTCCGCATTCTATCAAATTTGGGCTCCGTGCGGTAATTTATTCGCACGGAACACGATTTTAAAATGTGCGATTTTTCCTGCTTCAGTTGAGAGAATGTCTGCGGGCAATACTGCGTTTATGACGTCACAAACATTATACCCTCGGTACTGTCCACTCCCCAAGTGATTATAAACTTTTGTGGCGTATATTAGGCTATCCCTGGCATTTTATGCAGTGTGTCATCATTTCCGTGCTTTATTCCCCCAATCCAACTCAAGTGCCTGTGTTTTTCCAATACTGCATGTGAGGTCACCGTTTCATCAACTGGAAAGTCGTTTCTTTCCATGAAAGTTGTTAGGTTTTGATGTGCTGTTCTTGTTTTAAAAATGGTTCCGCTTAGAATTTCGAAACCCCCCCCCCCCTTTTTTTTAAGTCAGGACACGCTGAGCAATGTAATGCAATCTAAAGCTCAAAATGATGAAAAAAACCAGTTGCCCTTTAATATTTTTGGTAATGTTAAATTTGAACGCAGCTATTGATGTCGCAGAAAACCTGTCGCTTCGTTGTCAGCCGCGTGAGAGAGGAGCATGCATCCGTTCTGCAAAGGTATGCAGTCCACAGTGCTTCCTAAAGCTCTCAAACTTTGTAAATTGGCGACATTTCCTCTTTCCTCCTTCGTTTCTTTCCCGCACAACCTCGTCGAGAAAGCGGTGCCTTGTCTGTTGATGCAGCCTGTAGCAGATGACAATCGGCTCTCTGGTTGGCATTATGTTTTCTCCGGCATCTAAAAGAGTTTTCGCGTGTGCTTACAGATACCCGTTTGCCGGCAGAAGTTGGCCTTGCAGCAGTACTCTGCCTCTGTAGATCTTGGAATGAAGTGTTGCAGCGGAATTAATCAGAATGACTATTTTTCACGCGTATCACTTGGTCATTGGCCGGCATAACAGATGAACACGTCGTGTTTATGCTAGTGCACCAAATCTTTCCTCCTTTTCTGAATGCGGCATATGGTACCAGTTTCGGGGAAGATTTCACACCCTTTAATCGCGTTGTAAGCACTGCATGGGACACGACTTGTGCGGGTGTAATATAAGCAGGAACTCTGCACGCTGTCCAAAAGAGATGGCTCGTTTCCATAAAGATCTTATCCATTTGCCCGCAGCGCCGGAGAAGGGGCTCAGATTGGATATATTTTATGTGTTCCTGAAAATAAAAGGGAAATAGCTATAAAGTGGTCGCACATTTCCTGCATCAACACAGTTCAGTTTCCCCTTCAGGTGGCCATGTCGGGAAAAAACTTGATGATATCGATGTTCTTGATAAATCGAAGATTCGGACTCGCAACAAATCACATTACTTGATGGCCCGACAGAAAGGTTAACTATTTATTTACACATAAATAAAACAAGAACACACAATCAAGGAGAAAACTGTTTACATAACTGACCCATTGATCCTAGGAAATCAGCCCCGGTTTAACCCAGAGCGCTTACAGCAACCAATAAGCAGTAAGTCAACGTTTCTCTCGAATCAAAGACTGGGGAAAGGATATTAACTAATCACACACTTGGGAAAGGAGAGGTCCCAAGCAAACATACCAACAGCACTGACGTCACTGCATTCCTAACCTTTACTTTCCCTTACGTTTTGTTTTCCGCACAAGTACATATATGGGACCAACTTATGCCGCGGGAGCAATCGCTTAAGGTTGTTTATAAAACGTAAGCTGTCGAGGGGACAACGCTCAGTGCCAGCTCCAGCTTAACCAAGCGCTTCTTCTGAGCACCTGCAGTTAAATAACCCATTGGGGCCTCATCTTACGCTGGTCAGCCAACGTACATCTGCTTCCCCACAAAGGCTATAGGCACATGAGCAGAGGGAAAGACGCAAACGTAGCAATACGAGAATGCATGAAAAAATGTCCACTGGCCACAGAAATGACACTCAACACGGTGAACACTGCACAAAGGGAACGAGCGCTCTGCGGCGGCGGGTGCCGCCGGCAACATCAGAGCTGCCACCCCGCCTCAGTCGTGCGTCCGTGGTTCCACCAATTTGGTAACCCTTCAACCAGGGACAGGTGCATATCTCAAAGTAGCTATTCCTCGATTCGTACCCTCTGTGCGGAAGACCGAATACCGCATTAGTAGGTTCAGCGATCTTCACAAACACCTTGCTTCAGATTGGTAGGAAAAATTGCAAACTATCACTCGTTATCTACTCTAATTGTACTGCTGTGTGCCAATTAATTTGCGCATTAGAAAAGAGAGAAAACGAGTTTCTTTTACAGCCACCTATGCCTATTTCATTGTGACTTCCAGAATATATATAAAGGAAAGAAGCCAACAGTCGGCGAGGCCAAGGAAAGCATTGGGGATTATCTTTTTATGTCTTTTTTTAATTTTCACTTGGATAATCACTGAAATGAGTAATGTAATCTGCTTAGGGGAAAGGTAATTAAACACAAAGTAGAAGAAAAAACAACGTGCCGATGGTGGGGACCGAACCCACGACCTCCGAATATCGCGTCCGGTGCTCTTCCAACTGAGCTACATCGGCCGCTGTCCCCTCTGCTACTTTCTCGGGTATTAATCTTGTCTGTATACGAACCTTGAGAGTGTTCACCAGCGCCACCCTCAACCATAGCGGCGAACGTGGAACGTCCTGTGTTACTGCGAGCGTCACGTAGAACGTGATCAAGAGCGAGGGCGAAAGCTGTGCTAGAACCCTCTTACACTACCTATGGCTTCAAGACTGCCAGAACCGAGACCCCCGGTATGTATGTATGTATGTATGTATGTATGTATGTATGTATGTATGTATGTATGTATGTATGTATGTATGTATGTATGTATGTATGTATGTATGTATGTATGTATGTATGTATGTATGTATGTATGTATGTATGTATGTATGTATGTATGTATGTATGTATGTATGTATGTATGTATGTATGTATGTATGTATGTATGCATGCATGCATGCATGCATGTATGTATGTATGTATGTATGTATGTATGTATGTATGTCCCCTTCATGGATCACTGCCTTGTCGTGGCGGAGGGGCTTGCGAAACTCGATGAAGTCGTGAGCTCTGCTGTGTAGGGCCACCCAAGATAGACAGGTCACGGCAGAGAGTTCTGACAAAATGTGATTCACTGGAGAAGGTAATGGCAACCCACTCCAGTATTTCCTGCCAAGAAAACCCTATGGCCAGTCACAATACCAGTAAAGATATGGCGCCGGAAGATGAGCCCCCCAGGTTGGAAGGCGTCCCACATGTTACTGGGGATGAACAAAGGGCGATTCCTAGTAGCTCCAGGACGAATGAAGCGGCTGGGCTAAAGCCAAAAGGACGCTCAGTTGTGGATGTGTCGGGAAGCGACCGGAAAGTCCGATGTTGCAAGGAGATATGTCACATAGCAACATGGAATGTAAGATCTATGACGCAAGGTAAACTGGATATCGTCAAGCGAGAAATGGACAGATTGAACATTGATATCTTGGGTATCAGCGAGCTCAAGTGGACCGGAATGGGAGAATTTAACTCCGGCGACCATTATGTCTTTTATTGTGGGCACGAATCCAAGAGAAGAAATGGGGTCGCTCTCATAGTAAACAGAAGAATGGGCAAAGCAGTGCTAGGGTACAACCCCAAAAACGACCGAATGATTTCACTTCGGATCCAAGGTCACCCTTTCAACATAACAGTTATCCAAGTCTATGCACCGACCACTGCTGCTGAAGAAGCTGACGTTGAGAGATTTTATGCGGACCTACAATGCCTTTTAGACCGCACCCCATCATCAGACGTCGTTTTTCTCATAGGAGACTGGAATGCTAAGGTCGGGAGTGAAGAAATATCCGGAATTACAGGCAAGTTCGGTCTTGGTGAGCCAAATGAAGCTGGGCAGAGGCTAGTAGAGTTCTGTCAAGAAAACAACCTGACCATAGCGAATACTCATTTTCAACAGCACAAGAGGCGCCTGTACACATGGATTTCACCGGACGGTCTGTACAGGAATCAGATCGATTATATTATTTGCCGGCAGAGATGGAGAAGCGCTATACAAGCAGTAAAAACAAGGCCTGGGGCCGATTGTGGCACCGATCATCAGCTTCTTGTTGCCAAAATTAAGCTTCGATTGAGGAAAACGCAGAAAACTAGAAGGCCTTTCAGGTATGATCTGGATCAGATTCCATTAGAATATGCTGTGGAAGTGAGGAATCGATTTCAAGAATTAGATCTAGAAGACAAAGAGCCCGAAGAGATGTGGACTGATGTTCGTGATATAATACAAGAAGTTGCTACTAAGGTAGTTCCAAAGCAAAAGAAATGCAAAAAAGCAAACTGGTTATCTGAAGAGGCTTTGCAAATAGCTGAGGAAAGGAGGATGGCAAAAGGTATGGGGGAAAGAGAAAGATACAAGGTTCTCAATGCGGATTTTCAGAAAATAGCAAGGAGAGATAAGAATGCCTTCCTGAACATACAGTGTCAAGCAGTTGAGGACAACAGCCAATTAAGAAACACAAGAGCTCTGTATAAGACAATCAAAGATATCAAAGGAAGCTTCTGTGCTAAGCTGGGCGTGATAAAGGACAAACGAGGCAAGGACCTCACTGAAGCCTCAGAGATAAAGAAGAGGTGGCAGGAATACACAGAAGAACTGTACAAGAAGGACCCGGATGTGCAATCCCAACATAGGACGGTTGTGATTACTGATCTCGAGCCGGGCATCCTGAAGAGTGAAGTTGAATGGGCCTTAGCCAGCCTTGCTAAGAACAAAGCAAGCGGAATTGATGGTATTCCAGCTGAGTTGCTTCAAAACCTCAACCACGACGCTGTTAACACACTGCATACATTATGTCAAAAGATTTGGACAACCCTGCAGTGGCCACAGGATTGGAGGAGGTCAGTTTACATCCCCATTCCAAAGAAAGGCAGTGCCAAAGATTGTTCCAACTACCGCACGATCGCGCTTATTTCGCATGCTAGCAAGGTGATGTTAAAAATCCTGCAAGGTAGGCTGCAGCAGTATGTGGATCGAGAGCTTCCGGACGTGCAAGCTGGGTTTCGCAAGGGCAGAGGAACTAGAGACCAAATTGCCAACCTTCGCTGGATCATGGAAAAAGCAAGAGAGTTCCAGAAACCCATTTACTTCTGCTTTATTGATTATGCGAAAGCGTTTGACTGCGTAGATCACAGCAGATTGTGGCAAGCTCTCCGAGAGATGGGAGTTCCAATTCACCTCATCTGTCTCCTCAGGAACCTGTATGAAGGGCAAGAGGCCACAGTCAGAACTGGGCATGGTCTTACTGATTGGTTTCCGATTGAGAAAGGGGTGAGGCAAGGCTGCATACTATCGCCCTGCCTATTTAACCTATATGCAGAGTGCATCATGAGGAAGGCCGGTCTGGACGAGTCTTCAGCTGGAGTGAAGATTGCTGGAAAACGTATCAACAACCTTAGATATGCGGATGATACCACTTTAATGGCAGAAAGTGAAGTGGAACTCAAGAGACTTCTGATGCGCGTACAAGAAGAGAGTGAGAAGTTTGGGCTTAAACTGAACATTAAAAAGACGAAGATCATGGCGTCTTGCCCTATCAAGTCCTGGAGCATCAATGGACAAGAAGTGGAAGCTGTGACAGATTTTCTGTTCTTGGGCGCCAAGATTACCTCGGAAGGAGATTGCAGCCATGAAATTAGGAGACGCCTGCTTCTGGGAAAGAGAGCAATGGTTAGCCTTGACCGCCTAGTAAAGAGCAGAGACATTAGTCTGCCAACCAAGATCCGTATAACCCGTGCTATGGTCTTTCCAGTTGTGATGTATGGATGCGAGAGTTGGACTGTGAAAAAGGCTGACCGCCGAAGAATTGACGCGTTTGAATTGTGGTGCTGGCGAAGACTCTTAAGAGTTCCTTGGACTGCCAGAAGATCAAATCAGTCGATATTGTCGACCATAAACCCTGACTGCTCATTGGAGGGTCAAATTCTAAAGTTAAAGCTCAGCTACCTTGGTCATCTGATGAGAAGAGAGGAGTCGCTGGAGAAAGATTTGATGTTGGGAAAGGTTGAGGGTCGCCGGAGAAGGGGTAGGCAGCGAACGCGATGGTTAGATGGCATTCTCGAGGCATTGCAGATGAAGCTATGTGATGTTAAGAAGATAGTGAGAGACCGGAAAGCGTGGCGTGACATGGTCCATAGGGTCACGAAGAGTCGGACACGACTGAACGCCTGAACTGAACTGATGTATGTATGTATGTATGTATGTATGTATGTATGTATGTATGTATGTATGTATGTATGTATGTATGTATGTATGTATGTATGTATGTATGTATGTATGTATGTATGTATGTATGTATGTATGTATGTATGTATATATATGGGACACACATTTAAATAAACAAAAAGTGTTCTTCAAATCAACGGCGCATCGCACGAGAAGGGATTCTGCAGAATCATGTTCGTCTTCAGCAAAAAAAGACAGTAAGATAATAAAGAAAAGGAGAGACAGTGTTGCGAGCGTGCTTCTAATCTACATGCAACACATGAGTTTGTTATGAAACTTGTGCTTCGTAGACCTTTTTTATTTCCGACCTCATTTGAGTGTCATCACACTTCAGAGAAACTGCAATAATGGTCATGAAACTCCTCTAATTATTTTGAAGAAATACGACGTAGAACAACTTAACTATCCGGCGAGCGCGCAGACGAGTCCAATGGCAGCCTAATCTAAAGTTTCTGTGTAATCGGAAGTTACACGCAACACAGAGTAAAGCTCACGTTCTGTTTTGTCTTTCGGTCCACATCTCTACAACGTACAAACGTGATAACAGACGTGGTACACTGGGCCCAAAAAACTGGAATTGTAAAAAATACTCTAGGTTTAATGGTACTTAAAAATGGGTATAATGAGTTAAAGCAAGCGCCGCATTCTCCGAGTGGTGAAGACGCTAGGCTACTGAACCCGATCCGGCTTCGAACCCGACCGGCTCGAATCCGCACGACTCAGATGCTTTTTTTAGTGTAAAAGCACTACACGCGCACTAGCCAAACGAACACTAAAACGATTAACTCCTGGTTTGACCTTGAGAGGCTCCGAAGGGGATTCGCCGATACCCGAAGAACTCGGGAATTAGGAAGACGACGAGGTGGGGCTTCATGAAGGGCTGGAGGTCATTCGCCGACACCCCGAGTTGCAGCCCTCGCAATACAGCTCTCGCTCTAAACAAATTAGCTCACTGATGCCCAGTTATCAGAAAGCAAAGGCTCAAGCATCATGCCTCCAGCTAAATTATTTATAAGTCAACAGATTGTTACAATATGTTACACACTATATATATAGATAACGTCGTTGCACCATTAGACAGCTTTGGTGGCCCGAAGGCGAAGTTCAGCGAAGATATATAAAGCGCTTTAGAAAAGTAGTGATCAAAGTGCTTGACGCAGTGCCAACGATGCATGCTGTAATTTTAGCAAACGTGGTGTGAAGAATCCAGATTGAAATGTGATACGCTTAGCTCACAGAAGCGAGTGGTCTCTGTCGGCTTGAAACGTGGTCACACGACGCGATGCACAGATACATTCCATCGAACCGTATTTCGTTAGCCGGAAGACTTAGTGAAGAGCTTCAGGCTTCCGACGAATCTGTTGCAGTATTCGCTGGCCCAGCAGGCAAACCTTAAATTTAGACTCATGTGAACTGGCGCTACTAACCTCGGAAGCAGCGGTACGCAACAGTACACACGAACACAAATTCGCACAGCCCATGTACCCCACGCTGCTGACTACCATTCCAGCTCGTCGCCTGTTTGTATATTAGAGTAGACAGCTTCGAATTCACGAGGTTAGACGCACGTTTTGGGAGCAGCAAAAGATAAGCGAAAGAAAAGCGAGCGCTGAATGGTTTTATGCCATATTGATCGCCTATTGGGGATGCGCCAGTAAGCCCGAGCTTTGTCGGGGAGAAAGAAAGACTGAAAAGAGAATAAGGTGCGGCTGTCTTCTAAGCTTGGCATAACGTTGGGAAGACCTAACGAAGTACATCAACGAAGAACTGTGGGAGAAGGGACAGGTCCCATCAGCTTGGAGACACGCGGATATCATCACCATACCAAAGGCTGGAAAGCCACCGGCTGTGGAGAGTGTCCGTCCTATCTCCCTCACTTCTTGCCTGGGAAAACTCTATGAAAAAGTAGTCCACCTAAGGCTCCAAAATTACATCGACGAAAACAACATCTTTCCTTCCTGCATGCTGGGCTTCCGCAAGGGACTCTGCACGCAAGATGCTTTCCTCGGGATTAGGGAAGAAGTCATCAACACCATACCCCGAAAAGGCGAAAATTTCATTCTGGCACTAGATCTCAAAGGAGCATTCGACAACATTGGCCACCAAACCATATTGCACGAATTAAACAATATCAACTGCGGGGAGAAAATCTTCAAATACGTGAAGGCTTTCCTCTCAGATCGCACAGCCACCATAGGAATTCGAGAGATTCGATCACCAAAAGTACCCATGCCGAACAAAGGTACACCGCAGGGTTCTATAATCTCTCCAATGCTATTTAACATAGCAATGATAAATTTAGCAAAAAAACTGTTGACCCGCACTGATATTGGCTTCACTTTATACGCGGACGACATCACCATCTGGGCTACTCAGGGATCCTTGGCGCAAAAAGAAGAAGCTCTGCAAGCCGCTATAGACCTAGTCGAGGAATTTGCCGGAGAGAGCGGTCTTCAATGCTCCCCAGAAAAATCCGAACTTATCAGGCTACACAGAAGAAATTACAAGTCCCCAGGAGGAATTCAGCTCTCTCTAGGAGACCAGACAATTCAAGAGAAGGACAAGATCAGAGTTTTGGGGCTGTGGTTGCAAAGCAATTTGAGAGTGGATTATACAATCAAAACACTCAAAACCACAGTCAACCAATTTTCCAGAATGATTAGAAGGGTGACCTGGCACCGGAAAGGGATGAGGGAGGAGGACACCCTCCGCCTTGTACAAGCCCTAGTCGTTAGCAGGATTACCTACGGGCTCCCATATCACGAAATTAGATTCATTGATAAAAGGGCCATTGACACTATCATAAGAGGAGCCTATAAAACGGCCCTAAACCTCCCGCCAACAACATCAACGGAACGTCTTTGGGCACTCAGAGTGCACAATAACTTCGAGGAGCTCAAGGAGGCGGTTCTAGAGAGTCAGAAACAACGCATAACAACAACGCAGGCGGGTAGGGAAATCCTGTCAAAACTAGGGCTATGGCAGGCACTAAGAACTTCTGAGATCAAATCACAAATTCCAACATCCACAAGAAACAACATCTATGTGAACCCGATACCCAAGCACATGTACCATGAGTTACAGAAGGGTCGACGGAAAGCCAGAGTCAAATCACTGGAAAAACAATTGTCTAAAGACGCGGAAGTTGTCTACGTGGACATAGGTGCTTACGGCAAACCTGGCAAGTTCACAATAGCTGCAGTTGACCACAAGAAGAGGCCAATTATTCAGGCTTCGATCTATGCCAAGGATCCTGCGGAAGCGGAATCACTGGCAATAGCCGTCACCATAAAAACACAAGACAACCAAAAGAAGTCATCACACGTAGTGACGGACTCCCAACCAGCCTGCAGGGACTACCTGGCCGGAAAACCTCACAAAAGAGCGTGTGCAATATTACGTTCCATCTCCCAGACGCACACAATTACATGGACACCTGGACACGAAGACCTAGAACGAAATGAGGCAGCGAATGATCTAGCCCGAGCTCTCACAAACCGGGCGGATCCCCATCCCTACCTCACCCCTCTCCTAGGACCCTACGGCGACAGGCTGGAACACCTACGTTTAAAAGAAGAATTTTCTCACCACCACACAAACAACTTCCTTCCTCGGACGCTATAGACTGGAGAAAAATACAAACAAACACATTCCCTAATCTTCAAATTTTAAATAAGATAAGCCCAACAAAATACACGAGTTACTGTCATTGGTGTGGTGCAAGCCCCACACTCTATCACATCTCTTGGGAATGCCAGGACAAACGTGACCCAACGTTAATAGTGCCATGCCCGACACACGAGCAGTGGGAGGCGGCCCTGACCAGCGACAACCTGGACCAGCAAGTCTGGATTATCCAGCTAGTCCGCAAGTCAGCTGCTGCCAGCGGAGCCCTGGACTAGGGGCACCGACCACCCAGCTGCTGCGAATTTTTACTGATTATTATGCTCATTAAAAGTTTTTTCTCTCTCTCTCTCTCTTTAGAGGTTTTAGTGCTCCCATTGAGCAGCGTCACCTAGCGGCTCATCGGAGAAATTTTATGAAGACAAATAAAAGCGCGATTTCCAGTTTCCGGTCGAGCAGAGAGAGCCGGAACCAAATCTGGTAAATATGAAAACGAACGATAGCGCGTCAAACGACTATCTCGACCATTCTGTGGCATAATGTATTAGCGCTGCGATTTTGTACTCGAAAAGCGGTAATTCGTATCTCTTCCTCTTTTTTTTTTTTTGCGGCTTACTATATACTGGATATGCTTCTGAAGACCGGACAAAATTTAGGAGACATTTACTCTTGGCACTTAGCGACAAGACGCGGCACCTTTAAGAGGTTCCTCGCGGACCCCACGCCGCTATTCACCGGTGTTCAAGATGTTAATGTCCGTATGACCGCGGAAGGTTGCGAGGCCGACGAGAATCTCGTGTCCCAGGTTGGCCTTTGCCACTTGCAATAGGATCATCACCCGGAACCCTGATCTCGGCTGCACTTAAGCTTCGTTTTAAACGTCGGAGACAATAGTGTTAAGGGATTCCTCAGGACCAGATTGCCAGATACGACTGCTTTTCAGGTGGCCATGGCTGGTTGCGGGGGATAGAGCATAAAATCATTCACCCAACTTAGGCCAGTGCCAACTGTAATAGGATAGCCCTCCAAGCCACTCTGCAGCTGCCCAGCGATTATGTTGACGGTGGCGGGAACGACGATGCCAATAAAGTCAGGAACAGACGGCTAAGAATTGCGTCCCAAAAACGTGATTCGTTAGTGGCATGCAACTATACGTCTACATCATTCCTTGCTGTAAAACCCATCTGCTCTAACCGCACAGGTGGTTCTCTCATAGAGTTTAAAACATCTTTGTAACCGGCTAAAGTTTTCACTAGTACAACATTTCCTTCGCTCCGTAGCACCCATTTCGATCGCTGAAGAAAAGGATCCCGCCGCTATGCGTTTTCCATCAACATATTCCAGTACTGTCGAAAAAAAGAAAGAGAAGATTGATCTGAATGCCCAGGTGCATGCCATTAGCCGTATAGATACGAACAAGAAGAGAAAACACCAACGAAAGGCCTAGATGGTACGAAATAGGCTTTTCAGCGAACAAGTTTCTATGGTCTCCGCACGGGGGAATAGGTTTAGACACGAGTCAAAGAAAAACAGTTCTCTTAAAAACATCCTGGCTGCGGAACAAATGGAATGTAAACATTCCGCAGTCCGTATTCGGCCGGTGTCACTCTAAGTGCGGTGAATGCTTTAATGTTAGCACACGGGATTTACTCATGCGCGGGGGAGCGCAAAGGAAGAAAAGGAAAGAGTGTGTGTCTACACAAGGACGAGGAGTCAGGAGGGGGGACACAAGGCAGCTTAACTTTGTCGCAGAAGATGGTATCTCTTGAGCGCATTTGAGTATTATTCGGTCGCAAAGGTATGCTATCAGTGGAGTTGACCCCGAGGTTTCGTTTCTGAACATTACACACGGGCTCAAAAAGAAAACAGCTTTTAGCCGCTCCGAGTCTGCTATCTTTCAGCATGTGTACACCTGACGACGGGGAACGTGCACTCTGGTGAAAGGTCGCTGCGGACTCAAACCTTGAAAGGCGGACAAACACAGGGCCTTTGTAGAGATTTGCTGGCATGGCCAAGTGTATGCAAGGTAGAAGCTCAGAACACTCCAAAAATCTGAAGTGGAAATTGAATGAAGCCCGAAGAAGGAGCACATTAAGCCATTTCATCCATCACTTTCTCTCTCACCTTTTCTGCTCTAAAACATTCATAACGCAGAGGACGGATGGTTGGCTGGGTTTAATGAGGGCTTGCTAGCCTGTGCAGCTTTTCTGAGTGAAGGTCTTTTTTTTTGTCGTTTTCATTTATACGTGATATGGAATGTTTGCTCCGTACTGCGGAGTTGCTCTGTGGCTAAACAGCAATCTGCACTAATGTTAAAAAGCAAAAAAAAAACAAAAAACAAAAAGGAAAGAGGAAAGCGGAACGTGGAAAGTTGAGCATATATCTTGAATTTGACCCTATAACCGGCTATCGCCAGCTCTTAGTATTTAAAAAATGCTGTAGTCATCTGTGATGTTAATGTGAAGTATAAAATACCAGCAAAGAAGAAATAGTGCTGCCTGTGCCTTGTAGTTTCCCTGTTATTTATATGCGCCATGTTTCTTTTAGGCACGGGAAATTTCATTGACTTAAATGTAGCCATACAACCTGTCCCCATGTAAACAATCACAGAAGAAGCTCAGCTGCCTGGTTTACATTTGATCATTGAGGTTGGCGAATAATCCGCTGTCTATAAATGGTCTGTTTATCGCCCCAAGGAAAAGAATGCCAAAGTAAATCTGTTGGCAGTATCAGGTGCGTTGATATGTTTTTTGTTTGAAGTGGGTCGGTCGAGACTTTTTCTTGGTTTTGGATCAAGGTAGGGTCAAGTAATTCTGTGCACTACGAGGGATATTAACATTACAGATTGAATAACAAACATTTAGACAAAGGTACGATTCATTTTTGTCCCAAAGACAAAGCAGACGCACGGGTATGTACTCGCAGCAAAATACTATGGTTGTAATAGTTTCCCTATTCAGTGTTAAAAATTGGAATTCGGGTCGATTGTTGTATTCTTATCCAAAAGCACAAGTGCGTTTGGACCATGCATCAGAGTGCCTGCGTTCACTTGGGTTTGTTTACCTAGACGGGTTAATTGCATCGTTTGCAGAAAGAAAAATAGTGGATGTTCACGTGTGCGATAATACAAACTTCAGCTACCGCTGCATGAGGCGAAATGCTTAAGCCGGTCTGAGTGTTTTTTAATACTAGGTAGTCTTAGGAAAAAAAACACCTGAGTGATAGGTTGAAGGCGAACTGTAATGTATAAAAGATGTCACACAAGCGGTCATCATCACGGGCACGCGCTACCGCGGATTTCCCACTTGTCACCCTGGACACCATTCTTTCATGACTTTATTAGGTATCCTACGTTCTAAAGGACGTTGACCGTAAATAAGAACTACCAACGACGCCCAGTACACGAATGACGTCGAAGCCAGTGATGATGTTATTTTGCCGAACGTGCCCCGTTTCGGCATCACTAGAAAACTGGAATCTAGTAATTTGCCAGCGCGCTGTTCTCACCCCTACGTGGAAGAGGATTGCCGTGTGTAACTCACGATGTGTCAACGGTGATGAGCCAACCAACGAAAAGAAAAAAAGAAAAAGACTAGCATCTAAAATCCGCCTTGAAGAGTACATGACGGGACAGCCTTGACGGCTTCTATCTGTTGCTGCCTTTGCGGGTCCTCGTTCGCGTGGATGAACTTTAGCCTTCCCTTAATCACTAATCCCTTAGTTCTTGCCTCTTTTATCTCAGAGACCGTCATGAAATGCGGTGCGGTGGTTCAGCAAATCGGAGCTTTGGCCCAATGCATCGCCATGTTCATTGCGAAAATTCCTGATCATAAACAGCGACAGTGGCCATTTTTTCAGTTGTGTGTTTATATTGGAAGATCAAGTGATTTGTTTGGAAACAGGAGACGCCGAATCGTATTAGCATACTGTCTTCAGATACTAAATTATGTGAAAGAATCCTGACATGGATATGAAACCCTCTTTTAACAAAGTTCTACGAAAGCGCCTGTATGGCCTAAACATGTGTAACTCAGGATTCGTGGATCCCCATGGGTTTCAGTCCCATTTCACCTTTTCATTTCAAACGAACTACCCTAGCTAATAGCTCCTGCCCACTCGATATGTCATCAGGTCTCGCGACGCCATACAGTGCGCCCACCGAACAATGTCCGACTACGCCACCACTTGCCAGAACCACCTGCCACCAGCCAACTACCCCCTGCCAGAGCTATGATCGTAATTGTTCCCTCACAACGACAACGGAGACTCCGGAAGACGGCAACGGGTACAGCATGTGCGCAAAAAGCACTGCGCGACCTCCCGGCGGGGTCGTGCCCTTCACCATAAAATCCAACGTAGAATGCCTACGTCGGCGTACGTGCCGGCGTTGAGCGAAACACCCCGAACATGCTTCTGACATGTGGTAAGAGGCAGATGGCACGACTGGGCGCTTACGGATCCACCGGAAAACATGTGGGATAATGCTTCTGAGCTCGCTTAATGAGAGCGGCAAGTAAGGTGCCGCGGGCGATCACGTGATTTGATCACGTCAATTCAGGGTGACTTCACGTGCTTTTTTCAGCTTCTTAAATAGGCGAAACTTCTCCACATTCCTCTTCGAAACCCTCCTGATCTTTCTACAGCCGGACATAACTCACGAAGAAAGCACTAAATACCCCTGAAAGGAGGCCCTTAAGGGAATGGCGTAGACCGACTTCCAGGGCACCGTTGTTAATTCCATTGGGCCATGTTGAACCTCCTTTCATCTGCCACATCCCTTAGCGTCGCTCTTGCAGCTCGGTTCGTTAACGGCAGGGGGTTCCTTCGAGGGGCAAAATCCTTTTTTTTTTTTTTTTTTGACGCCACGGCGTTTAGAACTCGTTCCCCCGAAAAGCTGCTGCCGCCATATGCGGTGGCTGAAAGAATTCCGAATTGGTTGTCACCGTGATGGCATCACAATCACATGAACTCACGTGGGAATTTCAAACACCACGTATTCAAATAGCGCTAACGAAATAATGCTAACGGAATGGAGCTAAAAATGCCGAGGTGGTTGTTCTAAGGGTGACATTTCAAGAAAACGGAACTAATTACTAATTCAATAACACAAAATTCTTACCATTGAGGTTTGAACACAGGCCCTCTGCGTATCAGGCAGGATCGCAACGCACAGGCCACGAAGGATCCGTGTCACCAAGCCTGTTAGAAGGACAACTAGTGAGCACATTTTGGTGCACATGACTTACTAACGTTTGTTTCGGATGTGTACTGGTATTACAGTACTATTAAAATCGAAACGTATTTAAATTAAACAAGGAAATAACAAATATTGCAGAAAGAGATGGCGATTTTAATGGCGCCATCGCGTATACTATAAGGCGAAGTTTAAGCGCCGTCTAATTTTACACCGAAGCTGTATACCTCTACCGTGCAAGGAAATTTTCGTGTCGTTGTCGTAAGCAAGAAGCGCCAGACCTTCGAAAGGGGTGGACGTCATTCAGAGCCCTCGTGTGAAGTGCAAACCTCATAAGCGCACCTTAGCCTTCTGCGCTAACCAACAGATAGTGAGCTTCCTTTTACTCAACCTCTATTCTGGAGAGCCTCTTATTCACGCGTCTTTGTTCTCTTCTGTGCGCATCTCTGACAATATGATAACGGCACCTGGAAACAATACGAAGCAAGTTTCTTCTCCCCATGTGCGTTTCTTGTAAAGATTACGATTGCGTAAGCTATTCCGGGTGGAAAAGGACTCAACAGCATTGAAATTACGCTGTTACTTTAGCACGCGCTTATATATAACAGGGAGACCGGTGTAGCAACTCATTCAGTTTATAACGCAGACTAGCATGGGTAGGCCAGGGAAAGTAAAGAAGTCAGAAAAACAGCGTGAAGAACCGTCGCAATCTACGTAAGGAGGGCAGCTTATGTTGCAGCGTATGAACTTCAATCAGGCCAAGTCGACTGTGGTGATGTGTTTGCCGTGAACACAAGCGATGTAATCATAATTTTCAAGGTATACTTCTCACCGAATGCACCCAAAGCTGAGATTGAGTGCTTCATGCGAACACAGCCCATCACTACCGATCTATCCCACCACACCCGTCATCATTGTCTGGGACTTCAATGTGCATATATCAAAACCTCAAAACAAGTGGTTCATCCAATTCATCATGGAAGAGTTCGCACTCATCTGCTTCACCAGTACAACACAACCAACCACCATTCATAACTCATGCTTTGATTTAACCTTAGGAAAGAATATATCTACAGTTACAACTGAAAATCTCAGTGCATATCATACTGATAATAAAGCAGTCGTGGATGTCGTTCTGAAGTAATAAAGGGTAACATAAATATATTTCCCTTGACTCTGGTTACACTCTTTGTAGAGCCACATGTGTAAATTTTCAACGAACGTCGCAATGGGTAATTGGGTGTCGTTTTACAGCTTCGCTTTCCAACTACCTGCACAGCGCGGATTGAGCCACAATTTATTTTTCTTGAGTTGCATCCCACTGCAGTCTCGAAGAGAATTGTTGTGACTCGCAGGAAACCAAACCCTCCTAAAATGCATCTTAAATTTACAGCTTCACTGTTTCGAATCTGAGGCGTTTTTTGCTTCAGTTGTTGCTACATGACGCCATCACGTGATGGTGCGTATACTGTATTTGCTGACATGTAAATGCAGCTAGGGGCGAGGAATAACTCAGGTTTGAGAAATGATGTTGATGTACCTAGGGTTGTTTAAGCTGCTAATGTATGCAATTGTATGGATCTTTTGAGGCAAATGTAGCTAAGAGTCAATTTATACATTTAGTTTGCCATATTTATTCTCCAGTGTGTAGGCAAAGCGACTGGATTGTAGTTTTGCAGTTTAAAATATGCTCCTTCCCTTTTACAGAGAGCAGAGGTTTGAAGGCGACAATTTAGTTTCCCCATCAAGTGCATCTGTCTGAGGGAAGAATGCGCACAACATTACCGAAGCAACGCTGCTTTCTCGTTGCAGACCCGAGCTCGGCCAGCACTTGCTGTATGAGAAATGAAAAAAAAAAAGACGAGGTATTGTGTTTGCAAGATTTAAATAAAATATCCGCTCCGTACTCAAAAGATCTCGCGCATTTAAGCCATCATATGACAAATTTAGAGGGCGAGGGGCCTCATTCCGAATGGCTATGCTGCCTGAACGGAAAGTGCAATGGCATCACACTATTTAGCGTTCACCGCTAACGTGAAGGAAGCACTGAAGAGAAAATGAACTTTGCTTGTATCGACGGAATACCATTTCTTAATCACAAGCCACCACGCTTACATACACCAAAGCTTTTGTAAGATGCAAAAGAGCGAGAACAGAAAGGCAGGTTTTGCCGCCTCAGCACATTTTCCCAAGCTCATGACGCGAAAGAGATCTCAGAGGCCGACAAATGTGCGATGCAGTTAGATGTCTGATTTCTGAAGTAATTTTGTTCATAAACTGCTTGCGCACTTTGATCACGCAAAGAAGACTGTAAAGAGACAACCTAAATTAATGTTGGAAGACGCAGAACACCTGTGCTTTCAGGCGGCACAGGTGATCAGTTGTTTCGTTTCCACATTTGCTTTGGTTTCGGCGTTTCGCAGCTTTGGACTTCGAGCACATATGGTTTCTTCTTTCTTTTTTTTTTGACATACCTCTGTTTCCAGGCGCGGAGTAGCAGAGGAAGTCCAAGTTCTCCTCGCACGATGGTGATGCCTGTGCAAGCGCTTTCTTGTTGGAAGTTCCGCTACAAAACGAAATTTAACAAAGAAGATGACACATGTGCAGTATGTGGTAAATCCACAGTAACTATTGACCATATTATTCTTGAATGTAATGGTATCCATCCGGAAGTCGATGCAGGCGCCGTGAATGTTCCTGAAGCTCTGGGATTTAGAGATACCAGTGGCCGGGTGAATGAACCTACGGTTTAAGCTAGCGAAAAACGATTGGAAGATTGATGGCTTAAAAGCAGAAAAGTGACATAATGTTAGTAATGTAGAAACAAAAATTCAATAAATATAATGATGGTATAGTTAAGCGATCTAAAACAATAATTAGGATACAGGACAAAAATGAGCATGATAGCAACTGCTATCAACCCGTTTCAAAGGGGACGCTCCTATATTCTACCCATCCATACATCCACTCGCAATGCTTTCGCATTCCGCACGTAATAAGGCTTAGGCGAACCCCTGCATTTTTTTATAATGCGTTTTCATGTTTTTTGCACATCAGACCGGTGAGATTCGGACCCTGTCTTTTCGAACCGAACGTGAGCCTCCCAGTTTAGCACGGCCTAGTAGCAAGGCCTAGTCGAAGTGTATGCGATGTTTCATCTGCGTTTATTCCTCGCAATTCTTCAGTGCGTCGAGACCTGTCGTCATCAATCACTGTGTAGTACGCAGCCACCACGCTCCTCAGTAGCATTCGGCAATTTTATTGCTTTACCATCAGTGGGCATTCCATATGCAGGTGGGTAAGTTTGACGTGCGACCACGATAGCGAGCGGACGCGTTATCATATGCTCCGATGAAGCGGTGCCGGTGGCCGTAGCTGGTCGCGGAAACAGTTTTGCCGCTTCGAATGATATGAACCCCAGGTTATCTTGCCAAGCCTGTCAACAGGAAGCATGGTTTTAAACACAATTTTAAGGCGAAAGTCTTTAATGGTCCATGCTGTCGGCGTTCGTTTGTCCGGTCGCTCTATTAGTTGTCAATCATATGACGCCATGGGGACATCATCAGGAAATAGAAATTGTGTCTCCACGAAGAATTGAACCTTCATCCCTTGGATCCCCAACCGAGCGCTTTAACCAACTGTGTCACGCCCGGGATCGTGAAGCGCACACCATAATTCTTCTCTACCATGAGGAAGACCGCTAAAATAAATAATAAATCATCTTTCCCCCGGGAATCGAATCGTCATCCCTTGCATCCCCAGCCGAGCGCTTTAACCAACTACGCCGTCTATAGTGCCCAAAGTGAGAAACCTGAATGCATGCTAGTTTTGACCGAGCTAGCTAACCCAAAGCGTTTTTGAAACTCTGTGAAGTCGTACCTGTCGCTAGTGCTCTTCGTGGTATTATACTCTGAGACTTTTGCCCCACTGTATCTTTCATTCTGAACAGAAAATAAAGAAAAAACAATACGCCCCTCCCGTGATCGCGAAACGCAGATCATGATTCACATTGTCTACCATGAGGATGATAGCAGCAATGACGAAGACGCTGCAGTAGAGGATAATGACAATGATGACAGTAGTAATGATAATGATGGTGCATTTAGTTGATAATGATAATGAGAACAAGCATGATGCACCATGTGTACCAGCAACGCTTATGCTTTCGCATAGCTGCAGTGTAGATTCCACAGTGCTCTCGGAATTTTTTGTAGTGTTAGCTACACTAGCCGAGGTTCAGCAGTTTCGCGTGGCTCCTGGAGAGCCGTGCTGCAAAGCGCGAGGAGCAGTGACGTCACACAGCACGCAGCTGGCGCGCCGGAGCCGCGTGCTCCGCCATCGCCGCTTGCGGGCCTTGCCGGTCTGCGCCAGAGGCACTGGCGCCGGCACGTGCCCTGCTTTGCGCCTGCGTTGATTAGTAGCCTAACACTACGTATATCCTGGCATAGCTGAGCTAAGCCACTGCCATTTTTTTTATACAAGCCGATCCGAGAAACCGGCCTTACCATGCCGACTTCTGTGAGATACGCTGGTTCATCTTGGTATGCTCCCTGAAATGATGGCTGTGGGGGCGTATACCAGATGAAGCACGTGTGGACTGTCACGATGAATGAATTTGGAGCTTACAAGGCGTAAACGGGGCCGGCAATAACAGGGTCGAGACGCATATGCTCTTCCGGCATATGCTCTTTTACATACCTGTAAAGCCTTAATTGTCGCTAGAAAAAAAAATACAAAGTGGGACGAAGCCACTCGTCTCACTCCTTGAGAAAATGGCGGAAAATCAGATAAAGGCACTGCCTGTAGCCACGTTGAATGTGGTAGGTCTTTCAGCAAAGCGCAAGCTTGTCAAATGAGGCCTACATCTACTTTCTTAGAGGATTACATCGCAGGAGACGAAGGCAGAAAGTGAAGAGCAGACGAGTCGCACGGTCGAGCCTTTTCAAAAGCGTTTGTATATGATACTGTCGTTGTTTCTGGAGGTTGCACAATATTTTGGAGTATTACTTTGGGGTATCCAAAAAGACTCGTTGACTGTGTGCGACTTTTCAAACATGAAATGACAAATGATCTGCGTGTATGCGCCAAAAAAAGAACAGCTTAAATTATTGTTTGAAGGTGTAGTCTGTTAGTTTAAATGTGAGATATATTATGTTCCAGATTTTAACTGCGTGTGCAGGGATGAAGATAGGATATGTGGGCTACGCTTAAGTGATAGGAGTGCAGCTTTGCTTAGTGAACTGACATTTGTAATCGAGTATTTTTGGATGGCAATACGCCAGAGTACACAAATTTACAGCGGTATAGCCACGCAAGATTAGACAGGGCAAATTTATCAATAGACCTCTTGCCGTTGTGCACACGTTATGATGTTAAGCACTTGTCTTTCAGTGACCAGAGCATGGTGTGCTTCGCAATAGCAACAAAGGAAACGAAATCGTTTTTCGATTGGTACCCGGGGAAGCCGAATAATAAGATTCTAGAAGACGACATCTTTCAAACAATTGCGAAGGAAAAATTCGGAAGGCACTTGAAGCCCAGTCAGAAAGATCAATTGAAGTTTGCGAACACTTTAAAAAGATACAAAAAAAAATCACCTGCTAATGAAAGAAGCGTTCTGCAGAGGAATGAAAGACAGAAAACCATTTACAGTGTGCTTTGAAATTTGCTTTCAGTTTGGAATCCGCAGTCAGGCAAGTACACAGCCGAGATTAAAGAGCTATTTTAAAAATCAAGTTAAAAGCTCTCGCTAACAAAAAAAAATACATGGGAGCTGCTGCACGCGCACGCGATGAGAAACTGCTGCCGGGAGAAACACCGACGAAGCGATCAATCACGGAGGGAAAAATATATATGCTGCAAGAAATCAAATTAGTCAAGATAAGGAACTCTGGCGTCGTCACTGGTGATAACGAAGGTATTCGGCAAGTTTTGTGGAGTATTACTGGGACCTGCTAGGATGGAAGCAAGGGGTGTATGATGGATTTAACGATGAATTCCTGAAACTCGTGTCCATGTTTGCTCGTGCTGTCACGGGTGCGCTTGAAACGCCTGTCGGGAAGCTTGGAATGAGCAAAACAGCCAGGCCAGATGGCACAGGCGCAGCTTTTTATAAATATTTCAAAGTTGACCTTGCGTTTGCTCTGCATACGGCGAAGAGCGTCTTCCTGCGTCCTTTCGAAGAACACACGTTGTTCTTACTCAGAAAACAGTTGATTCTCCCGGTTAAACAATCGTCGATTACATCGCATCTCCCAATCAGCCTAACGAATGGGGGCTTTAAATTTTCGCCAAGATATTACCTAGAAGATTACAAAGAATAATAAAACAAATGAAGCAGAACAAAGCGACGTCTGAAAAACGAGTCGCCCGTTGTGCGCAGCTGCCATCCTGGCCGAACAACGAACTTATTTTATGGCTTCATCGTCTAAACCAGCTGATCACCTTCACAAGAAAAAGCGGACCGACGTCACTTCTGAATTTCCCCAGAAACCAAAGCGACCATTCCCAAAGTTTCACATTATGCACAGTGAAGATTCAAACAAACAAACAAGAACGATTTCCCCATTTATAGTGTCAAAGAGTCTGACAGCTTCCCTGGGCACTAGTCATAGGCCAACTAAACTGACAAGCGACGATCTACCCGAGATCCGCGACAGCGACCAGTTCTCTAAACTCGCCAACACAATGAAATTTGGAGACACTGTCTTTACCATCTCTCCCCACCGGTCACTGAAAACTGTTCGAGGCGTAATTTCCGAACGTGACTTTCTTCTCCCGATCAAAAAAGAAATGCTGGAAGGACTGAGCGATCACAACGTCTCTGATGTCCATAGAATAAAATTCCGGAAAGATAATCAGGAAATATCAACAAAGCACATAATCCTGACTTTTGCCGGCAGCCAACTTCCTGAGTCAATTGAAGTAGGATAAGAAAAGATCTGTGTGCGACCACACATTCCCAATCGGCGACGTTGCTTTAACTGTCAAAAATTTGGTCACGGTTTACAAAGGTGTTGCAGTCATCAGACATGTGCTAAATGTGCTTGCAAAGATCATTCTTCTGAAATTTTCTTGCCACCCAGCACTGCGCAAACTGCCAAAGGGACCACCCTGCATATTCTATAACATGTCCGCCACGGAAGACTGAGAAGGAAGTAATTGCACTGAAAACAGAGGAAAATATTTCAAACAAAGAAGCACACCAAAGACTCCCCTTTTCTGTCTCTGTCCGCGTTTTTTTTTCGCGCAGTTTAATCATGAACGAATTAACAAAGACGTTCGCATTCAACCCAAATATCGACTTTGCCGATACAGCGAGTAGGTGCGACGCACTGCAACAGGCTTTTGCCCTAACCAAGAGCGGGTCTCTGGCAGAGCCACCTACGCACCAGACAGAGGCAGCGCAAACTGCCCTGTTATCACTCCACAAGAGCCTCCCGACTTCCGAGTTGGGAGCCCGCAGGGCTTTCCCGAGTAGGGAGAGTCCTACAACTCGTACACACACTGCCTCTCCTCGGGCCTCCAGTGCCTTGAGTGAGGTGATGGACACCAGCCTCGGCCCACCCATGTTGCAGGGCTGGTGCAACTCTCTCAACAAAAAAAAAAGAGAAAAGACCCGAATAACTGGTCCTGAAGATAAATAACACTCAACACCAAACACACAAACATGGCTTTGCTAGTAAAATGGGACTGCAGAGGATTACTGAATAACTACGGTGACATTAAATATATACTGGGATCAATGAAACCAAAAGCCTTTGCACCCTAGAAACAAACAAACAAACAAACAAACCCAAACATTCTTAGACATAAAATATTCCACCGCGGCAGAGAGTAGTCAAACAGACTCTCGGGTGGTGTCGCAACTGTCCCCCAAAAGGGCGCCCCAGCTCGAGAAATCAAGCTCAACACCAAATTTGAAGCCATCTTGGTTAGTATTATAGGCTACAAGACAACAACAGTATGCTTAATTTTTTACATCCCATCAAACTTTCCACTATCAGTACACGACTTATAACTCCTTTTTAACCAGCTACCTGAACCTTGTGTGGCAGCTGGCGATTTTAATGCCCACTCTTCGCTCTGGGGAAGTGAATTGACGGACTCTGAATTGACATGGACTTCTCATCTCCATCTTTTTAATGATTTTAATTCCAATGTGTTAAATGCACCCCGCGGGAATGATCATTTACCCATTGTTTAAAAGTTAGCATTATCTACGCACATTATTCGCAACAAGACCTCGACGTTTGAAAAAATATCTATACTGGTTTCCTTTTAGAATAAATGCCTCATCAGAGAAAGAATATGTGGAGGATCTCTGCACAGACGAGATTAAAGTGAAGTTTACAGCTTGAATAATATCGGTAGTGCCGCTAGTTATTCCCCGAACACTAGGGAATGCATAAACAAAACACAAATTATGATAGACACACGAATGCAGTTAAGCAAAAAAAAAAAAATTGCAGAACAACCTTTGGGCGCTCTTCCCTTCTCTTTACCGGAGAAAAGTTGGGGGAGCGGTTGTGCGATTATTGTTCGTGCTTTTTTTTTCCCTACTCTCACCTCCTGCTTCTTGCTCTCCTCGAGTTCTTTTCCCTCGTGAGATTCTGCTTGCGCATGCCGCCGGGTATTAGCTTTTGTTCACTGGACGTTCTCGTACGACACTCCTACGACGCACTGCATTCGTTGAGTAATTAAAAAAGAGAGGAAGATAAGAGGTTGGGGGTTTTCCTCTTTTCTTTTACTTTTCGACCGTTGTTCGCTCATATATCCCTTATCAGTAACACCATCTAAGCGGACGCGAGGGAACAGCATCACCGCTTCCCTCCCCTTTTGATGTAAAGGCGGCTTTCCGATTATAAAGGTTATATCATGCTCCCTCCTTACTAAGCGAGTACCAGAGGTTCTCGCCATTTTGTTTCATCTTCTCGAAAATACATGGCACACAGGCAAAATATATATTTAAAATTCGGCTTGTTCCTCATTTGTATTCCTGACCTCCCTACTCTCAATATTCTTGTGCACGCCCTGTTGTGTTCCAATTGTTTTCACTTCGACATCTTCGTTAATATTTCGCACGTGCAACCCAAACTTTTCCCCAGTAAGCGTACTCGTCGCCTGGCCGTCTTTGTGCTGGTTTACGTTGTGCAAATACAGACAAATTATTCCGCCTTAGTTTTCTACGTGCATGTACTATACCGCCCACACGTAGAGCAGGAGAAGGAAGCTGCAGCGCACGCATGAGTTTTGTATTATTATCATCCGCATTCTAGTTACAGTTACTTTCTTCGAGCAGGCGCCCACAACCAGTAGATACCTCCACTGCACCCTCCCCTCTCCACCCTCTTCTCTCTCTGTCCGCTGTAAGAAACAGAAAACTAATAAAAAGAATAGCGCAGAGTAGGCGTGTTTTTACGCAACCACAATGTCAGCTCGACGTCAACCTTTCTTCCCCGTGGAAAATAAACTTACCGACATCCGAATAACGACCTCTAGGCGACGCGCTCTGGCTGCCTTTCCACCAAGAAGAATAAAACTAAGTCTAAAGCATGCAGAGGCAACGCGTATTTGATTTAGCCTTGACGTAGGCGTTGCGTCACTAGGGCTGTTTAGTGCTCAGAATCAACGTCTGAAACGCAAGCCCCAGCTCCCATATTGTCTGTCCACAGCTGCTGGCACAGCAACGTACAGAAATCATTGTCTTTACTCTGGGCGTTGTGTCCCTTTGCTTTAACTCGCCTATATTTCTTTCTAACAGTTCACGTTTGTCTTAACAACTTGCTGACTGGAAGCATCGATGTCTTTATCTGAAATATTCAGATGTTAATTGCTAAATTAATTTTCAATTGCACAGGTTGTAAATATGTCACGTGATTGTTTAATCACCTCTTAGCAGATTTTCTAGTCATGTTCTTGCTCCTTTGATGAAATTGGTTTATAGGATTTAACGTTCTAAAGCGACTCCGGCTATGAAAGACGCCGTAGTGAATGACTCCGGAAATTTTGACCACCTGGGGTTCTGTAACGGGCATTGACATAGCACAGCACACGGACACCACTCCGTTTCGCCTCCATAGAAACGCAGTCGCCGGCGGTTGGGATCGAACTCGGGTACTCCGTTACAGTAGTTGAGCATCTTAACCACTGCACCACAGCGGCGGGGATCTGAGAAAACTGCACCGGAAGGATATTGCTGGGATGCCACGCAACACTTAAATGTTGCTGCTTTGGATACACTCGGTTATGGCGCAAGCACATTACCGCTGCGCGAAGCAATTCTTCAAAGTAAGAGCGAGCAGTGCTGTGTTCTTCCACCAAGTTTGAGTATGCACAGAAATGTTGCGTGCCAAAACTCTTTAACGGAACACGCCATGGTGTCTTCGTCTTGTTTACTTGGTACCTCTGCACGTTCACATGAACTCACGAGCACTCTAACTGGCAAGTTCTTAGCATTGTGCCTGTCACTGGGCAGACAGTGCACTGCCGGGAGTGCATGACTTGGAGTCACGAAATCAATGCGTTGGGCGAGTTGGTGGTCACAATTGGCTACATCTGGCCGCATCCTAGATGCCACATCCTAGGAGCACTTCAAAAGGACTCTAAAGTAAGCACTAAACTAAGCATGGAGAACAGATTATTCCTAGGGAACACTACCGACGTTTTCTCACTTGAAAAGGTAGGCTCCATTGATGAGGAAACAGCAAGTCCCAGAACCTTCTCACACTGAACGTGCCTACAGAACAAAAAAACGCATTGACGTGGATTTCATGACTCATTTGAACTGGTGCCCTCAGATCAATCAAAGCCGCGAATTCCAGACAGCCAAAGCTGTACCTAAACGCTAAAAACAGCTAGCTGATCGAGTCAACCGCTGTAGCGACAAGGTTCTCTTTTTCACAACACCCGCAGCATGCGCAAAGCTGCCGATTCGGTGGCTTAAGTATCTGAAGTGAGCATTAAACCACTTCACTGGCCGCCCAGCGAGCACAACAGACCAGATCGCATGCGGTTCTCACCTTGCTGCGTACAACGTCGACACGCCGTCTGACTGCATAGAATGCGTTCGTGTTTACTTCAAGCCTTTATCTCAATCGGCTGTTTTGTGCTATCTTAATGCGACACTCAGCGCATTCTTTGCTACGGTCCATGCGCGAGTTCCATTCGTATCTAGAAGGCAATTGCCTAGTGACGCCAAAATATCACTAGCTAGGAAAGCGTATAAGCATACGTCGCCGACTGCGATCGTACAAACCTGCAGGTGCTGGCGCTGTGAGCACTTCATTTGTGCGCAGTTTCTGGCTTATCAAAGCTATGTTTTTAATAAAAATTTCATATTACCTATCCCTTGGCGCTAACCTAACAATATGCGGCAAGGATACACAATCTCGCTAATAATCTTCACAGCTTGCTTAGAGGAAGTATTGAGACACTTAGAATGGAAGCAGTTAGGGATAAAGGTTGATGAAGAATACCTCAGTAATCTGCGATTCACTGATGACATAACTAAGGGAATGAACTCCAAAGAATGATTGTTAACCTAGACAGGAAAAAAAGAAAAGTAGGCCTATAATCAATATGTAGAAGACTATAGGGTAATGTTCAACCGCCTCGGGAAGGAACAGCAGTTTACAATCAGTAGTGAAGTACTGGAATTGGTAGCCGAATATGCGAACTCAGGATAGATAGTAACCGCAGATCAGGATCATATGAAAGGGAAATGACTAGAACAAGATTGGGATGGAGCGCTTTTGGCAAGTACTCGCAGATTGTGACTAGTAGCTTACCGGTGTTGCTCAAGAGGAAAGTATACAATAGTTGTATCTTACCTTTACTCCCCTATGCGGCTAAAACGTGGAGGCTAACGAAAAAGGTTCTACTTAAGCTGAGGACAACTCAGATGGCTATGGAACGGAAAATTGGTAGGTGCAAGATTAAGAGATAGGAAGTTTGCAGAGTGGGTAAGCGAAACACCTCGAGGTAATGTCATTCTAGTGGAAATCGAGAAGAAATGGGCATTGCCCCGCCATGTAGAGCGAAGGGAGGATAATCGATGGCCGGAAAGGGCAATAAATTGGGTTCTAAGCGAAGGAAAGGGTAGTAGAGGGTGACAGAAAGTCAGGTAGGTGCATGAGGTTAAGAAGTTCGCAGAGGTCAAGTGGATATAGCTAGCTCAGGTCCTGGTGCATTAGAGGAATATTAAAAGGCCTTCGCCCTGCAATGGGTATAGTCAAGCAGATGATAAGAATGAATCACTGCACTTATTTATACACAGCCTACCGAACGGGCTAACATACGATTGCAAACCTAAAAGAGAGACAAGTGGGCTTGATAGGGTTCACAAGCTTTCCCATATCTTTTTACCGGAGCCGCGGCGCGTAATTGGCAGAACGAAAGGCACCCCAGGGAAAGCATATTGAAATTTAGAGGCGCGTTATCATTCTTTAATTTACAATCACATGAAACAAGCCGAAAAGAGATATAGTGGTTGGAGTCAGCACAAGACCGAGTTAATTGCAGCAAAATGGGAAGGGCCTTCGCCCGGCAGTGGGTGTAGTTCGGCTGACGATGATGGCGATGAAACTAATAGCCTAACTTGACTGATTGCCTGAATGATCGCGTGACGCTATCCGATCCGTCTCGGCAAATTGTAGCTGCAATACGGCCGCCAGTTGCAGTCCAGAGGTAAATGACACGTGCGACAGGCGCTTTGAGGTCTTTTGCTAGATAAGTCAACGCTTGAACCTTTTCAGATTCGTTCCTTTCTATGACTTTCTTCTGGAACGGCTACCTAAGCTGTCCTTCATCAACCCGCATCAACCAGTTTTCTTCCCGATTAAGGCTAATTGAAACTTGCAGCTGTGTGACGCGCGTGTAGGTGGGGCTAGTTTTGTTTCTTGATGCTCGATATCGTTTTCTCACAAGAGTATCAGGCGCCATGGCAATATGTCTTTCTGCGCGTATCTGCGCTGCGTATCGAGCTACGTGGGAACCGCTCATTTTGCGTCCGTTCAGAACGGCCAACTTGTCCCTTGTTCCTGATAGAGCAGCGCAAAAAGCTGTCGAACAAAATACGCCTGCAACGCATTGCGTGTTATGGTAACGCGCTATAACTGTATATTGGAAAGACAAAGGAAACAGACACCAAATAACCAACTTGGCCTGGTGCGTGTTTGAATCGTGCGATCAACCGCTGTCACTTGCACTTGCTTTTGAAATGCACGATCACGCGATATCACCTGCTGTTGCCCCTGATTCATATATTCAGCGCGGCCATTGCGGTGTAAAGCGCAAGGAGTGAGCGGAAATGAGGCCTACAACATGCGAGCAGGGGCCACTTTATTTTGGCGGCTCATGCACATGGATGCCGTGTCTGAAACCTAGAGCCTAATATTACAAGGCGGCGACTTGCTCCGCAAAGAACCGTCAGCGCGCTCTAGACAAGCCTGTTCTCCAATGCATGTACAGTAATGTCGAAAAAAAAATAAACATTAGCATAGTGACTTGCTTTCAGTGTGGCAGACAAAACGCTCGGCGAAGCGGTTACGAACGCGCTGATAACAAAGATGTCAATCCTGGGGCCGAATTACGGACTCCGCTCATAAGTTTGTGAGCGTGACGTCAAAATTACGGAGCCGTGACGCAGCCTTGAGACGTCAATCGTGACGAGATACGAAATCGTCCAATTACCAGTGACTTTTAGCGTGGCTCCGCCCCGGTAGTTCGGAATCCTCGGCAAACGCTGTTGCCACAGTGTGGCACACAACTGAGCAGGGACCATCTCCTAACTTTTTGTAACACGACGCATTTAATACGCAATAAATAAAACAGACAAAGGTTTATTCTGGGAAGGGATTTTTTAAAATATTGAATAACATTAAGCTCAAGTAGAAGCATTCTTAGTTTTGTAATTTCACTAGCTATTAGGCAACTTTGGCTGCCACGAGGGTGCACGGGCGGCGTCATGGAGTGCACATGGCGGCCTGCAAGCGAACAGCTGATTCCCCGTGAAGTTGCTGCTTTTTTAAGCGTCGTCTGAAATCGAAGTACCGTGCGGGTGCTGTGAGCATGCTGAAAATAGGTGCATGCTGGCACCTAATAAACTGTCAAAAATATGTAGCATTGTTAAGAATAAAGCAGCGAAAAAAGTCCGGGAAAGAAACATGTGTCGGGTGAAGCATAACTTTTCCTATGTTCCATGCAAAGTAGGAGTGGTATATAAGATTCCGTTATCTTGTGATAAAGTGTATGTGGGTCAAACAGGCAGATGTATCAATGTCCGGTTACGAGAGCACGAGAGATCATTAGAGATTGGTAGAGGATCTAATCTGGTTGTACATTGTAAGAGATGTGACGGCTGCCAACCTTATCTAACACAAACAGTTATTTTGGATTCCCATCCGGCACAGATTAACCGGGAAATCATTGAGGCCAGGCATATCATACGATTGGGTGCAAATTGCGTTAGTGAACCGTCAATCGCTTTGACAGATAATGAGGTTGAATTTCTTGAACATGGTGTGTGTGGGGGGTTATCATGATTCTCTTGTTTAATGTGCGGTTTGGTGTTGCTTGGCTGGGCTATATATCTGTGTTTTTTTCAATAAACTTCAGTTGTGAGTTCAGCGCTCGTCCTGTCCGTTCTTCTCCTCCGTGCACGTCTTTTGCGCTGTTTTTCTATCATGTCACCATACCAACTCGCCCAGATGTCTCTTCTTTTACTGAAAATCTAATAGAATGCAGTCGAAGTTCAGAGCCTGCAGCGATAAAATTTCATGGAGCGCATGACACAGAAATGGACAAAGACAACTTGCGGAGGTGTTTTCGGTCTGCGTCTACTAGTATCGATGAGAAAAGTGCTGAAAGTGCAACGTGCAAGCTGTGTGGTTCTATTTGTTTCTCTTTAGGAAATGCAAGACGACTGTGAAGCATGTAGTGTAGGCCAAAATGAAGCTCCGTGGTTGCATGATCATCTGTTTGTATGCAGCTGGATAGTTTAGGAAAGAACATGATTATGGGAATGCTCCCACGCCTGCCGGGACTGAACCTGAAGCCTTCATTCACTGCAGTGCCACCGGGACAGGGCTTTCGATGTAGCGTTCATTGTAGTGTGCTCTGTATTGTTTTCTTTGTTCTTCATGACAGGGTTGTTTGGCTTTTGAGCGATACCTTAATTCTGCCCACACTCCATTTGCTTGATGCATATGTGATATTTTTGCACCAGTTTGTATACCTATGGTATTTTCTACTTATGCTACAATCACTGTGAGCACTAATACTCGCAATATTATGCATTCAATTTGTCAGCATTAAGCAAATGCGTTCTATGCATCCTAACAGTATATGCAGGCCTGTAGTCCCGAAAGGCTCACTAATGGAGACTGCCCTATGCAAACATTGTACATAGCACTACTTGTGTCATGTTTCTGCACTGCTAAGTGGCATACTTTGTTTCTTGCTTCTGAAATGTGCCAAACATATGACAACTACTATGCAAGCCTGTAATCATTAAGCAACTATTCTTTTGTGTCTTGCCTCTGCGTCACAGTTTTATGCACAATACTTTCATATCTTGCTTCTGAAGTGTGTCAGACCTGCGATGAGTACTGTGCCAGCTTACAGGCTCTACTCTAAAAATTATTCCTGTGTGTCCTCTCTCTGTAGCACAATTGTGCAGCACGTCAAATAACTGCCGATGCTATTGCAGGCAGTTGGTTTCGCTGCTGCATATTCAAGCGTGTGAAATGCTGCAGGAAAATAAAGGTGCACAGTGGATACACGGGCTTCTAAAAAAACTGAGACTTTCTCACTCCGATAGGCATCACAATTGCTGCCTCGTTGTGAAACACTAATTATGTATTCAAACACATGCACACACACAAACACCAACATACACGGTTGCAAGCAACAGTGAAAGGGGGTGTTCGAAGACAAATTTGACTTGACAGATGAGGTGTTTTAACGCATGGTTCGAGGAGATGCATCTTTATCACAACAGGTTTCTGGCACAGACATGAAACGAAAAGACGCTGCACTTGGCTGCCTGTGATGAGTTGGTCAGCTACGTGTGGTATATCACAGCCGGTTGCTGTGCTGGGATTGACGCCAAAGCGGTTGCCGCACCATGGGCAGTTGTGACAGCCTCTGGTGGTAGGTTCTGTGGAACAGGCTCACAACATGGTTCTGTATGGCTTTTGCCTAGAGGTATGCATGGCAATAGTGATCCCACTTCCAAATAGCCAGTGCACATATGTGACCCTTTCTTGTCTAAGCCAGCAAACCCCTCCTCGTCTGCAGGCAGGCAGGAAGACATCCAAAGAAGTTATGCAACAAGGCACATGCTACACGTTCTGGCTGGTAGAGGAATGTCTAAAATTTTTGCAAGCACTGAAAGCGGGCCTTCAGCACGCCGATGCAGTTATCCACTATTTACCTTGTGGAGGTGTATGTTTTGTTCTATAACCGTTATGGAGAGTCCGGACCGGGATTCCATGGCACTGGCAGCCATGTCTGCAACAGGTGCCCTCTCACCACCATAACCGAAAATGGCACGCTGTTAAGAACATTCTTCGTCATGTCGTTGTTGACCTCAACAGCCTCATAAACTAACAGCCTTACTGACAAAATGGAAGAGTCGCATCAAGTAGCTCATTGCCAGGTTTTGCTGACGATGACATTCATGGGCATGCAGACAATGAATGATTGAACGTTTCAGCAACACTGCTGTAAGGACATCCTTGCACTTCATATCGGTATAAATGATGCCCCATTCCTACTCAATACAGGCATCAAACACACGCATTTCCATCTTCATTTCTTACGTAGGCATTTCAACAATGTACTAGTGTATTATGTTTCAGCTTTTATAAAAGCCCAAGAACGGTAATATATGTGAGGCATGTGGACCCTACAGTAACTTATCTTGCAAAGAGCAGCGCGGCTCAGTGTCGTGAATTCGACGTCTCGCAGCAGACCGGCCTCGACCTGTGTCATGCCTGTGTGCAGCCGAGAATGCCGCCAGAAGAAAGCATCATGCCAAGATCCCAGGTAGGGATGTTCATGGCCAAAATCATGTTGGCATCTCATATCTGAAACAGAGACATCACTAGGCTACTCGTAGACGACCGATGTGCCGTCGACAAACCCGACGACGCCGGCTATGCTGCCGTGACGAAGGAAGCCTCTCTTCTCCGCCGCCCTAGCTGCACGCCGCCGCAAACGCTTTCGAACTGTCGGCTGCGCGAGGCCGATGTTCGCCTCGTTGCCAGTAGCGGTTTGGAAGCCACTAGCAGTTCGGAAGAAGCGCAGTGCACACATTATCTGCCGCCGCACAGACAGCGCACTCGGCCGCACACACCTATCTCAGTTCATCGCGTCGCACAGTCACTGTACTATATCCTTCTCCAGTAGCAACATGCTTCGAAACATCTCTCCGGACACGTAAAACAGTCTTCGCACACAGTCCTTCGCCGATGATAGCGTCGGGGCGCCGCCGCTACCGCCTCACGAGAACGCCGGCCGCCATATAGATCGCCGCCATTTTCCCTTTGCGAGCGCTCACAAACGAGTTGTGAGCGGCTCGCGTCGTTCACAACCCCCGCTCACAATTGGCCCGTAGCCAACGTCATCACTTCAAGTGTGTTCATGACGTAAACAGCAGACGTCGATGATGTAAGGAACGGCCACTCCCGCCGTGTTGC
The DNA here is from genome assembly GCF_055883805.1 of Amblyomma maculatum. NCBI lineage: Eukaryota > Metazoa > Arthropoda > Arachnida > Ixodida > Ixodidae > Amblyomma > Amblyomma maculatum. The sequence goes on along the minus strand of NW_028146743.1, from coordinate 7,914,791 downwards.
CGCTGGCCAATAGAAAGATTGTGAGTGTAATTGTGAGTGTGAGCCGTCTGTAATTCGGCCCCTGCTCGCGAAGCACGGCGCCGCGCTAGCTGCGCCGTGCAATTTTCACCGCTCTGGCGACATCCATTAGATACTTTTACTTTATCGCTCCCATTTACCGCGGCCGTCTACCGCTACCACACACCATCAGCATAGTACGTGTTGATTGGTCCCCACGTGCGGCGTCCGCCGAAATTTGACGGGAACGTGGCGCCATTGGTCGCTATCGGGGTGATCTGCGCATGCCTACTGACGCTCGCGCGGTAGCAGTAGCGCTAAACTAAAATTCTCTGTTAGAGAGATTTAGCTTACCGTGATCAGTGATCCGCTACCGTGACCCTCTACCGCACGTGGGTGGGGCGCATAAGCTGATTGGTCCCGACGCGTCAGGTCTATGCGCCGGCATCTAGTATATGTCGCCATCTATCGGCGCCAAGGGAGTCTGGGCAAGCACTGTGGAACGCGTGGTGGTGAATCACGGTAAACTAAATCTCTCTGTTAATCTTTTCTGTACACTGTAATCTGTACACTGCGTCTGACGGTTCGCTCATCTTTCAACCGCGCTGAAAACATTCACTGCTGTAAAAAATGTACGAGCTCCACAAGTGTTTTTATTACAATTATGAGGCACGGCAGCAATGCTGCCTGCGTTTCACAGTGATCTCCAAGAAAAATAATGTGGTTACACATTTGTTAATTGAGATGACGAGCGCCAGCTATGAACGATGCCAAGTGCGAACACGGGTAGAAGCATATCAAAGGTATTCGCATTTAACGGCAAAGGACCTTGCTCGAGCTACAACAGGGGTGCAATGCCAGGTGGCCCGAGATCTGAACTCGTCTGAGTTTACCGAAATCTGAGCGACGGTAGCCAGTGAAACCACAGCACAGAAAGCGCTAAAGCAGCAGGCAATAAAATATCGAGATAAAGTCACGTATGTCAACACGAGAGCACCCTGAGCGTGCTCTTTAGGTCTTCTCCGGGTACGAACTTGGTCTTCTCCGGGTACGAACGCGAGACTGGCCGCCCACGTTAATATTTCCTGTTTTTAGAACAGAAGCGAATTCTTGGCCCCAGGAGCAGAGTTGACACCTGCATCGCCCTGTCTTTCAGTATTGTTCTCGCGGTCAATCTTCCTTCCGTCCAAGCCGACGTACGAGGACTGAACAGACATGTTTTACAGGCATCAGCTTACGAATGGTTTCTTTCGACCCCTCCTCTATCTTTCCTCCGTCCAAGCCGACATGTGAGGACTGAAAATAGATGTTTTACAGGCATCAGCTTACGAATGGTTTCTTTCGACCCCTCCTCTATCTTCCCTCCGTCCAAGCCGACATGTGAGGACTGAAAAGAGATGTTTTACAGGCATCAGCTTAAGAATGGTTTTTTTCGACCCCTCCTCTCTATCTTCCTTCACATCGTGTCACGAGGCGACCAGGGGGCCGCAGCTGGGTAGGGCCGGCCGTTTCTCAGAGCTATGTGCTTATTGATGAACTGGCGATTGCCGCCAGTCGAGTCACTCTTAGAGGATGAGTTCGCGGCCTTCATTGGCGTGTTTTCACCAAATGCAGAACAGTCGTTCGCAAAAGTGGTATGCAACGCGCAGCGAGTGGCGGAACTCGGGAAAACTGCATCTTAAAGCCTTATAGCGAAATCGACAAATGCATGTCTATAAAATGAAGCACCGCTAGATTGTCTCCATTCCAGATACCTGTTGCTAGGTGGCGTTTCAATGCAGTTTTCCCGAGCTCTGCCGACGGCTGTGTGTTTATCACTTCCGCCCACGACTGTACCTACGTTGTTTTGGAAATTTAACTCCTGCCTACTTTTCCTTTTTTTTGCGTCCCTGCCCATTGGTGTTTGAGCACCGTACTTTTATATGCTTCTATTTACAGAATACGAGCTGCAGCGTAGAAAGCGTTCGAGGTTTCGTCTTTCGTGGTCTCCGCGGACGCTTGGTTGCTATTTTTCCTGCCATGCGTCTATCCGAAATTTTCGCATGGAGGGCGACCGTGTTCTCGAACTGTCTAAAAAGCAGAAAGCTACAATAGCTGCAAAACACCCATATTTTAGTGAGATATAATTGCATAGGCGGACCTTCAATAAAAAGGTAAATGCGAGAGCAGTGTGACTGATACCTTGAAAGGCACTAATTGTAATATAAGTGAGGTCCATTAAGGTATGCTGACACCACAGGGCAAATATTCATAATTCCCAAGCCTAACATTTGTTTTATTTTTCTGCCCCTCTATCTCACTGCATCAATAACGCGACCATATGCGTAAAAGCTTATACCCAGCCAACGTCCATTACGCCAAAAAGCTCGAATATCTCCGACGTCGCCGTCAACTAGAGAACTTAGTTGTATATCGGCCTTTAATTATTTTGTTGCGCAGAGGAAGGAAAACTTTAGTCAGTTTCGCGGGTCTTCGGGAGACCGTGCCCAAAAAGCATTAGTGCTCCATCTCTCTGGCAGGAGTTTTCAGAAGAAAAGGCTCAATATGTCTTTGTTTTATTTTCTTTCAGCATATGGTGATGAACTCCAATAAACCCATTATGCCAGTTATGATTCCGGGAATTGACAGCATGCAGATTCGCGTCGTACTAAGAACGTATTACACTATGAAGTGTGGCCAGGACCTGGCAAACGTCTTTCAGAAAGGTATTTTTTATCATTGATTCGTTTCCTCTACCGCAGCTGCTAAGGGAGGCATAAGATGCGAAGATATCGTTCCCGTTTGATGCGGGGGTTGTCGTGAATCTGTGCTGGATGAGCGAAAAAAAATACGATATGCAACAGCTGACTGACTCCAAGCAACTAATTCAATTAAGGACGTGACGATAGCAAATAAATAAAGATATGAACAACGTTGCGTCGATATGCTTTCGCTTGTTTGATATTTGATGAAAGGCGAATGAGGCAGCGACAAAACTTTCTGGCACCTGTCCGGCTTGAAATCCCTTCCACAAACACTGCTAACAGTAGCGCTTGAAAAAAAAAATATTTTGGTCTCATTTCGGCGCCAGTGAATCACCGATATGGTAGCGATAGCTCTTTACCCACTTACAGCTGACAGGATCTGCTCTTGGAATCGAATGCTTACCAGTGAATGACCATGGATGACACATTGTCACCAAATAATTATGAGGACCGTACAAAACAAATATAAGGGTTCAACGCTGCTGAACCAAATATTGAGTGAAAGCATTAGCTGCGGGTGACTGAGAGTTCTTCTTCTTATGTTTCTCTTCTTCCTCAGGCCACATATAAAGCCCCGCTTTAACCAAGCTGTATGAACGGGCCTTAGTGGCCTATAGGGGTAACGTGAATGCCAGGGTCTGAGCAGGCTGATTCAGACATAACCGTCCCATGTTTGGCGCGGATTTCGAATATTTTGCTCGTAGACACTAAAGACAACGCCAACGACGACGAATAGTGAACGATGTTCGACCAAGCCGGCTAAAAATTAACCCTGTAACTATTGTGGAAATTTAGTTTGACAGAAAATTTCAAAGAGAATTTAAGACAACTCTTGGTGTTGAACAGGGTCTATTCTTAGCCGAATTTTCCAAGCATCGTTAAGTCTCCGTCGTCGTTGTACTCGCCTTTCTGTGCGAGTGACGCAAAAGCATGCAGCTTTACTCCGCTAGTTACATCCACATTCATTCTTCAGGCATGTATTGGCCTGATGAGTGACAAATACGCCGTAGTGCTTGCACACCACGAATAATGCAAATGCAGAATGGAGTATCGGAGAAGCAACAGCAGCTTAATGTCAGCTCTCGGACGTGATCAAGCAGCAACACGGTGCTGTAAATGAAACAGAAGGCCTTAAAAAGATGGAATGTACACCTCCAATAACACAAAGTAGTGTGTCGTATCAGCAGTACGGTCAGGCTTGAGGATGGAAAAGACACACAACAAAACGTGTGCTATTAAAAATTTTAGAGCACAGCTCTTTGGCGCCCGTTCCTGCGGTTCGCGTCGGCATTGGCGTCCCTGTAACCAGCTCCGCAGCTGGGGCAGCGCGCGCTCCTTCCTACTCCTATCTCTCTCTCTCCGTGAAGTTTCAGGGCAAATGCTTTGTTGCAGCTGCTGCAAAGGCAACCACATACTTTAAAGCTGCTGAGCGTCAACCAGTGCAGCAACTGATGACGATGCATATGTGCTTATATCATTTACTACTTCGGCCAAGGTCCTCTGGTGACGTCGTTGTGGGGCTGCTGAAGTTTTTTGATGCGCTCTTGAAGCAGCTGGTACTTCTTTCGAGGATGGGGATGTTCTTGGTGGCAGTATTGCGGCTAGCACAGGAAGCTGCAAGATGCATTAAAACAATTGAAAGAAATGCGTGCCATATTGCATAACATCGCTACCAGTATATCTCATGTATAGTACCCATTTATCAAGATGGCAATAATAACCTCTGTAAGCTCATAAATAAGCGCAATAAAAGGAAAGTGGACATTATAAGAAACACTATTGAATATTTATGTTACCCTTCGATGTTGACAATTCACCTAGAACTCGTGCGCTTTATTTAAAGTTCTATTCGAGCATTATAATAAAAATGGCTATAACGTGTCAGAGGAACAAGTGTATTCTACCAATGTATTAGAAAAGGTAACACAAAAGAACCGAGGAATGCCAACGAGGAATTCACAGCATGCTGCTGGGCTGGCAGAGGCACGAGATGTCACCGCCGTCTCGGCAGCATCATTTATCAGCAACACTTCATTTGAACATATTCTTTTAATGCAGCCAAGTAAATCACGTAAAACTATGGGCCACGCGCCTACTCGTCAGTAACAACTCCTCGAGTGAATTCATGTATTTAATGCTAGTTAATGCGACACAGTAACCGAAAGAGCAGCAAACCTAACAGAAGGAAGGCTGTGCAGAATGTCAGGTGCGCCCAAAAAGGAATTTAAATGCTAGCTTGCTCACATGCCGAGCTAAAATTAAAAAGCGACACATTCAGACGCCGTTCGCGCAGTGCATGCCGCCACATGCACCGAGTGAACCTCTCTCCGGAAAAGCGCTGACGCAGCACCGTCCGAGAAAATTTGCACGGTACAAGCTTTGCCGCAACCAACACAACGACGTGCGCCTAATCTGATACACTAGAAACTGCGCACATATTGTGTGTCGTTTCCAAATGACAAGAGGAAGACGGGACTGTACGTTTCCTCCATCCGTGCGACGATACAACGAAGGCACCGCTGAACCGTCATCTTCCCGCACGCAAGCCCATCACGTTCCGGAAGCTTCCGCCGGGTTTACATCAGCAAGAAAGGCCGCTAAAAATAAAGTGCACTATAATTACTGCGCAATAACTATGCTGCGTTCTTTTAAAGAAATCTATAAGCTAAATTTCATCAACATAATAATGTACAAATGTTTTGTTTTTGCTTTTTACTCAGTAGGGAATGGGTTTCCTTCCCCAGTTGGTTCCAAGTAACGCGACCATGCGATGGGTCTTGACGCCGCTTGCGAGTCAAGAAAGGGGGTCTACTTTTCGGCTTGGGATGCACGCACTGTTATCCGCTGATGCAGAGCCGGCGCTTCGGCAACCGGAGAACACCGTCGTCCCCACGCAGGAAGATGGGGGGGAAAGGGAGTACACGCATCCACGAAAGGTGGCGCCAGGAGCGCGCGCAGCAGTTGGAGAACAGGCACTGTTGCCGCCACGGAACACAAAAAAAGGGGGGAGGGGTACACGCAGCGGAGAACGGTGGGGACCGGAACACGCGCATAGAGAAAGGGTTTGGTAATGAGCGGACACTCCAATAGGGGAGAAAACCTAGGCCAGGGGGCGCTGCGCCGCTCTGTGCGTCAGCGCCCTCCATGGAGACCCCGTCAAAACCTCCGCGCAACGCGGCCGCGTCGTCTGCTCCCCGCCGCATCGAAAAGCATGCTGTCGTCTGCTCCGCGATGCTTTCCAGCAAGTGTTTGCGCGCGCGCGCTCGGTTGTTTCTCTCCTCCTCCGGCCGTGTTCTGGCCGCCGTCGCGCTCCAAAAAAGGGGGAAAAGAAACTGGAATGAAAAAGTGATGGCGCGCTTTTGCAGAAAACTTGAGTGGAAACGGTAACGGAATGGTTGTCGGCTTTTTTTTTAGGTATCTCGTACCGCTCGTATCTATAGTACCTCTCGTATCTCGTACCGCTCGTATCTCGTACCTCTGTTTGTAACTGGCGGTGCCGCAGCAGCCATCGCGGAACCACGTCGGCCTCAAGAAGCAGATATACGTCATTAATGCCATCACTTCGCGCTTATGAAGGAAAAACACATACGTCAATCGTTCGATCTATCCTCATACGCGATCCTGCTTCGGGAGCTCAAAACTGCGCATTCGCTAGAGGAGATAACTAGGAATTGCACAGCGTAGCTGGGGAATTAATACAAAGGTTTCCGTGGAGAGATGTCCCGCCTGCATGGAAAGTCGTCAGGCATTTCCTCGCTCTTCGTCTCGTGGAGAGAGGAAACTGCCGCAAAAATGGCATGCCTCGGCTTCCCGTCAGTGACCTAGGTCGTTAAGAAACCCCTCATCGTTAAAGGTAGATAGGTCATTGATTTCGGGTGTCAGTGCCGCAGCAGCGAACTGCGCCTGACCGCTGTCAGCAGGAACCAAAGGGTAAGGCGGTATGCTTTGTGTTTTTGCAGAGCCGAAAGCAGGCACCACGGCGCCGGTAGCATCGCCTAAAACGTCTCCCCAAAGAGTTGAATAAGCCCCTTTCAAGTGAGTAGTCACAAATGGAAAGGAAGCTCCCCAACCAGCGCCCGGAGCACCCGTCACTGTGTACACGCGTATCAATTCTCAGTGAGATGGCTGGACCCTTCATTCTGTGAACAACATGGACAGTGACATCAAGAGGGGCCGCCTCAAGTGCTTCAATATACCTCTCGCTTGCCTGTGCTTTCGGGCAGCAAATTCGCTTTCATGTTTTTTTTTAATGTCTGATTCTGCCAATAAGCGTTCTTTGAAAACAATGTCCGCGACGATCAAATAATCATAATTTCTCGCTTTCGAAGGAACCGATAAAAACATGCTTCCAGCCAGCCTCTATGTCAGCCGGGGCACAGAAAAAAGCAAAAAGAAGAAACCCCACTGGCAAAGAGCGCCGTATTTGCGCAAGCAGATGCGCGTCCATCCCCCCTCGTCCTCATTCTCCTTCTCCCGCTCCGCGTGAACGTGCGGCTCACTGTAGCACGCGCTGCTGAGCGAGCGGGCTGCGCAGACTCCGTAGACAGCCGCGCGCAGCGCGGGCGCGGATGCGCGTAGGTTTTGTAGTTCCTCTCCGCTCCGCTTAAAACCGAGCGCTGGTGTCGCGGAGCAAACTCCAGCTTTGGTTCCCTATAGGGACCAGCGGCCCAATTGACTGTAGCGCACCCAGCGGCAAGAGCTTGACGCACATCCGCTTTCGGTTAGAGGCGCGCAGTTTGAGTGCTAGCAAGCGCTGCTGTACTGTTGCGCCTTGTTGGCACATAATTATTGCGGAAGCAATAATACTCTAGGTTTGGAGACTTCAGCGTAGCGTGCCCGGTAGCCACGACTTACCCACGAGACGCTGTGACGTCACACCCCACGTGACAATAGGGTGAGAGCTGGGCTACCAACTCATGTGGTCGGCGTAGCGCGGTCGCAGCCAAGGCGCAGCGCTTGACATCACACCCCGCGTGACACAAAAGCGAGAGATGGGCAGGAGCTGCCAACTTCGGTCTATCGTTTCACGTGGGGCGTTTGTAGAGAGTTTTAGTTTCACGTACGTGGGAGCTTCACGTACGTGAAGCGCCTACGTGTGACCAGTGCGCATGCGCAGAACGTGAGGAGTCCGCGGGAGTTTCACGGACGTACGTGAGATTCGGATTTTCACGTTGGCGTCTTCACGTTGCTGGCGTACTCGTAGCGTTGACAACATGGCGGCGACCAGAGCGCCCACCTCACATCGATAACAGCTTCGTCGCTAATTCCTCGGCGTGATATCGTGTTCTAAACTGTTGTATTCGCCTTCAGTTTGCCCAATCTTACCCTCGCATAATGTTTCAAGTGACAAATAGCCTTTATTTTTTAGATAGAAGCACGATTTTACAGCTGTTAAGCCTGACGAAGAAGCTTTTGCCGTTGCCATAGCAATGGTCTCGCGAGATCACGCGAAGCACAGCGAAACCAGTGCCCCCTGGTGAAACTCGGAAGCTTGCGAGATCTCGTGAGATTTGGTACGGAAGGCGGAAAAATCAAGCGTGAGTCAGAAGCACGCCGTGGTCAGAAGTCAACAAAGACGTCGTCAATATGAGTGCTGCACCTCCGCGCCTTCGGTTCTCGAAGAACGACGACTTGGATATGCTGCGAGATGTAAGAGACTGCAATCCTTTTGAGGACAACATGCAGCGTGGAGCGCGGTGGGCGCAAATTGCTTTGCGCTTGACACAGGCACGGGGGAAGTTTTTTACCGCCCACACCGTGCGCGAGCGCACATGCCTCCTGCTGGACCAATATGCTGACAGGGACAGGAGAAGCCTCCGCAAGTAAGTCGCTTCGTCGTTTTACTTCAGTAAGGAGCGTAATATACATACAAACATTTCTCTTTTGCTTGGGTTAGGTCTGGTACCGAGGAGGAGTACTCCGAACTAGAGCAACTGTTGGAGGAAATATTGACCATAGCCAAAGAAAATGGGCACAAGACACGAACATTAAAAAAAACAGCGCAAAGCTGTGGTTCCCGAAGCTCGCCTGCTGCTGCGAGAAGTTCAGCCGCACTAGCAAGGGACTCCGCAGCGGAAGTGTACGCGGCAACGGACCTCGGCAGCATGCCTGACGTCGATGCAGGATTTAAGCATACCTGGAGTTTTTGTAGCGTCGGCCTTTTCTTTTTATCTACGTCTTCGCTTTTTACACAGCCAAATCTGCTTCACTGTTCTTATTATTCATTGCAGGCTCTGGACGTAAGGCGGTGGCGCATTTGGTAAGCCAAATGACCAATGATGCCGACTACTACTCCATACCGGACGATGATCCTTCGCCCTCCGTGTTTGGCACGGACGCTATCGTCGCGCCCGAGGTCATCCAAAGTTCGTCGAGAGACAGCAGGCCCTCCACACCTGTCATACGTGAAGACGACGTCTTCGATCCGCGGCCGTCTAGAAGCGAACCCACTCGCAGCACCGGTAAGTTATTTTCAGAGCACGTTGTAATCCACAGCTGTTTCATTTTGCAATTTACAATATACTGACTCCAGCATATCCTACCTGAATGCTCATGAAAGGAACTTGGAAATTGGTATGGCTATAAAGAGCCAAAAATATCAAACTGTTTCTATGAATAGAATAAGTTACCATAAAACTGATTGTGAAATCAATTTTACTCGCAGAGAAAAATGCTAAGGAATATTGAAAGTGCCCCTAGAAGTCACTCTTCCCAACCTCTGTTGGGAAGTATTGTATAGTAAGTATTGTATAATGAAAACAGACAACCTATACTCTCACTGCCTGTGTTCTTTTTTTTTATTACGTAAGCTTGCCAAGGCATATTATAAAAAAGATCATGTAAATTATTTTCCATAAGGAACCGGAGAAGGCTCCTGCTCTTATTGTTGTCGGTGAGCCATTTGGAGAAGTTCTTCGCCCTTGTTGCCGCCAGTTCCACTTCCTGCAGAATCTGTGTCCTTGATGCCCTTGTGGCTGCACAAGTCCACAGCAGGTGGCAAACATCCACTTCCGCAGCTGGTGTGGAACACTTCGGGCATGTGGTGGGTCCAATGTCGTCTTGGTTCACCATTACAACTTTGAAATAAAATAACAGCTATTCCCTATTACGGTCGGCATCCCTTCGTAAAAGGAACCTAGCTTATTAGTGTAGAAGCACACAACCTTGGTTAATGAAAACGTGTAGTACCAGTTATGGACAACAAATGATACAGAATGTTACCACACTTGTTAAACTTCTGTTGTAATAATAGTATTACTCTCTAAATAACTTCGAAAAAGAATTGAAATTGTTTTTCTTTGACAAAAATCCTTTCATCAGATGTATTTCTTGCTTTATGTAATTTTTATTGAGCAACCCTTTTCTGTTCATACCACACAATACGCATTTGGTTTCTTCCATCATTTCCTCTAATGTAACTTTTTTTTTTATCTTTAGGCTTTCTCGAGTGTGTACTTTCACTTATACCCGATGTCTCTTGTAGTTCAAATAGTTTTTTTTTTTACTTATTTCTAGAATCAGTTGATCTCTCCTTTCTAAACAAGCCATTCCTGTATTGTCATCCGTGGTTTTGTGCTGTTGCCATCATGTTGCTCTGCCTGCATTTTTTATTCTTGTTTTGATTTTGCTTCTTGAATTTCTGTACGCTATGCGGCTGGGAACTAGTAAAGCTGAATTTTCACTTTTTTTTCCTGCACTCCTTCACTTCATGAGTGAAAGACAGGATATATATATTATTGACGAAAGGAACAGTTTATGCAATAAGGTACTTTGAAAAATATTTGTGCTGATCTGTACAGCTGTCAGTGTTTCGTGCATCTGTTATGTTCATGTCAGCATACCTCATGCCCTCGTAGAATGCCTTGTACATCATGCAGAACAGTGTGCCAAACAAAACTACATCAACGCCAGCTCTGATTCACCATTGCTCTTGCTTTGCTGGAAACATGTCGCTGTACAGTTCACTGCTTAAGCTAGTACTCGATTTTGCCTTTAATTAGGGCTGTGTGGTTTTTTACTTGCCTTGTGTCTATGAGAAGACAAACAGCAATACTTAATGTGCTTCCCTTGTAATGAATATGGCTTGCCCAAATTCATCTCCAAATCTTTCTATGTGGACACTTTCTCGTGCTACTATAGAGGCTGATTTTTTTTTTTTACTCACTTCTATGCTCTACAGGGAAAAGAAACCAAGCTCGAAGGCTCGAGATAGCCGACTATGAATTTGTTGAAAAAAGAATGAGGCACGATGAATTCCTAAAGCAAGAAGACTTTTTGATCGAATCGAGACGCATCGCACTAGAAGAAGACCGCCTTCAATGGGAGAAAGAGAAAGCCAAACATGAAATGCATCTGAGGCAAGAAGAGTTGAAACAAAAGGCTGAAGAACGGGCAGAAGAATGTCGTTTACGTGCAGAAGAGCGTGCGGACGATAGGCAAGAAAGGGCAAACGAACGCCGCATGTTTTTTAGCATCCTGGAAAATCTGCTGACCAGGATTGCCCCCCAAGAAAACACTACGAAATGAGCAAATAAACATGCTTTGTGAATGCCGACGCTGGAATTGCTGCACATGTGAAAACATGTAAAAAAAGTGATCTGGGCATTGTAGGCATTTTAATGTTCAAACTTTCTCCATTACGCCCTCAGGGCACAGTTGTACATTACAAATGAGAGGGTTAAAATAAAACAAAACAGGCATGGTAATTACAGCATTGGTCCTTGTGTACGTGTCTTCCTTCTGTGATTGTGTTTTTTCGCTGCGGCTATGTCGAATGTAAGCTACCAACTCGCCCAAAAGCTTGTTTTACTGAATGGTAATTACACAAGGTACTGGAGATTTATGTGCTACAAGCAAAACAGGAGACAAATGTGTGCTCTTGTGTCATGTGGTTTGAGTGATCTGTCCCGCTGTGTTGATTGTAGTGCATAAATATCCAGTATTGGAAGCCATGACCTACAAAGCATAAAGAGACAGGCAAGTTATTTTTATGGCTGCAATTCAGAACATAAAATGACAGCGTTGCATTTAGGTAGTTGCTCTTAGCAACTGTGCACATCTACAAGGCAGCATTTTGAACAGCAAAACTATTCAGGTTGTGCTCGGCTGAATCAATTTGATTTCCTGAACATTCTAAAAACAGTGGTAAGGTGCTCGGCTACTGTTCCCAAGGATGCGGGATCAAATCCCGGCCTTGGCAGTCGCATTTCGATGGAGACGAAAAGCAAGGCGCTCGTGTGCTGCGCGATGTCAGTGCACGTTAAAGAAACCCAGGTGGTCTAAATATCCAGAGCCCACCACTACGGCGTCTCTCATAGCCTGAGTCGCTTTGGGACGTTAAACCCCATAATAATAAAATAAAAATAAATTGCAAGAAATTTTGTGAAAGTAATTTAGGCAGCTTGCAATTGGAATCTGCCATGTGCCCTCTTAATGCTTATTCAAGTTTGCATACAAGGTCACACAAGTGCTTAATATGCAAAATGCATGTTCACGGAGGCGAAAAGCAAGACGCCCATGTGCTGTGCGATGTCACTGCACGTTAAGAACCCCAGGTGGTTGAAATTTCCCCAGTCCTCCACTAAGGCGTCTCTCATAGCCTGAGCTGCTTTGGGACGATAAACCCCACAAACAAACCCCCCCAAACAAACAAACAAGCATGTTCATGGCATAGAATGTGATGTCAGGTACTCTAGCAAGCTAGGTGGATCAATTCCAAAGTATTGTGAAACCTGACTACCATACAGGCATGTGTGGGAGTTCGTCAGGATCGTTGCAGCTTTATTCATGTGTGCTACTTGCTGACGTAGCAGTTTTTGATTTTTTTTTTAAATCAAGGAAGGCGAACTCGGCTACCACTTTCCCGAATCCCCACTCAACCGATTTCCGAACACGACTCATGGAGTAGTTGAACGCCAGCTGTGTGGCCGTCAAAGAAGAGCCACCGTAGGGCTTCATCAGGAGTGGCTTCAAAGGATAGGCAGGATCGCCGTATAGCACAAACTTATGATGCCCAACCAGTTTCTTCAGTTTGGTATACAGGCCGCTGGTCTTGAGTATCCCTGCAAGAATAATGATAACAGAGGTTCACTCCTACAGAACTGCAAAACTACATCAATCGCACTGAAATTGGCACATAAACTGAATATTCATGCTACATAACATGCAAGCAGCTTTTAAGTGTTTTATGAAATCATCTAAACTGTATATATATTACTGTTTGCTGTATTGGTACATGGCACACACACCATTTCAGAAATAGAAAGGAGAAAAATGCTTATGTTAGCAGTACAGCTGTTTTTCTCTGTGCCTTCCTGTAATTATATTTATTCTAAATATAGCACACTTATATGGTGGCTGTAATAACTGCTGCTTGATGAGAAACTAAACACCATATACTGCTTATGAAACTATAGCCTTACAGCTGTGATGTCTACTATGATAGCACAATTTTCTTCAGTATTGAACAATAAACTAGATACCTGCATCATGCCGCCTTCCAGGATAAGGCCCGTCAAGTTGGCACACAATCCCATTTGGGCACATCACCGACTGGTATTTTACCACGTGCATGCGCTTGTGGGCCGAGAAGTATTCACGCTGGTTCCTTGTTGGTCGGCATATGGGGCGAGCTGTACCGTCTATAAATACCCAGCAGTTGGGTAGAACGGCACCACGGTTTTGTACGGCCTGCAAGATAACAACATGAAATGCAAGCAAAACTTGAGTTTTGAATATCAGCAAAACAGGAGCATCAAGTAAGCTCTTTTACATGTGACGTTGAGTTACTGTTGACATAATTTCAACACTAACATAAATGTGAAATTTTTAATAATGTTGCACTTTTACATGAAATTAGCAAAGGTGAGGTGTAGAGTTCAGACTGAGAGACAGCCAAATAAGATTCCCCCATCAAAATGAAGTTTTTTTTGTTTTGTTTTTCTGGGGAGGGGAGGGGGGGGGGGTTAGTGTATAACATGCGACTACCATGTGGATCATTCCTCAAAGAGGAATTCCTGGAGAGAGAGAGATTCCTTTTTTATGAGTAGTCTGATTTCCTGGTACTCCTCGCTAGCCCCGTGTCACTATCGCTTTCATATTCTTTGCCCCAGCACATAGCTGGCTGAGGGAGGTGAGTAATACATCTCGATATGCCGCATTGTCATCTAATACAGCCAGTTTGCGTGTCCCACATTTAAGCAAGCATAATATAACGCAAGATACCTTACTGGGCGAAAAACTGACATTATGCAGGATGACAGGACACCTATCACCAGCTCCATGCAACACTGCTGCAGGGAATAAGTAAAACAATCAAGTCTACTTACACTTGCAAACTTCGCTAGGTGTGCAGGAGACAGCCAGTCGTGGTTGTTGCTGCCATTCAGCAGATTCTTGAAACTGTGGGCAATGTGATGCACTACTTGCGTCGCCACACTCGACATTACCGATGAGTGCCTCCCAAATATGGCTTCGAGGTCACACCACCTGTTTGGGTAGGCTAGGCGTCTAAGGGTTTTGCATAATGCCTCCCGACCTGGCACGGTGACGTTTTGTGCACTCTTCACAGTTTCCGGCACCTGAAGCGCACCAAACAGGTAATCAAAGTCCGCTTTATCAAACGGAACTGCTGCCTGAATAGTGAGGGCTCTATACTGTCAATATTGAGGAGTCCACGGTGCGAGCGGTAGCGCAAAAGTTCCGATTCTCTCTTTCTTCTGAAGTAATATTCAATATCCTCCAGAGAGCCTTTATAAAGATCCCGCTCCGCCCTCGACATCATGAAATCATCGATCTCCTCCCACGACAGCGTGGAGAGCAGGTAGCGGTTACACAGAATACTCCGAGGCATTGCTAAACGCAAAGGTGGCAAAGGTATAGAAGAACAGATGCGATTTACACAGGGCGAGGACGACCCGATGCACTGTCCCTCCAACGCAATTAAACAGGCTTGGCTTAGACTCGTCTTGTATTAGAATGGCTGCAACAGTGTCTGTATTTGTCAATAGATGGCGCTAGGAACGACGTGCAGCGTGCGTCGCAAACGTGTAACTATAAGGGTTCCAAACGACATGCGCGTCGGCTACGTAGACTTCTCACGTTCACGTCCGTGAACGCCTCACGTACGTGAAACTAAAACTGTCTTATGTCAGAATCAGGCTTCTAGGACCCTGGCATTCACGTTACCCCTATAGGTCACCAATACCGGTGTCACACGATAGCAAGCAAAAACTCTTTTACCTAAGCGGTCTTTTAGCGAGTTGAAAGGCTTGGATTCAAAAGGAGTTGCATAGTAGACACACGGCGCTGGTGATCTGTTGTTAGTTTCCTTAGGGAACGCATCAGATTCGTTCCAAAACCAACCCGCCCATTGCCGCTCCTGCTTTGATGAAAATAAAAAAAGCTGTGAACCATGATTTCGAGAGATTAAAATTCTAACCAGAAGTACGGACTGATTAGCTCGCGAGCTGGCAGAAGCCTTTTTTATCAAAGAGAGGGGGGGGGGGGGGGGGCAGGTGTGTCAGCGCGACTTCTATACCTTTGCATGAAAGTGAACATAGATTGTTGTAAAATACGAGATTATGACAGGCTTTACCTGAGGGCGTTTTTTTTTTTCTTTTTTCGTCCTACCTTCCAGGACATGCGCAGGCGTTCGCCGTCTTCGGGCTAGGTATGTGCACATGTATCTTTCAATAAACCTAGTTGGAGTCAGCGCCTGTCTCGTTCGTCTTTCTGTGTGTTCCGTCAAAAATTTAGCGTTGTTTTTTCCTTTGGCTAAACACGACTCAATCAAAAGCGCGGCGCTACATCTTGAAACAAAACCACTCAGGATATATCCAATAAATTGAAGTATCGCAACATATTGTTGCGGAGGAAGGAAGAAGAGGGTAGTGGCGTGGGCAGGAGGGCGCGTGCTAGGCCCGCTTACAGATTCATTAAACGTCATCTCACGACCATCGAGCATCTTTCTGTCCTCTGTTCTCCTGTTGTCATCGCTTGCCGCCACGTAACAATATAAATCAAGTACGTGTGTTACTACACATTGCTTATAGTAAATTTAGCTACAGTATGTTCACAAACGGTAAATTAAAAAAAAAAAAGATATCACTCATCCGCATCGGCGGTTACCATCATCACGTCATATCTTCAAACTGCACACGAGAGTGCTGTAGAAAAAGTGCATTATTGCTCCTAGTTAGCCTTCTACGAAGCATAAATATCTTTTTTGTACTGTGTAAACGTGACACAAAAATAAACTGCTGCTTCCTTTCTTTACTAAATGATAATCACTGTTGTCCACTGATGTGGAGGCTACGCCTTTCCAGCCGTAAAAGAGATCGGCGATCTCCGGTTTGGAAAAGACCGCTTTTGGAAAGGCGATTGAACTTTGTCGTGTGTTTGCGGATGAAACTCCTTTTGGGGAGGTGTCTTTTATTCAAATGCCTTTACAGTGCCCGTGTGACACGGGTATAAGGCACGTTCATACGGCTTCGTTAAAGCGGGGCTTTATATGTGGGCTGAGGAAGAAGAAAAAGAGAAGAAGAACGCTCGGTCACCCGCAGCTAATGCTTTCGCTCAATATTTGGTTCAGCAGCGTTGAACACTTGTAATTTGTTTTCTGCCCTGTACTGTGTGGTATTATTTTTATATTTATTTTATGTAATGAAATATAAAATTAGGTCACAACTACTGCAGAGTGGCCATCAACGCAGCTGCGTCAAAGTCTTTGCCAAACAGCAGTATTGCAGGAATGATGCCAGGAGCTCTGTGAAATAAACATTAATTTTGCTTCGTACAAAAACAAAACCGATACAATTCTGTCACAGTTTGGTGCAAAAAAGCAACCAGGAAGACAGAAAAAACGTAGGGTGCATCAGCCGACGTGTACATTAGAAAAAAGTAAAAAAAGAAATGTATTGCACAAGGCAAAAAACAATACATAGGTAGACAAATGTAGCATTACATGCCGATTACAAAGTATGGAAAATTATACATAAGAAAATAAACACGCGCTATGCTCACAATACACTCGCCGCTCCTTCAGAATACCCTGTATTTTAAACACAGATTTCAAGCAAATATACTTCAAGTCGTCTTGGGTATTATGTCACAGAGACAACATTGCTTCCAGCTTAAATGCACACCCTTTCCTCACACCATCATGTGCTTTTGGGTACGAACTTGGCAACAAAAATCCACCAGGCGGTCACATCTTTCATCCTCAGTATTACCTTTTATTGCGAAAGCAATACTACTCTAGCTTTCGAGCCTTCAGAGCAGCGCGGCCGGTAGCCACGTCTTACCCACGTGACGCTGTGACGTCACACCCCAAGTGACACACGGGCTGGCAGGAGTTGCAAACTTGGGTCTTTCGTTTTACATGGGACGGTTATGTAAGAATCAGCCTGCTAGGGCCCTGACATTCACGCTGTCCCTATAGGCCACTAAGGCATGTTCATACGGCTTTGTTAAAGCGGGGCTTTATATGTGGGCTGAGGAAAAAAAATGGGAAGAAGAACGCTCGGTCACCCGCAGCTAATGCTTTAGCTCAATATTTGGTTCAGCAGCTTTGAAACCTTGTAATTTTTTTTCACACAGTTTGAAGGGTTTCTAAGCACAAATATTCTGTAAGCCCGAAACAAGCTGGAAAACATTCAGGCTCATGTTATAGAGCGCCTTGCATTCATTTTACAATGAAAATGTAATTTGCACTCGTTATATGCATAGCTAGAATGCAATAGTTGTGTCAATATAAGAAAGGTGCCTCTATTATTCGCGTCGTTATTGCCTGGATCTCTTTGGGACGGTAAACAATATAAACCAATCAAGCTCTTGCAACGTTCTCACATGACAATTTGTTGAAATGTGAAAATATGTGCTCAAATTAGTATTTCAGGAAACATTAGGGACATTGACTTGTGGGATTCGCGTGGTTGGTCCGAACCTCTTGCATGTATGCTGAAAATGTTTCACCAGGGCACACGGCAGAGAGTGCTAAATCCTGTTATCAGCTGGAACATTGACAGCATAAATATTTGTCATCGTGATACACCTTTATACAGAAACTGTGTAAACAGATTAAAAGCAAGAAATCTGTAAAGAACAAAATTACGAATCTGGTAAATGATTTATCGAACCTCGCGTGCATAGCCACGTAAAATGCACATATCAAGCTACACGACGAAGATCGCTACCAGAAATTTCCAAGCATTGCATCATTTCCCGATGTTTGTCTGGTGTTAACAGCTGCATGGACAGCCGACTACGGGTTTCATTCGATAAAAATTCTGATATGCCGGCAGCAACAACACAAGAGCTACCCAGATGTCCATAGTGTGCGTTAGGAGCATTGAAAACAAATGCACGGGTGGAATGCATTTTTTTCAGAAACAGAGAGGACGGAATTATTGGCGCGCCACTGCAGTATCAAGCTGTTTAGGAACCACTTTTTTTTACTGCCTTTTTATAAAAGCGCAATCCCTTGCTGCGCGTGCGCAATGGGGATTTTTCGTCGCAGATGACAGTCCTCGACACACAAGTTTCTGGTTTTCCAGCTATTAGTCGGTTCACGTTTTTTCCTGCCGTCTTAACAAAACTGGTCCCGTACATATTTCGCGCGAACGCTCGTATTTAACACACTAGCCTACTCTCTCGCTGTTCAGATTTCAACCGGCCAACACATATCGCCTAAAAGAAATTGTACACTAGTGAAGCTGTAAAATACACTCCAACACGTAAAACTCAACGAGAAACCACGCAAAACTAACCACTAGGCAAACCAAGCAAAAAGCGTCAGGCGTGGGTTCGCTTTTACCTAACTGCGCACCAACCGGCGAGCCCTTGCTGCACCATACGCGAGCACATAGGCCTTCCCTTCACAACTGCCTCAGCCAGAGGGCTGAGCTAAACAGCTTGAATTGCAGCGTAGTTTGCAAACAGAAACCAGTTCTCACATTGCCTTTGCTGGAAGCCGCCGGGGTTTCACGAACTGGCAGACCCATGACGTGCGCACAAGCGCCTGCTCATGAGCTGTGCAATTGAAGAAACCGGCCGGCGCGGTCAGCTTAAACTGCTTGAAATGTAGCGTTTTTCCGCAAAATAACGTTCCTCACCTTGTCTCCTCATGACAAACTGCAGTAGTTGCGCTTCTAAAGACAAGAAAACCGTAAAAGTACGCAGTACGTCTTCATCTCACCTTGTCTCCGCCTGAGAAACTGCAGTAGTTGCGCTTCTAAAGCCAAGAAAGCCGTAAAAGTACGCAGTCCGTCCTCATGAACAAACAAATCAGCCCGCGTAGACGACCTCGCACTTCTGGAGTCTGCTTTGGTCTGCGCCGGCAGGACCCGCGCGCGCGGGACAAATGTTCTACTTCCGCCATGATTGGTGGCGCAATCTATTTGGAGGAGCTGAACTAACGTTATCATGTCATGCGTCATTTTCTGGGGCCGGATTTCGTCGAGTGTCCGCTCTTTACCATAATCCTTTTTCTATGGCGCCCGCCGCAACAACGCTATACCTAGACTGACTCAAGGCCGGAGGGCTGCCTGCGTGACGTAGGCCAGACGGGGCCGCCCTCCGGCGCAAGGGAAGGAGCGCTTCAGCACAATCTGTATAATAGAGCGCTCAGCTGACTTTTTTTTTTCTTCGGCTACGCGTGCAGTATTCTAAAATCAGGCATTGAAACACAGCAGAGAGTCATGTGGTTTCTACACGCATCGGGGTTTTAATCATTTATTTGTCTCAGAGTTTGCAGCTTCCGCTTCTTACAATTGTTGTCCGGGTCTGACACCTTGTCATTCAATCGTCGGCAGACAGTTTTGAAGAGAATGTTGTGCGGCACCACAGCATATATTTCAGCCCTATCTCACTCGTGTATCCCTGTTCACAGACGTCGAAGTCTGAAGGCTCGTCATCGCTGAGCAGTTGGAGTGTGAGTTCCGTAGCCACTTGGCGCTGGTTTTGGACCTTTAGAAATTCTGCTCGCTTGGAAAACTATTCCACCACAACGTAATTGTGAGCCACAGCATTCACAGCGGTCATTGCCGGGTAAACCAGCCCTCCCCTGTCAATTTGTTGGCAAGACAGTATATGTGATTGTCAGATGAAACTGCGACAGGCTTGTCAATTGTCAAGAGCTCTTTGCATTTGTCCCATTTCAACCTCTTCAGAAGATGTGCACCGAGTAACCAACCACATATGCAATGACTAGAATGGCATCCTTTAGTCTTGGCAGCGCCTGTTCGGTAACAACAATTTTGAATTTTCCGCTTGGCACCTCTGCTTGCATTTGAAGCTCTTCCCAATTTCGATTTTTCTCGTTGTCGATTGCAGATACCGCGCTCATTTGTGGAAGTGTGCGTTGTAGTCGCAACGTCCTCTCAAATTCATAGATTTGACAAATGATATTGAGAACCCGCCAGTCGTCGGTAACGTCGAAAGCGGTCATAAGGTCGGTCTGAAACTTCCGAAGAAGCACAAAGGACATATTGAGCTCTTCAAAGCAGTACCTTGCAATCTCAATAGATATTTTAGTCGTCTAGATCAAAGCGCCATGAGTTCCATCAGACAGCTTACAGGCGTTCGCTCTCCTTTCCTTCCATTGCTGCAACCAGTCAAAGAAATCGCTCAAAAAGGAAAGCCTCGAGTCGAATGGAGAAGTGTAGACGGGTTTTTGATTTTCATCCCTTAGTCTCAGTCGTTTGTAAGGAGTGTGGACGTTGACAACTTTCCACCATTTTACTATTATATCTATGAAACTGGCGGTTTTTTTTTCGTGAGGTTTTAGGTTGTGCTTGACTCCAATCACTCGAAGTGCGTTCGATGCGGAATCCCTGAATACCTCCAAAGCAAGTTTAACATTCTGTTTCTCAATGTCTGTTGGAGAAACAGCTTTCCTGGACAGAGTGTAGCCGTACCGGAGTAACTGCTCACTGTCTAAATTATATTTGTCTTTGATGGTCTTGAAAAACGCATAATGCATGCGCCGCTCCACCGTTGTGCTTGGTTCAAACTCTGGAAACCAGCCACACTGGTCGTTTTGTTTTAACAAGTTATTGCGCACGCACTTCAGTAAGTGCACTATATCAATGACAAAGAAGAATGGCCGGTGGGGATCTGATGGGTGCGCAAATACGAAATCATTTACCTTTGCGTGCGGCTTTTTTGAGTGCGGCTTTGACAGTACTTAGAATCTTGAGAGTACTTAGAATGCATCATCGTGCTTCGATTTACAGCGTTCTTGTCAGTTGCAACACACATGACTTTGTATCCAATTTTTTCTAAGCCGCGAATGATGCCTTTCAAAACCTTGTGCAGAAATTCCCCATTATCCTTGTGCACGGGTACAATGTGTGCTACCTCCTTCAACTTGCACATGAGGCTGTGCACCATAAATACAAATGCACTGTTTGCTGATTTTGCTTTGTTCAACGATATGCCAGCGATGTTGCCTCCCTGGTAGTCAAAAGAGGGTTTTAGGAGAATTTCATCCACCATCAAAGTCGCGTAGAGTTGGTGCTCATTCAATTCGGATATCGTCTTGGTCATGTAGCGGAGGAATGTACCATCTTGCTGCTCTCACTGGGGGTTCACCCCGAGTGATAAACATATTGATCGAATGGTCCTTGGGTGTGGCATGATGATGCTCCCGTGACTTCGCATCTTCTTGTATGCATGAGGCGATGCAGCCTTAAACCATGATGTCTACAGAGTAGCGCCGTCGTTCTCTTTTTGTTGAAATTAGCCACACTTGCTCGGTCAGCAGTTGAATGGTCGGTGAGTTGTCTTCTTGCACTGCGGATATTTCGCTCAGAATTAAGAGAAGCGCTCGCAGATGTCCATGTCTGAGCTTTCAGAACTTGAACTCACGGCACTGTCAAAATCCACGACTCCCTCAAGTAAATCCAGCAGCCGTCGTTTACTGTCGACCAATGACGGGACTAGCACTTTGGACCAGAGCCGCTTCACTGGTGCTTTTACAGAGTTAGGTAGGTTTTTATAACAACAGGTCATTTAATCTAAGGAGCCTCATTGTTACAAATGTGAGCCAAAATGGCGTGTTCATTGCATTCGATGACATGCCAAATTGTCAGCTGCTTGCCTCGAACGAAGTTTGCTAAATCTTTCAAACCGCAAAACTTGTCTGCTTTGTTCGCATTCTGGGCAGTGGTAACTGACTTCGCGAGCATTTTCTCAAGGCCAGCGTCGTCTAGGCGCATTCGCTTGCTCTCTGAGTCCTCTCGTATAGTCCCTTCTCTGGACCGGTAGCTTGGGCAATCGGGGAATACCGTCGGTGCGGCCTCAGGTCGAAGCCGCATACGCGAGAGCTACGCGGTCACTGTGCGGACGGTGGCTTGGTCAATATAGCTTGCTTCTCGAACGATATCTTCGGCTTTAAAGTGACGTTCGCAGACCTAATCAAAACAAATATATTCTATCATAAGTACGGTTATTTCACATCGCGAGCTATGCGTGACGCATTTATCATTTACGTGCCACAAAAAAGTTGTAAGCAAGCTTGCAACCCCAAGTGTAGAAGCAACTTGCTGGGAAAATTATAAGCAGCAAAAATGTCTCACCCCGAAGTTTACTGACACGACCAGGTTTTCGTATAGAAGCTTTTCGTGCTTCGTCGGCTTTAGGCAATGAGAAGACATGCACTTTGGGGCCTGTCTTGCAATTGCCATTGCACCGCGGCACACAACACTTTCCAGGCGTTTCGTAGTTGGTTCTAATTTTGCACAGCCCTGTTCGGCACACATATAACACTCGATAAACACCGATGTCATGCCGTTGCCGGTTCACGCACCGAAATAAAGATTCGAGCAAAAGACCACGTTTTTTAGCTACCACGTGCGCGTCCAAGCATGCCACTGCAGTCGCCGCCGCGCCGAAGACGACGGCCCCACAACGATGACGTATGGTCACGTGGCCATGGGAGCTCCCCGGCCTGGAAGAATTTCCTCTAGGTGGCATTGGCAGTAGCCGGAAAACACGAGGGGGAGGGGGGGGGAGAAGGTACACGCAGCGGCAGGGACGCGCGCTGCCCCGGCTGCGGAGCTGGTTACGAGGGACAACGGTGACGGCGACGACGACGCGAAACGTTGGAACGGGCGCCAAAGAGCTGCGCTCTAAGACGTTAATGCAACAGTATCAAAAGGAGCGTTGCTGCCAGAGATTTCTATCACTGCAGCCTGACGTGCTCGTCGTCAATGTTTTGTGTCTCTTGCACCTTCTTCCTAATTATTGTGGATTGTTTGGTGTTGTGGAAACGGCCCAATGACTTTGGGTTGCTTATGCACTGTTGTAAGCGCAGTCGGCTTTGATATAGTGCTTTATAGCTTTGATTGTGGATACAATGCAGTTTGGTATTGTAGCGAGAGCTACACTGGGCTGCCAGTCGAGCATTTCTTGGTGACCAGGAGAGGCCAGCTGTGCGCATGCGACGTTAATATGGGAATCGGAGAGGAGCAGTATGTGCGCCGTGCGCTTCACCGCCGCCACGAGCCCGCTCCATCGTCGGAACCACGCGGGACGCCACGCGGATCAGCAGTTGGGCTCATGTGCTGATAGTATGGTAACCAGAGAGACCCCACGGGCAACGTTATTACCCACGGGTGCACTGCGCCTTTCGTTCGGCCTCGCTGTACGCCCCTCTATCACCCGAACCGCGCGTCGTACGTGTACACGTGCATACCATGCATATACTTGGTTTCGGAGCTGTGTGCGAGTGGGTAATTTCAGGAGGAAACAGGTGTCGCTTAGTGTACGGAAGAAAAGTTTGACTTCAATTTAGCTGCGGAAGCTCCCGTCGAAACTGCGCAATGGGGAATTAGACCTTGTATACCAAAGAGATTCTACCAAATAGAATGTACAGACAAAACTGAGTCCGCTGCATGCTACTTCATATTGCCCCAGGTAGTCTTCGTCTTTGTCAAGCAAAATGAATAAAACTTGTGTATATACCAATATCGTTTCATTGCTAAACATACAGTGACCACAACATGCTCAGCCAGGGAAACGTACCTCTCGCTACGTATATCATGGTATAGCTGAGCTAAGACTGCCAATGTTTCCGAGATATCTAGACACGTCTGCACACAACCAACAACGGCTGCTAACTGTCGACTAGCTGGTCACCGCCCTCGGCCATGTTACATGACCTGTGCGTCTACCAACTGCCGCCTTCCAGAGCACCTGCCAATTTGACCACTTCAAGCGGTCAAGTGACGACGCTCTCCCCTTCGTCCAATCAGTGCTCGATCACCTCAGACAACATGATAATGTCATTAATTTCTCGACCAATCAGAGAATTTTCCGCAGCCGCCGGATGCCATCTGGATTTTCTGCTCATTTTGATTATAGTGCTATCGCATGGATACGAATGGAATGGTTATATGGTCAACAGGGTCATAGGGTTGCAAACGAAACGTTTGCATCCTGAGAGACTGGTGACGCATCTGGAGTTGCTGTTTAGACGGACGTAATGCTAGTATTATTAAATTATTCGAACGAAGGCTCGGTCCGTCACAGACGACTCCTGTTACCCAGGCGACAGTTATTAGGAGACAACAGCGAAAGACCGCGAAGAGTGCATACACGCAAAAAAAAAAGCAAATTTGGCAAGAAAACGAAAAGTCCAGAGCAGGAATTGGGCACTGAATAGAAATTTAGCACGAATGTAGATGCGCAAAAAAGTTCAGTTTAGGTTTATTACATTTTAAGGTCCTAAAGTAGCTAAGATTATGAGGGATGCCGTAAGAAGGAGCCGAAAAATTTTAACCTACTGGGAATGTTTACCATACACGCACAACGCACAGAACCCTGACATTTTGCATTCGAGCTCCATGGAAACTCAGCCGCCACGGCCGGTATAGTTATAGGCGACTGTTGAATAAACACAAAAAGGAAAAACAAGCGCCAGCATGAATTGGTGTTCTCATATAGTAAAGCTATGAACCATATTGTCATGTAGTGGTGACAAGGCCGTACACACCAAACGAAGACAGGCGGCAGTATACTGAAATTAACTCTTTATTGGGCTGACTTGCGCACGCAAAAAAATAAGTAACTCGGCGGTGGCGACAGCAACAAAGGTGCTCATTGATCATCGAACTAAGAATGCCTGTCCCACACATCAACGCTCAATTTGAAGGCAACTCAGAAGCATCTAGATAAAGTCGAAAACTGTTGCTAGCACAACCTGGAATATTGTAGAAGCATACGCGGATGGCCGAAATCTTCGAGAATGATCTTGTCACATTTTGCACGACAAAGGAACTGATAAAGGTGTGTCTCGCGACATCGAGCATTAACAAACAGAGAACACAGAATTGATACGCGTGGCAAAATCAGAGTGATAAGAAGGTTTCGCGGCATTGCTCCCCCTTTAAAACAACGTCGCCTCGAAATTCAGAAATAAACAAAATAACGTAAACATAAACATTACAAAGTTTAAACACCACGGATTTTTTAACGCGCGTATTAAGGCTTCAGACGAACAGCGTGAACCGTTTCTGAATGCGCACGTCGCCGTTGTGATGATGTCGTACCGTCAGGAATGACTTCATAGTTCAATTGTCCTAGTCGGCGAAGCACCTTGTACGGGCCGAAGTATCGACCTAAAAGCTTTTCGCTCAGTCTGCGGCGGCGCATCGGTGTCCAAACCCAGACTTGACCTGCTGTCTTGTACTCCGCATCGCGTCTTCGTAAGGTAGTAACGTCGGGCGTAGGTTCAGTGTTCATCCTTAATGCGCATTTGGGCGCGTCTTCGGGCTTCCTCTGCACGTTGAAGGTAGGCGGCGACGTCCAGGTTCTCCTCGTCGGTTACGTGCGGCAGCATTGTGTCGAGCGTCATCGCGGGCTCCCTGCCGTACACAAGGCTGAACGGGGTCGACTTGGTTGTCTCCTGGACGGCGGTATTATAAGCGAAGATGACGTAGGGTAGAATGGCGTCCCATGTCATGTGTTCGGCGTCGACGCCCAGTCGGAAAAAACTATAGAAATTTTCTTGGTTTTGCGACAAAATTTCTGTGTTGTTTTTGACAGAAAACCTGTTGTGATAATAGAACATTCTGTAGTAACATCAAAAGTTTCTGTAGTTACAACAGAAAAGTGCTACAGAACTACAGACAACAGAAATATACTACAGAAAAGTACTACAGAACTACAGATAAGTTTGATGGGTACGACAGAACTACAGGATATTTTGTTGTATTTGACATAGTTCTGTAATTTTTTTCGACTGGGCGTACATTGCAATCATGTCCGCAGTCGTTTTGTTGAGACGCTCCGTTAGTCCATTCGCCTGAGGATGGAAAGCAGTAGGTCGTCGATGGCTTGTACTGTATTTCATGATGGCTTGCTTCAGCTCTGCCGTAAATGCCGTTCTCCTAGCTGTCCTTGATGAAGACTTCTGGGGTGCCGTGTCGCAAGAGTTTGTTCGATAAAAACTTCGCGACTTCAGCCGCAGTACCACTCAGCAGTGTGTTTGCTTCGGCTGGAGGGTAAGGTAGTCGGTGGCCCCGATGATTCACTTGTTCCCCGCAGATGAAAATGGAAAGGGGCCGAGGAGATCCATCCCGATTTGTTGAAAGGGCATGGTTGGAAGCGGTTTCGGGTTCAGTAACCCATCTGGTCTGATCGGCGGCGTCTTGCGTTGCTGGCACTCACGGCACGTTTTCACGTAATGGGCAACGTCGGCAGGCAGTCCCGGCCAGTAGTATTTTTCCTGGATTTGATGCAAAGTGAGCGCAAAACCTAGATGCCCTGCTGTTCTCTCGTCGTGCAACGCATGAAGAATTTCCTTCCTGAGGCTTTTAGGCACGCCAAAAAGCTGCGTTGTCTTGTTGGGAGCGAAGTTCTTCTTTATGATGATGTTATTGCTTAAGGCGAACGACGACAACTGATGTCTAAACACAGCGGGAGGGGAAGTGATCTTGCCTCCCAAGTAATCTGCTAGGTCTTTCAGCTGAGGATCTGATCGCTACTGTTGTGCAAAACTGCTAGCGCTACTGGCCCCAGAAAGGCGTCGTCTTCATTGCTCTTCGGGGGCGCGTCGACGGGAGCCAACGTTTTTTGATAAAGACAGTTGGAAAACTGCGGGCCAAAACAATCGCCGGCCGGGTGTGAGTTCATCTCAAAGCGACCACAGCTACGCTTTCCTCTGCTGCGGTAGATGGGTGAGGATATTGAGCTAATACACAGGTGAAAATGTCTTTGTACGCATGTAACGCCATCACGTTTGAAGACGTATCTCAAGCAGGCAGGTAGCAGACGACATGCTTGAGCGGCGTCTCCAACCTCCTTGCTAGGGACGCGCCAGTAGGCCTGGTGGCTCTCGTATGTGTCAAAAGTGTGTTAAAAACGCAAATGCAATTTTATTTGCTGTTGTATTGCTGAAAGAAGAGGGTTAGTAGTGTTTTAAAATATCCGCCTGTGTATTAGCTCAATGAGCTCATCCATCTACCGCAGCAGAGGAGAGGGCGCTGCGGTCGCTTTGCGATTAACTAACGTAGGATCGGCGATTGTTTGGGACCCATTCGCAGCGCGTAGCTCCCGCACAGTTTTCCAACTGTCTATATCTAAGAACGTTGACGGGAGCGCAGGATAAGCAGTCTGCGTCTGAATGCTTGCGGCCCGACTTATAGACTACAGTCACGTCGAATTCTTGAAGTCGTAGGCTTCATTGGACAAGGCGGCCTGAGGGGTCCTTCAAATTAGCCAGCCAGCAGAGCGCGTGGTGGTCGCTTATCACTTTGAATGGTCGACCGTATAGGTACGGACGGAACTTAGAAGTGGCCTAAATGATAGCGACGCAATCTTTGGTCGTTGAGTAATTGACTTCGGCTTTTGTGAGGGACCTGCTAGCGTAGGCGATTACTTTCTCCAGTCCGGCACTCTTCTGGACGAGAAAGTCTCCTAGGCTCATACTGCTCGCGTCTTCATGAATTTCAGTCTCGGCGTTTTCATCAAAGTGGCCAAGTACAGGAGGGCATTGCAGGCGGCGCTTAAGTTCGTCGAAGGCTTCTCCGTGCGGCGCTTCCCATTTAAAAGGTACGTCAGCCTTTGTAAGCTGCGTCAACGGTTCGGCGATGCACGAAAATTGCCTGGAAAATCGTCGATAATAAGCCCATATTCCAAGAAACCTGCGCGCAGCTTTCTTGTCGGCAGGCGGTGGAAATTGTGCGATTGCAACTGTTTTCTCCGGGTCTGGGAGAACACCATCCTTGCTAAAGATGTGACCTAGGAACTGCAGTTCCTCTAGGCGAAGTGGCACTTCTCTTGTTTTAACGTTAGTCCCGATGACTTGATGGCTTCCAGCACTATCTGCAGCCGTTTCAGATGGTCTTCAAAGTGTCACGAGAAGACTACGACGTCGTCCAAGTATACAAAACAAATTTGTCACTTCAATCTAGCCAGAACTGTGTCGATTACGCGTTGAAACGTGGCTGGGGCGGAGCAGGGGACAAATGGCATCACCTTGAACTCGAATAAGCCGTGCGGTGTGATGAATGCGATCTTCTCGCGATGTCTCTTGTCGACCTCAATTTGCCAGTAGCCGCTCTTCGGGTCCATCGATAAGAAGTACCTTGCATTGCAGAGCCAGTCCAGTGTGTCATCGATGCGAGGGAGAGGGTACACATCCTTCTTCGTTATGCTGTTTAGGCGGCGGTAATCGATGCAGAAACGAAGTGTCCCGTCTTTCTTCTACACCAAAACGACTGGTGCCGTCCAGGGGCTGTTGGATGACTGGATCACGTCATCACGTAGCATTTCCTCAATTTGATCGCGTATGATCTGGCGTGCTCGCGGCGCTACATGGCAGGGGCTTTGATGTAGCGGTCGAGCGTGTTCGTCCATGACGATGCGATGCTTTGCCAATGGAGTTTGCCGCACCTTCGACGCTGAAAAAAAAGCAGTCGCTGTACTTTCAAGAAGAGTGTGAATACGGTCTTGTCTGTCTCGGGGGAGTGCTGGGTTGATGTCAAAACTGGGCTGCTTGGCTCGGTTGGGTGCATCGTCTTTAAGTTGGCTGGGGAGGGCGAGGACTTCTCTGGTGTCCGCTAGCTCGTCAAGGAAAGCAATCGCCATACTATTGTTCAGGTGCCGGTAGTTCATGACTAGCACTTCAGCTTCTCCATGACGGAAACGGGCGATGCCTCTTGCGACTCTTAGTCCGCGCTCCAAAAGCAACTGGGTGTTTCGTTCGACGACACCTTCAGCAGTTTGGATGTCGCTGGTAACCACGATGAACGACGATGCTTGTTGGAGGCGGTATACTTAATACTTCGTCAAGGACGGTTAGAGCAAAGTGTTGCGTCGAAGTCGTCGTGGAAGGCATTACTTTGCCCGTGGAGAGCTTTATGAGCTTTGAGTGGAGGTCGATGATCAACCGATGTTTGTGCACATCATCCGTGCCCAGAATCACGTCGCGGGAACACTACTGCCGAACAACGGAGCTGGTAGGGTAGGTACGTCCATTTACTCTAGCCATTGCGGTGCATCGCCCCTACGTTGTAATAAGGTTACCACCAGCGGTGCGGATTAGCGGGCCATCCCAAGCGGTCGTCACTTTCCTGAGCTGGGCGGCGAAAGCTACACTGAGGACA
Source organism: Amblyomma maculatum (assembly GCF_055883805.1). Lineage (NCBI taxonomy): Eukaryota > Metazoa > Arthropoda > Arachnida > Ixodida > Ixodidae > Amblyomma > Amblyomma maculatum. The sequence goes on along the minus strand of NW_028146743.1, from coordinate 7,885,441 downwards.
GAGTAGCCAGCTCCGGTGTTAGTAGGGCGGTAACCGTGCATCTGTCGACAGTAACGGCGAGGACACTTGTTCGTGCCCTCATGTTGCATGTTGGCTTCGGTGTTCAATCTCTACTTCGTCGTTTGCTCAGGTCCCGACCAGGACATACTGCTGTCACTTCACTGGGCGGTGGTGTTAGTTTAACATGTGGTCTCGTCGTCGTCGATGTCCTCGTCGTGCGTATCGGCGAAGTTCACCGAACTTCACACCTACCAACCAAGAATGTCACACGGACACTTGCTGTCAGTCTGAGATTTCAATTCAGCCGCAAACTTTCAAGACTCCCTGCGCGCACTCATAGAATTGGTTCCTTCTGCGCACAGAAGGCCAGGAAACTAGTAAGCACATTCCAGAACTTATCATGCCCGTTTTTTGTATCCCAACTGCCAGGCTGGCCCTAACCTTCATTTCCCACAGTGACTGCCGCAGCAAGCTGAATAGTCAGAGCACTACCGCACTACTGATATACAACGAAGATCTACCATTAGATACACCGTTTGCGGTTGCTGTAAGGTCAAACACGCAAACAAACAAAACCATAATCCCTTGGGGCGGCAGTTCGTCGCATTCTAGACTTGTTTAATGAATATTTGGTAGACACAACCTCAAGATCACACTTTTGGCATGCAAGCAACCAACGTATCAACTGCGTATTAGATGTCACTTAACCGGTCAGGTAAGTGAGCAGGTTGTGGTCTGTCGTGACCTTCACTTTAGACCCGAATTGTCCCGTATCCAGTTTCGCAAGTGCCCACATGATTGCAAAAGCTCCCCTTTCGATTGGAGCCAATTTGGTTTAAGCCAGGATGAATTCCCGGCTCAAAAATGCCATGAGTTTCGGTTCTCCTTCAACTGAATGCGACACACCGGCTCCTAATGCCGCCCCTAATGCTTCTGTTGTGAGAGGAAGCCAATAGGCAGCAGGCGCGACCAGCTCCGTCAACAACGTCAGTACCATTGTCTCCCCACAAAACGCTTCCTCAGCCTTTTCCATTCCAAGGAATTATATTCGGGACTCGCCTGTTGGTGAAATATGTCAATGGGCGAACTACTTTTAAGACGCGGCTTCTTAGTTTTGGGTGCATCCATGCACTCTATCGCATTTCTGAAGGCGAAGGGGATCTTATCATTACCAGACTTTTTTTTTGCTTGTTGCTGGGAAGCAGCGTTATTTTGGGGCCGCCAGCTTTGCATAGACCTGGATGCTTGGAATAAACATCACGGCACCCCAATTACGACTGAAAGCTTAAGTACTTGATGCTGCATTAACGCTTCGTCAGAGTTCTTAGGCTTTTAAGATCAGTTCTGCTTGCTACGATATGGGGTCACCTGCACCTCGTCGAACTCGCCATCCTTGTCGAAGACAACTCTCGCATTCCTAATTCGTGCAAGATATGGTCGTTTGGTTTGGTTTGGTTTGTGGGGTTTAACGTCCCAAAGCAACTCAGGCTATGAGAGACGCCGTAGTGGAGGACTCCGGAAATTTCGACTACCTGGGGTTCTTTAACGTGCACTGACAACGCACAGCACACGGGCGCCTTGCTTTTCGCCTCCATCGAAAAGCTGCCGCCGAGGCCGGGATTCGATCCCGCGTCCTTGGGAACAGTAGTCGAGCGCCGTAACCACTGCGCCACCCCGGCGGGGCGCAAGATATGGTCGTATCCTGTTCGTGCGCACTCCCCGACTTGGAGATTCTGACAGAACGAGCTGTTTGTACAAATTCTCATCAACATTTCTTTTATGAAAATGTAGCTCATCATCTAAAATATTTCCATGGATGCCTTCTTTCGCCTGTTTCCACACTTGGAACAAGATATCGTCTCGCTGCTCCCCATTTAAACCTTGCGCCCTCTACGTAGGTTTTGACACTACTTGTTCCTTACCTGCTGCTACAGGTGGGACAAATACCGCCTCCGCGTTCTCTTTCACTTCGAACTCGAGTGTAACTTCTCTTTTGTCCTCATCCAACCCGTATACAGTGTTCACCTCTTATTTAAGCACAGACCTCTCGGCTGCACCTGTTACCTGCTGCCCCCCGTCGATTTGTCCATTTGTTGGAGCAGTAAATGTGATTTGAGTGTGAGTGACGCACCTACACCTTCTGTTAGTTCTGTAGTGACAGCGCGCAGTATTGGCAACTACTTACTTACTGTTTCTCTTCTCAGTACTGAAGACAAAGGTCAATGCATAAGTCTGCATCCATAACTGTTCAAAAGCACCTATCAGTTTTATTTTAACTGAGCCTTCATCTCGACGCGACAGAGGCACGGTATCTTACCTCAACACTGTAATCTCGACCCCTGAGTCAACATAAGCTTCTGCCAAATTATCCCCGATTTGCAACCTTACCCAGGTAAGAGATTACCCTTTCTCTCCAGTTCAGAGTCTAGCTTATCAAGGACGAGCATTTCAGCTCAGGCTGCAAGTTTGCTCGCGTTCTGCTTGGAATCTGCTGCCTATTGTTTTTGACGTGCATTTGGGCAGTGAATGGAGATGTGTCCATATTTTTTGCAGCAAAAACACTTAAACACTTCACTCCACTGCTTTTTGCCTCCAGCGTTAGAGCTTTGGACTGGCGGTTGTGTTTCTCGTTTCTCCTCCCTTTTTTTTTTGCGATGGTTTAACCTTTGAAACGCTCTCGCCGGTTGCGTACACGCCGACTTTCGTCGAACGTTTCCGCTAATCCGGCGGTCTCATAAGCCGTGAGCCAGCTGTTATTCTCATTTTGCATAACGAAAGTCCTGAATTGTTCTGGCGGCACTTGTTTGAAACGATGTGCTATCAATAATTTTCGCAAATCCTCCGAACTTACGACCTTTCGGCTATTCACATAGTAAATGAACATTGTCTCGAGCCTGGTCACTACCTGGTGTCATGAGTCACCTTGCGCTTTGCGTAACGCCATAAACGACCGCTGCTTTCATTCAGAGTCATTGTGTGCTCTTTTACAACTCTCTTATTGAGCTCCTTGTATGGCAGTGCCCTTCTATCAGATTCGCTGGCTACAAACCCTCTCATTGTCTCAGTCAAAAATGTCATAGAACTGCCCCACGAATTTCTTCCCGAGACTTAAGGGTCTCCCTTATTTTGTCTGCACTTTTTGAACCATGCGGGCATCATTGGATCCTTTTCTGGCATACGAGCCAGAACTGCTTTCAGTTCTTTTGCATAATCACCCAACATTGGGCCTGCCCTCTGTCCATAATGCGCATCCGCTAGTGATTGAAGTTGAATTTGCGTCAGTTTTATTTTCTCGGGCTCAATTTCGAGCTTTAACTTCTCAATTTCACACAATTGAACCTTATGCTCGTTTCTAGCAGCAACGCTAGCGTTATATTTACTAGCGCTTGCTCTGTCGCTAACACTGTCTCAGTTGACGCAGGTTGCGCGATAGGCTCCAGACCATTCCATGCAGCATCCATCCCTGTATCAGTCAATGTAGCTACCTATAGCGTACAATCACTAGACAGGCATGGCAGCTTTGGAGAAAGCAGAAAGGTGTCTTACCTCTTTCGATGCTCCGTCGACCGTACTACAGTCGCTCTCAGCGTGATGGCAGCGGACTTCTGGGAAGTTAGGTACCTACAAGTTGATCCTGGTCCTTGAGTAGCTCACCGCCTTGGTCATTATTAATATAAACAGCGCGAAGACGAAGACAAGGGACAAGAAACAAGAAAGCCACAGTACATGCGCTGACTCACAACTAAGCCTAAGCCGTTTACTCCAAGGCCCAGAAAAACAAACATGAAGAAAACGAAACAGTCACGTGAAACAACCCCTGGGTTCACCTGCTGCATAGAAAATTACTTTAAAAGTCACTTAAAAAAGACACCTCTTTGCTTGAAAGAGCAAGAGAAGTCTTGCTGACGCACTTATTGTCCGTTGAAATAAAATACGATTCCACTATCTCTCTGGTTATCTTCTCTTTGTGGCGATATAAAATCTTAACACTGTCAAACTTAGGAGTGCACTTCTTCTTCTCCTTCTTCATTATTTCACATGACTGGCAATGGGATACCAGAAACGTTTTGTCCTTTCCAATTTCCAAGTTGTTACAGTGTTCCTGTAGTCTCTTATTAATACACCGTCCGGTTTGTCCTATATAACTGGCTCCACAAGAGAGTGGAAGCCTATACACAACACCTGTCTTGCATCCAACATATGGGTTTCTATGTTTCACCCCACATTCTTGCTTCTTCGCTTCGCTTTCCCTTTGAACAGCCGGGCAGATCCTCTTCATCCTGAGCGGGGCGGTCAGTGCGACGTCCACATTATACCGCTTGCCTACATTTTGGGGCCATGCGAAATCCCGTGCAGATATGGTACCACTGCAACCTTCCTTAAAAGAACGCACAGACTGAAATCCCTGCCCAGCATGGGTGAGAGGAAGAGGAAGGTTGCAGTGGTACAATATGTGCACAGGATTTCGCATGGCCTCAAAAATGTAGGCAAGCGGTAGAATGTGAACGTCGCACTGACCGCCCCGCTCAGGATGAAGTGGATCTGCCCGGCTGTTCAAAGGGAAAGAGAACCGAAGAAGCAAGAATGTGGGGTTAAACATAGAAACCCATATGTTGGATGCAAGACAGGTGTTGTGTATAGGCTTCCACTCTCTTGTGGAGCCAGTTATATAGGACAAACCGGACGGTGTATTAATAAGAGACTACAGGAACACTGTAACAACTTGGAAATTGGAAAGGACAAAACGTTTCTGGTATCCCATTGCCAGTCATGTGAAATAATGAAGAAGGAGAAGAAGAAGTGCACTCCTAAGTTTGACAGTGTTAAGATTTTATATCGCCACAAAGAGAAGACAACGAGAGAGATAGTGGAATCGTATTTCATTTCAACGGACAATAAGTGTGTCAGCAAGACTTCTCTTGCTCTTTCAAGCAAAGTGGTGTCTTTTTTAAGTGATTTTTTAAAGTAATTTTCTATGCAGCAGGTGAACCCAGGGGTTGTTTCCCGTGACTGTTTCGTTTTCTTCATGTTTGTTTTTCTGGGCCTTGGAGTAAACAGCTTAGGCTTAGTTGTGAGTCAGCGCATGTACTGTGGCTTTCTTGTTTCTTGTCCCTTGTCTTCGTCTTCGCGCTGTTTATATTAATAATGAATAAGTACCAACTCGCCCAACAAAGTATCTTCGTTCACCGCCTTGGACCTCATTTGAAATGATCGCCTGGTTCTCGCTCTGAACCTTTTGGTATGGACGCCTGGTTCTTTTCAGCAGTTTGTTGTATCGACCCTTCGATGGCTTCTCGCCCGGCTCTTTCAACTCCTCGCTGACTTGAGCCTCCGACGTTCTCTAGAACTTGACCAATGACCTTGAAGCTTCTAGAAGTCAGTTCCTCGACGCAGCTTCACGTTTTCTTTTTTACGACGAATTGCTCTGTAGCTTGTCCACCGACTTGTACTCCTCACCTTCCATCCAATGCTTCGAGTAGAAAGACGTTGCGAACCTGTCACGACTGCGTAAGCTGAGTTTTACCCTTAGGTGGAGATGTGAGGAAACACTTGTTGATAAGGATATCGATGTTCTTGGTGTATTGATGGTTCGGACTTGCAAATATTCACGTTACTCGAGGAAAGGAACGGTTAACGAATTATTTACTACATAAGTAAAACAAGAAAAAAAGCAAGGGGAAAACTATTTACAACATGACTGAAGCATTGATTAGATGAATTCAGTCTTGGTTTAACCCAGAGTGCTTACATTTAAGCCCTCTGTTTCCGCCGTTGGCGGGGACAGCAACCAATAAAGAATCAGGCGACACTTCTAACCAATCGATGGTTAGGGAAAGGAAAATAAAGTTTCTGTATGCTAATCAAAGGCTGGCAAAAAGATATCGGCTAATCAAATACTTGGAAAAGGAGGGGTCACAAGCAAACATGCAAACAGCACTTAAGTCACTTCATTCCGAACCTCTGCCTTTCCCTACGTTTTCCTTTACCACGTGCATACGGGACAAACGCATGCCGCGGGATGAGCCGCTTAAGGTCTTTTATAAAAAAAAGGAAGAAGAAAGCTGTCGTTGAAAGGTCAAGCGCTCAGTGGCAACTCCAGCTTAACCAGGCGCCTCGTGTGAGCACCCAAAGCTCAAACGACCCGCGTACTGATCAGCCACCGTACACCTGCTTCTTCACAATAAGCTATGCACATGTGTAGAGCGAATGACGCACACGTAGTGAAATGAGAAGCCACAAAAAATGTCCACTGGCCACAGAAATGACGACTACATGCATTTATACACTGTGAGCACCATAAAAAGCTGTGCGGCGGAAATGCATCAAGACATGGACGGAACGAGCTCTCTGGCAGCGGTACAGCCAGCAACAATAGAGCAGCCGCCAAGCCTCCATCGTGTGTCCGCGGTTTCACCAATTTAATAACCTCTGCATTCGAGGACAGGTGCACACTTACATTTCGAAGCAACTACATCGCATCGTATACTCTGTGTGGGAGACTGAATGGTGCATTAGAAAATTCACCGAACTTCACAGACGCCTTCAAAATTAAGCCACAGAATGCATTTACATGACACATGACACATGACGAAAGACAACGATTCCGGAGGTGGAACGATGCTTAGACAACTCGAGTGGGGATTAAAGCAGTTCAATGCTGATACTTTTAAAGGGATTTAACTTGAGAGTCAAAATCCTTATCAAGTTAAATGGGCAGCAAACATGGAGTGTCAATTATTTTCCGATTTGTCCGGGCATAGTTCGGCTTCCGTTGTCGTTCTCCTTTGCTTCTAGAATAATAATAATAATAATAATAATAATAATAATAATAATAATAATAATAATAATAATAATAATAATAATAATAATAATAATAATAATAATAATAATAATAATAATAATAATAATAATAATAATAATAATAAAAACATTCCAAAGCCTTCACTGAGTACATAGTTTGCGACGTTTCGCATTTTAGTTTATCTGATCACACATCTGAATCCCATCCGCCAGGTCGGCGCCACGTAACTCGTGCCTCACTAAGCCGCCACGCTGGTGTCTATTGGACTTTCGATATCTCTTGATTTATTTACCTTGACTCGAGCGCTGTATTTTTTTGTGTTCTGGTGGAATTCGTACTGCTTTGTAGGTGTCCACTATTCCGCAGTGGCCACACAAAGGTATGAGGAGCCTTCCTTTCCCCAAAACCTAATTTAGATAATAATGATGAAAAAGCCGCGGGCTGAAAAGGTTCTGTTACAGAGGCATTCGCTGGAACACTCACAGCTTTCGCTCTCTCAGTAGGTTCAAGAAAAGCTACCCCCCCCCCCCCCCCTTCCCCAATTTTCGACTCTATACCAATAAGTGAACTAGTTTTCTATGAAGAATGAAACTTCGTCGTTCGTCGTAGTTAAACAACACATGCGCAGTAAGCGTATTAAGTATCATGTAGGAGCCATGCGCTTGTCAAACGTCTTATGTGTTCCTCTTTGGCCTTTGTGTTCTATTTTTGCGCTAAATTTTTTACTTAAGGGATCACCAACTAGCCCGGCAACATGCTCTCCTCGGCCAAAGTAAAATTTGTTGCAGTTGGCCCTTATTTAAGTTGCTGATACGAGTAAGGAACGTCATTCATTTAAGGGAAAATAATACCCTAAAATTAATGCTCGTGTTTTATTGCTAGTATAATTTCATCTACATAAACAGTACTACCAGTTTGTAGTTCCTGCTTGAGCAAGAACAGACCAAGCACTGATTGTTTCGTATATAAGCTGGATTAGTTTTTGTCTGCCAATGTCGCTAGTTTATTTAATCTTATGTGAATTTGGCTCTAGCTTCTTGATGCGCTAGAGGATGTGCACGCGATTTGGACGCTGTCAAGACAGACTTTTTACATAATAGGCTTTGGAATCATGATCATGTTCGCTATGTTGATCATTTTACCAGGTAAAGAGTGGTACTTAAAATACACCTTTGATGATCAGTCTTCTGAGGAGTGAAGCTCCTCGAATATACGGAACGATGGACCCTTGCGCATTTTAAAGAAACTATTTGTCAGAAAGTTGCCTAAAACTTTTAGCACTCTGCGATGAACGCCATGCCCCAGTTCGCGTAGGATCCCAAACTTCTACGTGATGTCGTATGGTGAAAGAAGATTACAAGACACATTGACTGTGCATTAATCCTGCTCGAACTGTATATAAAGGCGGACGATGTAATACTTTTCTGAGTATGACATTTAAACAAAATGTTTTACTACCCTCGACCACACTGGAAAACCACGCTCTAAATTTCTTGACGTTCGAGTGTTTAACCTCGGGTTTAGAACATTATGGGAAGATGTGGCTGAAAAACGCCTCCGAACTATGGGTTTAGAGCTATCAGGAAAGGTTGGTGGCTTTCCACGTTTCGGGAGGCGTAGAATATCGGGTTTTTCTAGGACACCAGTAGTATCCCCGTCCTCCTATCTTATTAAAATTGTGAAACATGTCTGACTTGGAGAGAGACTGCTTAGCATCTTGTAACATATTTCGTTGCAGTGTGGTGAAAAACTGCTGATTGAAAAGGCTGTGTTACAGAGGCTATCGCTGAAACACTCACAGCTTTCGCTCTCTCAGTAGGCTCAAACTAAGCTTAACCTCCCTCCCCTCCCCAGGTTTTGACTCTATACCAATAAGAAAACTAGTTTTCTATGAACAATGAAACTTCGTTCGTCGTAGTTAAACGACACATTCAGGAGGCGTAGAATATCGGGTTTTTCTAGGACTCCACTAATATCCCCGTTCTGCTATCTTATTAAAATTGTCAAACATATCTGACTTGGAGAAAGACTGCTTAGCATCTTGTAACATATTTCGTTGGAGTGTGGTTCAGTCTCTATAACAGAAAACAGTACCCTGAATTCCTTGAAATAATATTTATTATTGCAGTTGTGTTAGTACAGGCCCTCTTCTGAAGTTTTTGGCTCTCGGTCATGTTTCGTTTCCGAATTTTACTGGGGATCGCGTGCAGTGTTAGAAGCTACATTTCTCGACAGACGCTCACGTAAGGCGTCCAGGGTAACGAAGAGCGCGATAAAACATTGGGACTGAAGAAAAGACGACACAGGGCGAGCGCTGGCCCTCAACTAACTCTATTCGCCATGGTACACTACACTTAATTGCATGAGTGAAATAAAACAGCGAAAATAAAAGAAAGGGTTTAAAAACACGCCAAAATATATAAACAACGGACATGAAAAGTAGACCACCATTTAGTCATCCTGTATCTAGATATGCAACTGTCGGTTAGAAAAATTTTGGGCTTGCTGATAGAGGTGTCCCAATGTTTTGTGATGTGAAAAGATTCCATCGCCTCTCGCGTTGTCTTATCGAAGTGCTTATCGAAGTGCTGTCTTATCGAAGTGCTCTAGTAGTTGTGAATAATGGTGAGCATCCCTTGCACGTAAGGCAGTGAGCCGCGGCGCGTGAATTCTTTTATTACTTATTGACGTTGTTGCTGTGCTTTTGAAGATGCGGGTTGAGACATCGTCCATTCTGTATCATATAGTTGGTGCCGCAGGAGAGGTCGAGCACGACGTCTTTGGTCCATTCAACATAAGCTTGTTCACTGCGTGCAGCGCAGCCGCTACGAACACCACGGTTAGGAGCGTCGAGCTTGCAATGCCCACGCATGGGCATACGCGTGCTAATTTCATTGGAGCAGATCGAAACACATCTACTTGATATCGCTTAGCCACATTTTTCAGAGCATGTGAGTGGTGGTGAATACACTGGATGACTGCGATTTTTTTCTTATTCCTGTTTTACCGGAAATCATGCGTCTGTGTTAGTTTAACTTCTTTAACCAGTTCTCTGGAGATGCCTGCCTATTGTTTTGGGGGCTAGGCTGCTTCCCTTAGTCTGGTGACCTGGGCTTCGAAGCTGCTGTTCATCGCGTGGAAACATGACTTATTCAATGCATTATTGAGGCATGATTAAGCTACGTAGTTCATACTACCTTGGAATGGCCTTAGTTAAAATTGCGGATCGGCTTGTGGACCTATCGTTCTAACGTCAGCAGACATGATGCTTATTCATTTTCAACTGTATGTCTAAAAATTGTTGTAAATCGTCTATGGCTGTCTCAAATCTGAATTTTAGCCCGGAGCCACATTACTCTAAAGATCTAAACAATTTTGGCGTTGAAAGACGACCGATCAGCAAAAATCAGGCCATCAAAAAATAATCTCAATTCCTTTTCATGAAGCCCAACCAACGCAAGTTCAAGAGATCGGTCCACATAGCTCAGAAAATTTTCGCGTAGAATCTTGACAACACTTCAATCAATACAAACTCCGGCTCTTTAAAGAACGTAAAACATGAACTCAAGTATATTTCAAGAACTTAAAACCCTAACAGAAATGCATTCACCATGAGAGACGGTGACAGATTTTCCCTGTCTAGGTGTATTAGGAATATCGCGCCGATTTAAAAAAAAAAAACATTGTTTGCAGAATTTTGCAGTTTTCGCGTGAGATATGCAACACGCAGAAAAGGCGGCCATTCAGTGTTCACAAAAATAAGCCATTTTTGATAGCATCTGCCAATACGTCTATTACAGTATATAAAATCAGTTAGCACTTCCCTCTGTGTAAAAAAAAAAAATACCTAGAATGGGGCTTGCTGGCAGTAGACAGCCTTGGCGTTTTGACGGGATGATCAATACCTATGAGCCTGAACAATTTTTGAGGCTTCATTTGCTTTTTGTTTGCCGCGGCAAACATGTTTCGATGGAGGCGCAACGCAATGCATCCATATGCTGTGAGATGCGGCAGCCCGTTAAAGAACTCCAGGCTTGCGAATTTTCCAGAGCCTTCGACTATATATCGTCCCTCATAGCTTGAGTCATTTGAGATGATAAACGACATAAGCGCGCCATTAATGCCAGCCTTGCTTAACCAAGCTTAGTTCTAGCACTGGTCATTGATAGGATAGTCTAGCACTGGTCATTGATGGTCACCTTGTGGACTGTGAGACATTAGCGAGGAATGGATCAACACACTGTGCTCTGCCTAAAGGCCTCAATATCTGTTACGGCTGCGGAGAGCGTAACTCAGAGAAAAGCTCGGCGGTGAGAAACGTTCCCGTTGCATCCACGGCGATTGCGAAGGCAGTGTGAGCATGCGCTCTCCCCGAGAACAGCTGCGGATGTACAAAGCGCGCGCTCCGTCGCAGCTCCTTTATTGAGGTCATGGTATGCGCCCTAATATAAACCTCCATTTATTCATTCATTGAGCTTAAATCTCGTGCCTTCCTTTTTTTTTTTTTACTGCTTAAAATTGCATTCATAATTTTAATTTAAAATGAGCAGTATACCTGACTTCCTTCTTGCAGCCTTTTTATATTTCAAGATGTTTTCTTCTCAACAGGTGCACATACAAAAGGATATACATTTTAGCGTTCTGAAATATTTGATAATTACAGTTAATACAGATACAACGCGCTTCGGGCTGAAAACAGCAAGGAAGTCCCTCAAAACAGCAATAAATTCACTAAACAACTACATATATAGGATTTGCCTCCGATCTTTTTAGCGTAAGGGTAAGCTCCCATGTAAACAACTGTTCCAACATGCGTCAACGAGTGGCTATCTATGCTCGTGCTGCGACCATGCTTTGTTTCGGCTTTTTCACGGCTGTTGTAATGCTCAAACATGCGTGAAAAACGCCGGCTGAGGCAGATAACGGCACAAACTCAGTTATTAATATCGACGTCGCTATTATTTTGGGGTACAAAGCCTTATTGTAAGTGAGTAACAAAGAAAACTGGTGCTTTCAAAGTGCACCAGCAGGGATTTCATTACCCAACATCTCTCTTTTCGTAAGCGACAAAAAAATGAAAAAGAAAGGCCTGTGGGAAGTAGAATAAATATTTGCTTACAGCCCAAGCTCATGCTGTTTTTTTTTTTATTAATTTGCTGATGTTCACCACTTCGCGCTCCTGATAGAAACCTCAAAAAGGCATTTATGGGGGTATGAAACCTTTACTTCAGAGAATCATTCAAAGCGAAAATTTCGTTTTTGCGACGTTTGCAAGGTGACTGAGATGAGAACGTCCGTTATGACACTAGTCTTTTTAAGCTTCAAGGGGACCCGCGCGCTTCAGCGCCTCTTTTCACCTTCTCTTTGCGGCTCAAGCGGGCGCTCAATTTTTCGGAAGCCGCTGAGGCTTTTTCGTTATCCTTTCTTGTTGTCTATTCCAACGGCTCCGGCGGCATGCCCTGTCTTTATACCTTGGTCTTTTCGAGATCAAAACTTTGCTGTGTTGTCCAAAGTTTCTCGTGGTCCTTTAGTTTGATCCATGCCATACTTTTAGTACTCAAAATCTTTCGTTTGCTCAGTGCGCTCAGTCTATGTTGTGCCGGTAAAAATAAACGATTGTCGGACCATACGCCTTCTTCTTACTGACCCTGGATTTTGCTGTTAGTCTTGAAACAAGCTCAGATGGTTTTCTTTCAGTTGTATAAGGTCCTTGTTACACACTTTTGTGGTTAATAAACAAAGGGGCCTGGGCTATTTTGGGAAGCGTCATCTGCAGGATGCTGCATAGGACGGTCAGCAATGGTTCAGTGAGATACGAAGAGGCGTGAAAATTTTACCCAAAGCAATTGTCTGGCTCACGTAGATCGTGGACATAAGAAACATCAGTCTATATTATACTTCAACAGATGGCGTCAACGAGAAAAAGCGGGTTGCTGAATTAGGCGTAATAAACCAAGTCAGACAGCCTATTTAGCGCAGTCTAGGAAATCCAAGAAAGAATGTATAGCAAGCAAGGAACAGTAATAAACCGGTGGCATTTAACGCAATATTGGTCTGATGCCTGAAATGCCACTCTTCTTGCTCACTGAGAGGCGATATTCTTTTTGTGGGAATAGAGTTGGGCTGTTTCATGCTTTGGGCTTATCCCTTGTCATTGAAAAGCTGGAGAACATGTTGCTCGCTCAAAGCGTGTACAAAAAAAAAATGCGACAACAGCACATAAATCAGAAATAAACGTTGTCCTGCTGATTCAAAGAACCAGGCAAAAAAAGAAAAAGGATTTAATGATCCTCGTTCAGATTTACTTATTTTTGAACTAACTGCCCACTCACTGCGTTCAGTGTTTCCCAACAACTTTCACTACTCTTCGCAGCAATTTCTGATTTGTGAGCATTTGAAGGGGTTTTTTTTTTAAGGAATAGAATAAAATGTGCGTCCTCGTTGAAAGCAGCATACACGAGATGCCACTCACTTCCAGGTTAGATTGTGAGCAGCTAGGAAATGCTTAGTTTCACATAACTTCCAACTGAAATGGAGCTTTCTAACTAAAGTGAGCATGGTACCAAAGGCTACATGTGGCATAGAGGGCGGCAGCTTGAGCGGTAAAAGGTGTGCCTAAGCAGATTCTGAGAGAAAGTGCTGGTATTGATTTGGTGCCAGAAACCTACCTCTTGGTAACGATGTTTTTTTTTTTCTTTTTGATGTGGTGAGTACATTTAGGGGACATTCAGTATTTCAGTATGAGGTATTCAGGAGAGTTCTAGGGCTGTCGCGTGGGAAAGGCATATTCCCAGGTGTCCCGACGGGGTAAGTCCGAGATACGACGGGTGTAATGTAGAATGTTATGCACGCGATACCGGTGAAATATGTACCGTCTTACCCAAAAGTAACCAGGCTGCTCCAAAGGCTGCGGGAGCAGGCGCGCGGCCGTGTGGTGGCGTTGCGCTCGCTGGGGCATGTCGGTGCTCGTCAGCTCCGAAGGTGCAGATGCTGAGGTAGCTTCGCGCCCCCACTCTAGCTATTTGGATGATAAAAACTGGGCACGTATGATGTGCGAGCTGCGTTTTCATATGTGCGCATCACTGCCTGTGCGTACAGCGGGTGCGCACAGTATAACAACGGTGCATTCGTCCTTTTTGGCAACAGCGCTGAAGCAGATATAAAAACCGTTTTCCGCTATATAATTATAACTGCTTACGTTCTGTAATGCGCTGCTGAAACACACAAGCATAATATCTCCTTTCGGCTTGTTTCATGTGATTGTGAATTAAACAATGATAGCACGCCTCTAAATTTCAATATGCTTTCCCTGGGGCGCCTTGCGTACTGCCAATTACGCGCCGTGGCTCCGGTACAAAGATATGGAAAAGCTTGTGAACCCTTTCAAGCCCAGTTGTGTCTCTTTTAGGTTTGCAATCGTATGTTAGCCGGTTAGGTAGGCTGTGTATAAATAAGTGCAGTGATTCATAAATATCATCAGCCTGATTATACCCACTGCTGGGCGAAGGCCTCTCAATATTCCTCTAATTAACCCGGACCTGTGCTAGCTGCATTCACTTGACCTCTGCGAACCGCATCCACACAATTAACTTTCTGCCGCCCCCTGCCACGCTTTCCTTCCCTTGGAATCCACTTTCTTACCCTAAGCGACCATTGGTTATCCTCTCTTCGCACTACATGTCCTGCCGATGCCCATTTCTTCTTCTTGATTTCCACTAGAATGCCAGTAACTTGAGTTCTTTCTCTGACCCACTCTGCACGCTTTCTATCTCTTAATGTTACCCCTACCATTTTTCGTTCCATAGCCCTCTGCGTTGTCCTCAACTTAAGTGGAACCCTCCTCGTTAGCGTCCACGTTTCAGCCCCATAGGTGAGTACAGGTAAAATGCAACTGTTGTATACTGGTATACTTTCCTCTTGAGAGATACCGGTAAGCTGCTAGTCATAATATGCGGGTGCTTGCCAAATCTTATTCTCCTTGTTATTTCCTTTTCATCGTCTGGATCTGCGGTTACTACCTGCCTTAAGTACACATATTCGCCTACTACTTCCAGAGCTTCGCTACATAATGTGAACTGCTGTTCCTTCCCGATGTTGTTGAACATTACCTTATTCTTCTCATATCGATTTTCAAGCTTACCTTTCTACTTTTCCTGTCTGCGTCATCAATAATTCTTTGCAGTTCATCCCCAGTGTTACTTATCAAGGCAATGTCATCAGCAAATCGCAGAATACTGAGGTATTCTTCATCTACTCATATCCCTAACTGCTCTCTTTCCAAGTCTCCGCATACTTCCTCTAAACAAGCTGTGAATAGTACTGGGCAGATCGTGGCTCCTTGCCTAACACCTTTATTTCTATGATCTTTTCGATAGCATGAGCTCTGGCTACACTGTCTCACGGGGCTGCAGTGCAAATCGTCTTGGTGGTCAGACGAGCGTGCGGCGAGGTTTTGGAGGTAGTCGAATCCCTGTAGCGGCACGCATACCAGCGCCGACGCGAAACGATTCTTTCATTAATTTTTTTTTTATCAATTGACTGGTTTTTCGCCTGACAACAATTCTTTTCAAAACACAATTCTTTGATTATTCTTTTTTAGCAGCTGACTAGCCTTTTGCCTGACAATGATGCTTTCATTAATTTTTTTAGCAATTGACTGGCCTTTTGCCTGACAACGATGCTTTCTTAATTTTTTAGCAATTGATGCCTTTTGCCTTGCAACGATGCTTTCATTAATTTTTTTTTAGCAATTGACTGGCCTTTTGCCTGACAAAATGCTTTCATACGATTGTTAGGGTAACTAATTAATCTGCAGATACTAGCTCTTGTGTAACTAGCAGCAGAGAAGTGCTGTGATTAGGTTAATGATGAACACAACTGGGTTCAAGTAACAGCATCAAAAAGAGCTTGTTCTTCTCTTCTTACACATCCCAAATGTACGCCCCTGGTGAGCCAATATGCCCGCACCTCCTACATGAGGACAATGGACCAGAGAAACATCCAGGTACCTGCTTTAACAAGGTGCAGAGGTGCAAACTGAATTCTTTTCTTGAATTGCCACTCTACTGTCCTCATATTTCAATAGCTGTTTCCCACTGACAAGGTTAAAGTTGTTCCTTGAGAGCTGTCATATTTGTGTCATTCATGACCGCTTTGGGAAATATGCCTCTAATGGTGCTGCAAGTTTCTGCCTTAATACAAATATTTTGGTTATAAAAGTTAATATTTGGTACAGAGAATATTTGCTGTCATCTGATGTATGGCAATCAGTGCAACCTGACTCACCATTTCCTTTCAGTGCCCTTTTCAATTTAGTTTTCAGTCCCTCTATGGTGCCCGCTTACTTTAAAGGAGTGTAAAATTGTCCCAGTGGTTTTCAAAAATTGCAAGTACTCAAGCCATGGAAATCAAAAAGCAAATGTAAGAAGCCAAATAGCATACGCCTAAGTTGCAAAAGAGTGAATAATGCAGAATGCTGTGTCAGAGATAGCTGCTGGAAATGAAACCATCTTATGTGCTCTTTTAACTTTCAATCCCAAGCCAGCCTTCAGCTGATACAAGCCATTCCCCCAGCAGCACTGCACTGGTCATACTTCCACTGTAGCCACCAGGTGTGAGCTTTTTCTTTAACAGATATTCTCATGTTCTTCACAAATATGCATAAGGTTCGTAAAGTACCTTCCTGCTGTAAATTTAGGGATTCAAATGCATGAACCGACTGCTTGCTAAACACGGTGGTATGTACTATAAACTGTAAATGAAAGTAAATTAATAACCACTCAGACAAGCATAGTGGCTTTAGGGCCATGCTAGTGTAACCTGACTTACCATTGCTTTTCACTGTCCTTTAAAATTCATTTGTCAGTGTCTTTGAAGTGTTCTCTTACAGAGGTGGAGGATAAAATAGTACCAGTTGTCTTTAGAAATAAAAACACTTAAGATAAGGGCAATTTTTTACTTCCTCCCCGCTTGAGTTGCCTAAACCTAAGTTGCAGAGTGTGGCAAAATTTCGAAAATGTCAGTGATATCTGTTAAATTAAACAATTTTGCTGTATTTCTTTAACGTTCGGTCCCGAACCAGCCTTCAGCTAGTACAAACCATAGGTCCCACATCAGCACTGTACCACTTCTACCTCTGCCACAGCCATCAGGTAAGAAATGTTTATACTTTTCAGACAATTGCATGTTCTCACAGGCACAGAATTTTTATGAATCTTGCTAAAATCATAAGAACATAAATGCTTCAGCCTTGTACATACTGTCTAGTATATGGTATGTATTGTTAGCCGAAAAGCTAAGTTGGCCAACACTCATTGCCACAGAGCATCAATAGGGCTACATTGTTGTATAGTGCCGCTTGCTTGTGGCCAAAGTGCCATGAGTTATGAAAAATTTCGCTCTCAGTCTTGCATGGGTGATTGCCAGACATACGTTTCTGGTGTGGCATTCGGCAGCTCTACTGTTCAAGGTTGTAATGAAGAGGAGTGTATATTGCACTGTGGCAAAGCAGTGGGACGGCCGTGATCTATCAAACTGCTGAAAGAACGAGGCACTGTGGCCAGGTATGCTGGAAAACTACCCGAGATGCAGCATCGGTGGCTACCGTAATGTGCACTTCAACTCTGTACAGCAAGAGATGGCGTGCTTTGCTGGAGTGCTATTTTTTTTTAGATACTGTCTTTATTATTGCCTCTGCAAATGGGCTTGATATTCTGTTCAGTGAGTCCTCTTAGCACTGTTTAAATTAGGTGCCGTGGCATATTTTTAGGAGCATGTAGATCTTATATGGTAAGTTATAAAGTTTTTGGATGAAACCAGATGAAGAATCTTATCTGTTATCATAAGAGTACCCTCAGTCCAGTAAAAAATTACCGTCAGACTCAATGCCAAGTCTGCTGAAACATGTCATTGTTTTTGATAGAAGCATACTGTCACATTAAGTAGACTGTTATGCCTGGTTCACACTGCAGAAACATTTGGTAAACCTTTGTCTGGCAACAGCACATTTGCATAGCTGTGGCAACCATCTCGCCACTTTAACAATATCTGTCCGGAAATATGTACCTGTCACCCAGTTACACAGTGAAAATTTCTACGGGAACACTTGGCGAGCTCCTTGTCTCACTGAAAAAAAACACAGAAAACTTTGACAATGCTCCCTTACTGCTCCTCAAGCATAGCCACTCGTATGGTCCCATATGCCTGCGTGCTCGATTCTGAGGTCAAATACTGTGCATGGAGGAGAAGGGGAAACATGCGGCACCAGCACAGCTGGTTTCATTGTCAGCCTCTCTGACTGCTTGCAAGGCACCATACTACGGCATGCAACAAAGCGATGAAGAAGAGTTTTCTTTAAGTGCTATCTTGATGCATGGAAACTGTTACAAAATGGTCAGTTACCTTTAAGTGCATGCTTTGGTGGTGTGTTGTTGCCGGAAGGTTTGCTCAGCTGGCGAAAAAGTCAAATAACGCTGAGAACGCTGTCTGCATTTAGTTTTCGTTGCCTGAGGCAACACGCAGGCAACGTGCCTTGTTTCTCAGCTCTTTGGAATTAAGTTTGTGAAACAATTTCTGGCTTGCTGGCAAATGTGTTTTGTTCATGCCGCTGTTGTGTTCCTCCAGTGCGAACTGGATTTTTGGTAGCAAACACTATTATTTATCACGTTTCAGTTTTCATGATGAAGATTATGTTCGTGATTCATATTCCTAACAATCTCCTCATGACATTTGCATAAGGGACAATATATCAGGCCATTTAACTAAAGCTGTGTCTGGGGACTCACTGAAAAAAATGTAAAACCCATTTCAGAAACAATGCTGTAGAGAGTATTAAAGAACAAGTGAGCATGTTAATGGCTGATGCAATGCCTTAGGTCGTGTTGCACAAACTGGCAGGATGGGATGTATGTGCCTGACAATTAATAACTTAAAGGTATTGAAAAAAATAAACAGGAAAAACATCACTTAATTTCGGCCATCCGATTGCTCTGCGACAGCACGATTCGCTTTCTCACTGGTGGTGTGCGCTCTTCTATGTCATGACCATCAACATCAGGACAGCTGGATAGCACACTAGAAATTTATCAAGCTTGGCAGGCGGGCTTGAGAGGCAAGGTGAAGTTTGTCATCACTTTTTTTTATCGAAAGCCTGCCATAAGGCATATTATAGAAATTGATGTGAATTATTTTCTGTAAGGAACCGGAGCAGGCTCCCGCTCTTATTGTTGTCGGTAAGCCCATTAGAGAAGTCCTCTTCCTTTTGTTGTGGTTAGTGCCACTTCCCGCAGAATCTATGTCCTTGATGCCTTTGTCTCTGCACAAGTCCACAGCAGGTGGCGAACGCTCACTTCTTCAGCTGGTGTGGAACACTTCGGACATGTGGAACACTTCGGGCATGCGGTTGGTTCGATGTCTGCTTGAGATTGCCATCGGTATGTTACCGACGGGGTAAGGGCCGCCCTAGCTCTTTTCCTTCTAAGGGAAACCTCCTCCAATCTCATTAAGTTAGGAGGGAGGGGGAATGTACACAGGGTTATGAGGGCACGTGTACTTCTCCTTAAAGATGCTAAGATGGGAACTTGAGTACACTGGTACAAGCCAGTGGTGCGATGTAATAGTGATGAGTTGCAGTCTCACTGCTTTGAGCAATAGTTTTCTACTTTTCTGACTGTTGCTACTGTTTCACCAGAAAAAAAAAATTACAAAAGGCAAATCCAGTTTGTGAGTCTTAACGGAAAAAATGCATCAAGGCAACCCTTGCAATCACTGATCACCTTGGTCAATCTGGTCAGCTGCAGTTCATTACATACTGCGGTGGCTTTTGGTATACTAGCTTTGTTCTATACAAGCACACAATTCTTAATTGCCTGGGTCACCTTCTGTTAGTATTGGCTAGCCAGAACCACTCCAAAGCTCCCAGGGTTGTGTGGTGCTTGAGGGGAATATTGGATGGACTGGATGGTACCCCAAGGACTTCTCGGAAGATGGATCTGGTACCGCAGGAACATACTCTAAGTAATGTTTTTAGATGATAATCTCCGTCTTCTTCAAACGGAAAAAGGGGGCTTCAAAGTGCTTCTGGCTGGCCTATATGAAAAGAAGGCGATCCTGGAGAATTTTAGGAAGAATTAAGAATTTTCTGCTTGTGCAGAAGAAAGCTAGTAGAGCAAATGTCATCATGTTATGTAATGAACTGCAGCTGAGCAGATTGACCAAAGCGATAAGCGACTGCAAGAAGGGTTGCCTTGATGTGTTTTTTCCTGTTGACTCATGAACTGAACTCTCCTTTTAGATGTATTGTGAGTGAACGTGATTGATGCAGCTGCAGATGTGTGGTGATCTTTTAGTTTCTGTCTAAGCGGCAGAAGTTGTAACTGTCTTGCCCGGAGAATGTGAGGAGTGAACTTTTTTATTTCGCAAACTTTATTTCAAAAATCATGTAAAGCATTTTCTATAGTATGCCTTATGGCAAGATTGGGAATTAAAAAAAGTCCACCCCTCACCTTGATGGGAGGATTACAAACATCTATTGTTGGCCAACTATATCTGCGTAATTGGGAAAGAAGAGTTGTTTTAGTGTGATGTACTCTGGTGTGAAAGTGAAAGCTAGGGTTCTGTTTTGTGTTATAATTGAGTTTGTGCTTGTGTAGTGCTTCTCTCTTCATGTTTGACACCAATGCACCGCTGTTCTGGGTATTATGCACCATTTCGTCCCAAAAGCTGTTCAAGGAAGTGCATTTTGCTTATAACAAATGGTGCAGTTTTCTTTATAACTGAACATTACAGCAGTACAGTGCATGCGAAATGTGGTCTATCTTAAAGTAAATAGATGGCTCCCTTATTCTACAGTGGTCTGCAGAGCTAGATGCCATTTTGCTCACAATTTGGGTACTATATAAACAAGCGTTAGCCAGTGACGTCAGTGGAGATGTGGCGGCACTGGTGACAGCAGTGACTTTCGGGGTGTAGGCAAAAGCCCGAGCCGTCTGTTTGTTTTCAAGCATAGTTCTGGATATTCCTGCAAGCTGTGGTGCGGTCAGCTACACCTCGAGGCACAAGAAAGAAAATGGCACCTGCTTTCATATGTGTCTTACTGTCTGATAAAGATGAGTGCAAAGGGAAACGTGAGTACTACAAGTAGACCCTTCGGCGGCGAATTGCCTTTGCAGCTAACGTGCGTTGCACACCTGCACTGCAACTTGATCAGGTAGTTCACAACTCTTAATTGTCGCACCTACTTTTTAGCCACACAACGAAGAGCGCAATAGCAAACACCTGCAGTTTGTGGACGTTTTGTTTTATATACTGTCCATTCATAATCTTAATCGAAGACAGCAAAACTCCTTGTGACAACCTATTCACCTGCAGTGCCCATGTGTTCGTACAGAAAAGAACACAAAAGCTGCTGTGAAGGTAACTTAGTTATCTTAAGCATTCACTCCAGCCCGATATTGCCGAAACAGACGCGGTCTTCTGATGTAGCTTTCCTGTTTTCACTTTCGCGAGTTTTAATGAGTGACTTCATAACTAGTCCTATAAAGCGAGTAAACATGATTAGTATCCCGGCAAAGTTATGCAGTGCTATTTCTCAGATCTATAAATTTGCTTTTGAAGGTCATCAGGAACCTGCAGAACGAATTAAATATTCACGTAAAACCTAGCTCTGATTGAGCAGTATATTTAAGTATGGTACATATGGTATATGGAGTTTAATGCCCCAAAGTGGATTCGGCTATGAAGGTTGCAAAATAAGCAGTATAAGATCACTTGAATTTGAATAAAAATGTTCCAAGTATAATAAAAAAAATAGCAGATCGCTCAAATTTTGCTGCAAGCGCTCATGGAGAACATTGCAGTGGTGCTCATGCACCTCTCCTATACAGCGAAAAGAACAAAATAAGAGCACTCCTAAAAGCCTTCATGTGTATATTAACCTGTGAATGACATTGATGCATCTATACGAGGAAACAGGCGTGACACCATGACACTTTTTTTATCGACCAGGATGAAAGCTTGGCAGCGCACTATAAGAGAATGTTACAAAGAACTATACGATGAATTACTGTCTCTTAAGTTTCAGGTACATAGGGCTAGAAATATGATTCCTAGTTCCCTATAGTTGCCGGTAATAATTGTTCTTTAGAGTGAATTGGTGCTTGGAGCAGCGGAAAGTCTATCAAAAAGAGTCGTCTTATCAAAAGCACATTTCCAGTCATTCATATCACTGTCCTTTCATGCGCTAGCAATAAACCCAGAAGTTTAACAGTGTTGACCTCTTTTTTATACATTGAGCTTTTTCGTATTCATTTTAATCAGTTGCTACAGCCGCCGATGTACTCTAGCCACGCACTGTTGAAGCCATAGCAAAAGATGCCAATGCAGCTCTTTGCCGGATAATTCCAGCAGTAATCGGCTTCAGAAGTGCTGAACTACTCTCCAGGCATAAATCAAACCATTTCTAAGCACAAGCGGCGGCCGGCGCTTTGGAACTGAGCAGCGCTTTCGTAATTGGTCTACTCATGAAACTACCTTTGTGAATCCTAATCTGCCATAGTAAAAGAATGATATGATTAACTTTTGCAAAGCATTAATCGCAGAGCTAGTATAAGCAGGGCGGTTGAACCGAATTTGCACCGGCGGCAGCTGGCTTGGCTTGAGTAGAAACTTGCTTGTCGCGGTTATCGCTCTTAGCAGCAATTTGCCACTGGTCAGCGATTCTCAAGAATGATTCAATTTGGTAATCTACTCAGTATTCCAAACACAACAAATTTCGCTCGCTTCATTTCTTACATTGGCACTAGCAATACGCTGTTTTGTTCGCGTATGGTTTGCGGGAGGAGGAGCCACCGCAATGATGTTTACGGCGGTCGAGGAGGTACTGCCCTTGTGTGGTGCTTGACCACGCTGTTGACGCCTCTTCGGACGACACTCTGGGAACCATTTATAAATAGGATATTCGTAAATGCAGCTTCATTCTGCCAATCACTGCGTCGCTTCGGCTGTTGTACTTAATGGGCAATAGCTGCTGTCACCGAGAACGGCAGTGAGCTGTGTAACAGCAGCGAACCGCGATTGGCAGTAAACCATGGTTGAGTTCGGTAACCGTGATTAAGCCAGCCGAGTAACTAGGGTATAATAGAAACTTATGATCAGTTGGAGTAACAGAGCAGCTTCAGAGAGGAGGAAATTGTAAGCTGTGAATAGAAAAGAATTTGGTTGGGAGATATGGTTAGTATGCTTGAAGCAGGGCAGATGGCTGCAGGTAGAGCAAAACAGGGATAATTGAAAATTAGTGGGGCAGTACTTTGTCCTATAGTGGAAGTAACCAGCCTTATGATGTAGATAATTGATTCAGACTTTCCTTGTAACCCATATTGCACTGGGTTCTGTAGTATATAGTGCAAACAGTGTCACAAATTGCTAATTGCATTACATTTTGTGTTGTCCAAATGGTTATAATTCCCCATACCCTTACAGTAATTGTGCAAAAAGTCGAGTTGTATCAGTCACTGATGCTGCATGCATTGTTCTTGCTTTAACTTCGTTCCTATATTACTTTGAATGTAGTATCTGCACTGTAGTATTATGGATGAGTGTTTGTAGCTTTGTACCAATTCAGATTGTAATATTGATATTTAACCACACTGATTACCTATTACCTAATTTGCAGATTCCTTGTGGCACTACCTCAAGGTGAAGGCCTGCCCTGCCGATTAGCTGCAGAAGCCCCACAAAAAGGTGGCAAGGTACCTGGTGAGAAGTGCTGTCACCTGCGGCGGTAAATGTCTTCTCATGGTCACATTTCATTCTTCTGTCCAGTTTAGGCAGAATGAAGTGATTGGCTGTTATAATTTGTTCAGCATCACAGTAGCAGGTAATGATTGTCATCATGGGTGTGGTGATTATCTTCCTGGTCGAGCTCTTCTGATATGTTGCCAGGGAGAGGAGAGCAAAAGGAACATCACCTGTTGCAATGCAGTCAGCAAACTACAAGCCAGCAGGCAGGAAAAAACTCCTAACGCCTCTCATCCATCTCGTGCACCACTCATCTGCCGAGCATTGCATAGCTTAAATCTAAGAGTTGCGAATGCCTGAGGTCTGTATTAATTGGTGCACAAATAAGTGCCTCCGATTAACAAGCATTGGACACCATTGGAGCTATGCACTTTTGCTGGGACCGTACAGAGACCAAGTTGACTAAATTGCCAAGTTAACGAGATCAGGATAGGTGAGAGTTCACTATCTGTTATTAAGGAAGCATATTGTGCTTATAAAAATGTGTAGTTTTCTTCATAATTAGTCATTCGAGCTATGCAGTGCATGCGAAATGTGTTGTCACAGTCAACAGATGTCTCCCAAATTCTGCAGTGGTCTGCACAGCTAGGTGACATTTTGTTGACACGTTGCATACTTATGAGCTCTGCAAAGCTTACGTATATTTCTTATGGGCATGCAGTCTCACAGTCTTTCTCTTCTTCTTCAGCTAGGGCATGCTGAACTTATAGAAGCAGAAAAAAAAGAACGTCATCAGCCGGGAGTATTGTGCTAATAAATTGTTTTGCCCCAAGTAAGGTGTTTTTTATCTGCATGGCCATACTTAAGAATGCAAGGAATGTAGAGATAGACTGGTGCTCCGCAGCTGCATGTTAATTTATCAATAGCAACTACTTGACGAGGCAGACTACAGAAATGCACCTCACTACGCAAATACTACACACCAGGAGACAGACTACAGAAGGACAACACTACAAAAAAACTACAGACATACGACACACTACATAAGACAGACTACAGAATTGCTACATACTACACAACGCAGACTACAAAATTACTACACAAGACAAACAACACAATTAAGACATGCCGAAAATACGACAAACTACAAACTACAGGTGTTTTTTCTGTAGTATTTTTGTAGTACATTTTGACTGGGTTCTGTATGATGTAAAGCAAATAAGGTCAGATGTCGGGCTGCTTTTGCTGTTTTGTGCGACACGACGTAGCTGGAGCAATTTCTAATCACCGATATCGCCTCTCATATTCACCAAATACAAAAATTAAATAAGTTTCAAATCCCTTTACACAACACTGTAGCTCAGAACAGAAAGAACCTAAGGATGGTAAGAAAAGGGTGACTGTTGCAGCGTGGCTGTATGGCCAATTTCAACTCTGTCTCGCGTTACGGTGGCTAATGGCTTACGGCCAGGACTGGGTCGTTTGAGTGGACTGGTTGCTGAGGCAAGACCTCGTCATTCCAAAGATAAAGGTTAGGTTATGCTTATGAAAGATCATTCGATAAATACGCCTTTATGCCTTTTTGTTTAAAAAAAGAAACGAAGTTTCAGCTGATGAAAAGAAGGAATCTACAGAAGAGAAACGGCTCTCAGGCAGGAGCCTCACGCAAAGAGCCCTGTTCAAGACATGAAGCGCTGCGAGGGCACCCGACTGTAGGCTTGCTCAAGAGCGTTACGGTCAGATATCTGGGAGTTGAAGAAAAGGAACAAGCTATCCAGACATAATTATTCGGCTATTCGGATGTTAGGAAATATGCTGGAAGAGTCGTGATAATGTTTTACCAGGGCTACTATACTGCAGCAACTACGTCAGTACAACAGTTATGAAAACTGGAAGGTGGATGTGAAACTCGGAATCGTTCTCTGCGTTAAGTCGATGCACCACGTATCATGCATGCTTTCAAGTTTGAGAACTGCACCTGACGATAAACATAAGTAGGCGACGCCAGATGTGCATTTGAGGCAGCACTTGTCCTTTAGCTTCGGCCTGTGAAAAGATTGAACACGACGGTTACAGCTTGTGCTGCAATTATCGCGAGAATAAATGAAAGGGGAGGGGGGGGGGGGGGGGGCAAAAGAGTGTGTAGTGAACACGTATCACAGGACGTGTTCAGTGGAAACCGCCGAATACAACACATAATCTAGAACTAGTTACAGCGCCGAAAAATTTGAAGTATTGTTAGCAAATCATGATGCAACCTAAATAGTAAACCTTGCGTCAGCGCAAATTACTAACAACCCTAGTTGTTCGTTTACTCTCAAGGTAGGCTAAAGCGCGAACAGCATATATCATTAAAATTACACATTACTCGATTTTATTTCCTTGCATTGTACAAATTCGGTGTAATCACCTTTTATTCTCTTCGTGCGTGGCGGTATGTGTGCGCCAAGAGCGCGTGATCTCCACGCTATGACAATCGTGCAGCGGTTCGCGGGCTTCAGTAATAGTTAAGGTTCAAGTTTTATTTTTCCATTCAGATACATGGCTGAGGAGAAGGAAAAAAAAAGCCGGCACAATTGTGGCTTGAATGTATATATCCTATTCTTTCGGGTCATTTGTATTTTGCTCCGTCCTTACATTACGTGGTGCGAAAACGAATGTACCGCGACGTTTCTGAGAGCCACATCATAGCGTGGCCGCGTCCATCGACAGATAGCATCTATAATTCATACACTTCAGGGGAAAAATACAGAGGTATTATCATCAGTTCTCGCAGCCATCACAGTGGACCAATTGCGTTGCGTGGCAACAGTGATGAAACTCTTAGGCAAACAGTCGATTCTCTTTTCGGAACGCCGTTGCAGAAGCATATTCTCCCGGGGGTGCACCAAGACGCCCACCCACGTTCTTTTTTCGGTAACTACGCGAACTCGGGGCTAATTTGTGACTCTCTATAGACATCGTGGCGTAAACTGTGGAGGTAAGCCCTAATAGGACAGTAGACGTAGTCCAGGAGTCCCACATACACTGATCTATACAGTAGCCGAAGTAATCAAAATGACAATGATGGCGGCAGTTGTGCAGAGGAGTCAGACATTCAACCGGTAACAAAGCGCGAAGTAAGGAAAACCTAAGCTAGAAGCCATGATGAGGGACAAATCAGTTGGGGTAGATGACATAACTGCAGACGCGTTCAAGGATGGTGGGAGATCGGGCTAGAAAAACTGGCCATCCTGTATATGCAATTCCTGGTGACATCAACAGTACCGAAATTTTTGAAAAATGCAAATGCTATTTAATACATAAGTAAGGGTACGTGAAGCACTTGAGGAATTACAAACCGATCAGCTTACTGCCCGTTACCGACAAGGCATTTGGTAAGACATTTGGCTAACAGAATCAAGACAACCTTACACTTCTGTCAACTAAACGACCAGGCAGTCTTTTATAAAGGCTACTCGACAATAGATCATATCCACACTGCCAAGCAAGTGATAAATAAATGCGCAGAAAATGAGTTTTTATACATTACGGGAAAGCATTTGGCTCGCTCAAAACCTGAGCAATGATGCAAGCCTTGCTGAATGAAGGGACAGATGAGCGACAGGAGAAAATATTGAAAGATATCTATATTTTGGCTGGACCCCAGCCTTAGTTTTCTATACAGAGAATAACAAATTCTCGGTAAAGAAGGATGTTCGGCATTCAGGAAATCATCTCTGCAGTGCAATTTACCGCTTGCTCACAGGAAGTAGTCAGATATTTAGAATGGGAAAAAGGATAAGTGTTAATGGAGAATATCTCAGTAATCTGCGATTCCCTCATGGCATTGCAATTCATCTCCTGAGTTAATCATCAAGGCAAATTTGGTGACCTTAAGATGTAAGGTAGGACTGTAGGTCCAAAAATTAATATGTAGAGAACTGCAGTAATGTCCAGCGGCCTTGGAACGTATCAGCGGTTCATCACAGGCTGCGAGGCTCCGAAAATGGTAAGAGAATACGTGTACTTAGGACAGGTAATGAATCCGTATCTGTACCACGAAACTGAAATGACGGGAGAGTAAGAATGGGATGCCTTATTTTGGCAAGCCTTCTCAGATGATGATGTTTTACCAGTATCATTTGAGAGAAAAATGTGTAACAGCTGCATCTTACCGGGACTCACTTATGGAATTAGAAATGTGGGAGCTAACAGAAAATGTTTATTTAATTTGAGGATACCGCAGCCAGCCATGGAAAAGAAGATAATAGGTGTAACGTTAAAAGACAGAGCGCATATCTAGTCATGGAATAAACGCGAGTTAATTATATTTAATAGAATTCAAACAAAGAACTTGTCACGGTTGGGGAATTTAATGTGAAGGCAAGAAAACCGCACAAGTTTTTAGGCACGTTGGTAACATTCTTGATTACTACCGGCAGCGAAGAAGCCCAAACACAAAGACGAGGAAAACAGTGTTTTGCATGTTCCCTCTTTTTTTATGTTTGTGCTTCTTCGCTGTCCGTATGAAAGCCATACATTCCTAAGAATAACTATAGAATTCCAAGAAAAGGTAAGCTTGGCAGGGGGCGCATGTCAGAGTGTGAGGTGGTCAGATGAGATGAGAAAAATTATGAGAAGTTTGTGGGCATCACCAGTGGACGCAGTAGCGGGTTAATAGAATATGTAATAGGCTTTTGCTCAGCTGGGGGGGGGGGGGGGTAATTAGGCTGATGGCGATTATGGTAAGCTACCGTGCTGGCTACGCACTGCAACACTTCAATCGAGTGCAAATAATTTCTGTAACAGCGCTGTCCATATATCTATAATCTGGTTTGGCTTGGTTTGTGGGGTTTAACGTCCCAAAGCGATTCCGGCTATGAGAGACGCCGTAGTGGAGGACTCCGGAAATTTCGACCACCTGGGGTTCTTTAACGTGCACTGATATCGCACAGCACACGGGCGCCTTGCTTTTCGCCTCCATTGAATATATACATCTATAATCTGTTCACCGGCTTCTTCCGCTTCCGCCTTAATGCTGCAAGATGAGCGGAACCTTTGTAGCACATAACATGCGATTTAGGGCGTGATCGAGTCGAGAGCTGCTGATCTTTGTTGCGAGGTTTGTTCAGAGAGACCCTATTACGCCAAACACTTTTATCAAACCAAGCTTGCTTTTTGCGAACAGCGTATGCTTGACCTACACCACCGTTTTGAGCGGCATGTAAGGTTGCAGGCGGTAAAAAAGTGTTGAGGGTAAATATCAAAATCATGCGCTGAAGGTTTTCTTGCCAATCGCAGCCCGTCTGTGCTTCGCTCAATGCACGAGTGTTCGCAATCGATCTGCGATACCCATATGTAGCGTGCCTGTGTTTGATTAGGAGGTCTAGTCGGCACTTAAGTCCCTACACCACTTTACTAAGTAGCGACAAGTTAACTTTTTCCTAACCCTCTTTGCCCTGCGGTTGGCGCCTTCTGCCATGCTCTCCACACGTGCTGAGGTTCTGCGGCGGTGCGGTCGCATAAGCAGCAATTGTGGACCTGACATAGCTACGACTTTGCTTAAGGGGTACTAAATAATGTACCAAATGAGCTTGCGGCCGACGAGAAGGAGAAAAGTACTGGTAATTCGCTCGAAATCAAATTTTCGTGGTGTTTTGCCGCAGGCGGTGCGGGTAAAGTCATAGTT
Source organism: Amblyomma maculatum (assembly GCF_055883805.1). Classification (NCBI taxonomy): domain Eukaryota; kingdom Metazoa; phylum Arthropoda; class Arachnida; order Ixodida; family Ixodidae; genus Amblyomma; species Amblyomma maculatum. Next base: position 7,856,234 of record NW_028146743.1, on the reverse strand, counting down.
CATGAAAGGACAGTAAGTACGTGCAGCTTCATATATACACTGTTTTATATTGTGAACATTTGCAATTGTTGCTATTGCGCAGTACAGTATCGTGCCCAGGCACTCGCGTACGCGCGCACAAAATTTTATGTTTTGTTTTTGTGAATAGCAGCTCTTAGCTATCCTTCCTCCTTATAACTGCCCTCTGTCTCTCTCATCTACATCTGGTTGGTATGGATTCTCTTTTCTCTGTGTGGAGGCAGTCTGCGTAATTGATTAGATAGCGTGTGCCATTGTCGATAAACAATTTTCTCTTTGTTTTGCATTTTAGGAAAACCGCTGCTCCCAATACTGCATCTCCTGCACGCATTAGCTCTGCGGATCCTTTTAAGTAGTATATCACACTGCACGTTTGCGAAAGGGAGTGGTTTCTACAGATGAACACGCTACCAACAACCGGGGGTTCGAACATCGCGCGAGCCGAGGCCCTGATCAGCTGTCACCACACGCATACCAAACCACCGCAGTGCACACTCGACCTTCGCAGAGAGGAGAGCTAGCGGCTTGCTGCCAACTTTCTCCCCGCCCCCGTGAAAGGAGGCGTTTTTGAACGTCGTCCTCAAGCGACACGCATCTTCCATGGGGGCGCGCGAGAGCAAGGCTTCGGTGCACGCACGAAGTGACAAGAGATATAGGCGCTGCCCGCACGCAGTGACATGCTGTGATATTCCCTGCGATGACTGCAGGGCTGATTTCAGTGAGAATGGGCAACCAAAGCAAGGTACGCCTGTCAGGGACCGCTGGACACCAATCGACAGGCTCGAGCCGCGCTCTTAGTCGCATGACCTTGAGCGGATGAGCTCGAGAGTACACTGCTCTGAACGGGCAAGAACAGTATAGCGCCCGCTCCCGCTCAGGCCGTTGCGTGGGCGCGGTAGTCAAAGCAGGTTGCGTATTCCCGCCAAAAGGTATTGATGGGAAAATGACTTTGGGACTTTTGGAGCTGTGGCCGAATGACAATGACGTCATCCGGTCACCTCAACACAGCCGCCTGGGGCAAGAGAGAAAGAAAGAGAACGCCGCGGGAAGCGGCAGGCGGCCGCACAAAGGCTGCCGCAGAATGCCCGAACACCACAGGGGTCACGCCAATCAAGAACGAACTCACGATCCCAAAATTAAATCTACCATCTTAAGAATTTGGTTCATGTTGTTCCGTCTCTAATGACGGGAATTTGCGGCGGGAGTCAGGCACACGTTAATGCAACCTGCGTCTGTAATATGTGTGAACCACTGGGTTGGGTTGGGTTGTGGGGGTTAACGTCCCAAAGTGACTCAGGCTATGAGAGACGCCGTAGTGGAGGGCTCCGGAAATCTCGACCACCTGGGGTTCTGTAACGTGCACTGACATCGCACAGCACACGGGCGCCTTGCTTTTCGCCTCCATCGAAAAGCGGCCGCCGAGGCCGGGATTCGATCTCGCGTCCTTGGGAACAGCAGTCGAGCGCCATAACCACTGCGCCACCCCGGCGGGTCAGGCCAACATTCACTGGAGCCTAAATAGCGGGACCTAAGTTATATGTAAAAAAACAACAACAACTATATCGTCAAAACAGTTAAGAGGTTAGATCCTCTTCATTTTATGCAAAAGAAAAGACACACACGAAGCATCCCACTCAGGCGAAAACACGCTATTATACACTATTTCTCAATAGTTTGGAGGCGAAGGGTTTTGCTTCTCAGTGACACAGTCTGGGTGGTCGTTATATATATTGAGAGTGCTCAAATTTCCCGAAGCTAAGAAGGCTGTTGGTACTGTCCATTCCAATGATTCAGACTTCCACAAATTCTGCAGGAGCCTCACTACAAGGCTTTAAATCAAACCGTATGAGCTGTGAATCTTTTACAAACAGTGCACATACGTTTCATGCCAATTGTACTAATGTGGGCCTGCACTGACACACACACACACGTACACACGCACACGCACACGCACGCGCGCTCGCGCGCCCACACGCTTTGTGGATGGGCATCTGACATCACACACTTCGACTTCACCTCAACCGCGAGCAAGATTTTATGATCTCATTGAACTTGAACCTCACGTCAGCTTTCCAGAAATTACTAGCTACCCCATTCAAACCTTACCTCAGACTCATATTGTGAGGTTGAGATCGGATATTCGACCTGAAAAGAGAAAAAAAAAAGTAAAAATATAACGTCAGTATACGAGCAATTTATTGAAAAGTATGATTAAACGCCATTTCTCGAGAACTAGTCTTGATTCCGGCTTTAATGGCGGCTGTGTTAGGGCGATTCAGGTAACTTGCGCCAAGGGTTTGAAAAAGGCGGGACATCGTTACTGGGTGAAGCTAGATGGGCATTGTTTGCCGCTATGCGGCGCACCTCAGTATTTTAGATTCCACGTAATCAGGTAAGAATTAATGCACCTTTTCCACTATTCCCTCTAGTAAACAATGCTTTTCCTTGAGCGGGCTTCATAGCGTTAAGAAACAACCGGTTTAATGTTTTTATCAGCCTGACATCTGCGCAGCCCTTTTTTTCTGGCACTTAAACAAAGCTCGCAAAGTACTAAAAAATAGCACGTCACCGGAAATTTAGCTGGTGATAAATACTTTTCGCAGCACTATAATGCAAGAGTGCAGGAAAGCACTCAGGTTTTTTTTTGTGAGTGTGTGTGCATAATTCGCTGATTTTAGTGAAATGGTGGGACCGCGTATCGTCTAGACGTTTTCAAAAAAAAAAAAAACTGTATTTTCTTAACTCTCTCTACTAGCTACCGAAACACATTTAAGCTTAGTGTGAATAACAAAAAGTGCAATTGATCCGAATTATTTTATCAGTCGCAAGTAAAATGGTCTCAAGAGCGCCGCCACGCTGCACGAAGCACTATTTCGTTTACTGCATTGCGCTGCTGTGAACTGCGTTTATTAAATCCTTGGACATCTACTCTGTTTACACATTATGTGGTGCAGATATTGCCTTAAGTGTGTATGCTCTATCTGTGTTTTGGCAGCCTTGGCCTGATTTGAACGTGGAAGATCCTGCAACCCCCACTGGAGGGCCCCGCGTATATCTCTGTCAGTCTGTTATCGGAACTAGAAGCCGACCTTATGCTCGGGTCCTCGTCTAGGTGTACCTTCACGGCTCCCTGTGGCTTGAGCCGTGGCAATAAATATATATATATAGACAGACAGAGAGTGATCGCAATTAAAAAAGCATACTATTATCTATTTTCAATGCGTTATTATAGAAGCTCTATAGTCAATAAAAAAGTGTCATGCGGCTTAGTGTTGCGAATACTACTTGCAGGCTTTCCCGGTTAGTGCCTGAACAGCTACTTGCTCCTTTTTATGGTGGACAGGTGGCAAGTTGGAGAGTAGGAAAGTCTTACTCAGGAATCGAACGAAAAAAGATTGATCAAAGCAATATTTAGCTAATATTTAAAAACAAATCACTGCCTATCTCGCACTCGAGAGTGAGTGCAAGCATGAAATGGGTTTTTATATCGGTGCTGTCCTGCCGTCTGGCACCATTGCTCGGCTTATAGGAGCGGCCACAGCGGCGTCATTTGTCAAACCCGGTGCTTTGCATGCGCCTCATTAGAATTAACCCCGCAGCAATGACACGTCTACACGTGCGGACTGGAGAGAGGAGGGGGAAGGGGGGGGGGGGAGGGAGACGCCTAGACGGCCATGATGAATGCGGGCGGTGGATCTAAACTCGCAAATGCTGTTGGAGACGCGTGCTCTGTGCGAAGAGATAGCAGGCCTGGCGTCATATGCCATGACGTCAGCCGCGTCACCGCTGGCCGTCCGATGCCTCCGCGCTGCTTGGAACTTGTTTTCTACTCAGCAAGTCTGCGACATGCTGTGCCGAAGTCTAAGCTTGCGCGTCGGGTAATGACACCTTCTAAGTAGTACTTATTTTTATTAGGTATGTTGCTTGTTGCAAGGCTGCTTAGTGAGGAAACACGCTGTGATTCCGCTAAAGCGTCGCCCATCCATTTGGCAGCGTGGATTTGTTCGTACTTGAACAAGCACATAAAGTGCACAACAAAATTTATCAGTACGTAAATAACAAAAATAAGGACAAATAACTTCAGTTTGAAGCGAGCGTCTTCCTTTTAGAAGCTCTCGTCAGCTTTTCTAACAGCAGCCGCTTAGTTGCGTTGCTTGCAGCAGTTACCATGATATTTGTCGAGTACTTGGGAATCACTATTTAACAAATTTGGGTCGCGCCCATTCAAGAATGTCATGAGGTCGTCAAACTCTGGCAGTGATGCGATAACAAGTATCTGAGCAGCATTCCTCTGATTTCGTTGTTATTGAAATTTTTCTGGCATTATCTGGCTGTAACAGCTTTTTACGATCAAATTGATTCAGGCTAGCTACCAAAGGGGCTGCCGTTGGAATCATCATTTTTTACTGCTTCGCAGTCAGCAGCAAGCTGCTATTTGCAGTAATCGCACTAAGAATTTTCGTTACAGAGAGACCAAAAGCCAGCTGCTTAGCCAAACAAATGTGCGCATGAACTCAAACTGTCCACATCCACTGAAAACACAGCAATTTTGAAGGACTTTTTAGCATTTCAGGAACAGCGGTTCTAATCGTCGTCGACAGTCACCGGCACACAACACAGGAAGTGTGTTTTGAAGGGAAATTGTGCCTTCACACTTATAAAGCTGCCGGATGCTGATGTGGTAATTACCACCAGCCATTTGCCTGTAATGACCAAATCTGTCCTCCAGGCCGCTTGTTTGCCCTTTTCCTAGAAACAAGTACTCAAACCGAGCTCAATGATGCAATATTTAGAGAACCTAAACAGAGCATATCGTTAATCTCTGGAAGAATTCAGAGTTTCCTTTGTGAGGGTGATGTTGTCGTGTTTACAGAATTCCTATACATCACGCCAGGTCACGAAGGCGTCCAAAAAGGATATCTTGGGATCATAATTTAGCGACAAAATTGACTCTTCGTACATGTTGCTATAGTGGGAACCCTTATGCGGCGTTTTCACATTCACAACCATCCACCAACGCATGATTATTCAAATGAAGTTGGCAGTTTCTTTCAGGCGTTAAAGTACAGGCAAATCGCAGTGCGCGCACAAGACCTCGGGCACAAAAGTGTTGAAAACCTTTAAGGCTAGCTTAAATTTTGTCTTTCAAAATTACTTGGGATCTAAGCATTCGAAGACAGCCGATAGTTGTACTTCAAGAGCGGAGAAGCTTCATGTTTGTGAAACTCCCAGAGATCCTTGAATGATGCCAACTGTATAATGTCAGGGTGAATGGAATTGTCAGTGAGGTAAAAGGGTAAATGAAAATTGGTTCTAGAGATTGCTTGGTTTAGCCAATTATTTCTAACGCACTTTAACGGGCACACAGCCTTCAAGATATAAAACATACAGGCCACGTTGCATCAGCTTGATGTGGGTAAATGATCGTCACCTTATGCGGATTTGTAAACATGCATAAATCTTCCTGTTGATTGAGTTATGGTCTGTTATTACCGATAAGTATACAGCAATTCCTCTTTCTCGAGCAACAACACTTGTTCTCTCAATAATTTGACTGTGTACTTTCTGTTCTCGCTGAAGGTTTGTTCTGTATTTTCAAGAATGTAAGGAAAACCATTAGATTGACATTTGTTATCGGGAATGTGGTGCTACTTATTTAATACGTCAAAAGGATCTTAATATCACTAATCTCGTCAGGCATGACATACTGTTCTAAATGCTTCAGTTACTTGCCGTGGAAACACGCAGTGATACAGATAGCTACTAAAAATGTCGCAGAGGACTGTAGAACCGGCGTGCTTTTATTTAAGAAAGGCAGGTAGGTTATGGGGTTTAACGTCCCAAAACGACTCAGGTTATGAGAGGCGCTCATTTGCAATATTCAGACACATGGTATAGTGGAGACGATTAATAATTTGTCCCTCTTCATAGCAGGCTGTAGACGCTTCAATAGCACAATATGCTGCTTTCCGGCGCATATTTTTCCGCACCACAGCGCAGACGGAGCAGATTTAGTGGTACTTCAAGAACTTATTTCTCTGGGGATTGGTGTACGATGAACTATGCTCGAGACAGAATGCACTGAAGTGCAAGGCGCACGCCTGCATTATTATAGCAAAAGTGCGACGCAGCATATTATCAACACAGTAGAACCTAATATCGAGGGAGAGAGTAGTTTTTGTTTCATGACTCCCTTAAATAAAGTGCATTAGTAAAAAATTGCTTCGCGCTTTGTTGTTGACAGTCGGCACAAAATCCCTTCGTGGAATCGCACAAAGCCACTCCTTGCATAGCTGCTCATCCTTTGGGAACTTGAACCTTGCTCAGCGTGTTGTAGCTGCTTGAACACATAGGTACACAACACTCGTTTGACCTGTCGAAGCCTCCATGCCGCAAAACGCCCACGATAAAAACACGACCTACTGAAACGACTGGCTCGATAAACTAGCTGGGTGCAGAAAGAAGGAAAAAATTTAGGGCGACGCTTAAACTCCGCCACTCGGACGCCGCTTCTTGAAACATTATTGTCCCAGTGCGCAATCAGCGGAAGGCGCTGTTTGCATTCGATGCAACGCCGGGGGACTCCACCGTTAAGGTATACGACCAGGTGGATGGTGGGTGGCGGCGTCACAAAAAGGGGTGCAGGCCTTATTTAGTTTAGGAAGCGTTGGTAGAGCCTTGCCGATCTGACTGCGCTTTCGTTCGTATGGTGGCGTCCCAACGCTGGCGGATGCGCAGTAAAGATGCGCTGAGTGCGGCGGAGATAGCAGCGATAAACTAATGGCGTACATTGATAAAGGGCGTTTCATTTCTCCTATGGCACGTGTCTTCTCTCAAGGCGCGTTTGAAGTATCCACCTAGACATGAGATAGTTTTGTTTCGATTCAGCATTGCGCCTCGAAACGCAGTGAGGCAATAACTAGTTCGGGCAGAACCTAGCGTTTGTATGCCTGTCCTATGCAAGGGCTGAGAGAGCGAACTCGTCTCGTTAAATCTCTTTCGGTACCCGGATATTCGCTCTCAGCACCATTTCGACGTCGCCTCAAAGTCGCCGAAAATAGGGGCTTGCATTTCATGCCTAATAATGCCGATCTGCAAGGTAGCTCGCTAGCCTATAGCTAGGGCCATGCGAGTGAATTGTATTCCTAATAGATAATCACTAACGAACAAAATGCAAAGTGGTATAAGCACTCCTTGCAAGAAGACTGTCCTGTAAGCTTGGGCAAAGTAAAACAGGAGAACCGCCCAAAACACGGACACAGGAGAACCGCCCCAAAAAAGCGGTGCTCGCCATGACGGTGCACTTGAACTTCCGGTGCGGAAAGAGTGCTCCTCATAGTAAGCCGTGGCAACTGCGTAAAACACCGACTTCAAAAACCGACCTTACCAAAAGACGGCTTCACTCAGCCTCAAACTCACGCGTGAGGTTAAGGTCAGATTTTCTGACTCCATTCAAAACATTTTCGCCTGGGGCAGACCCCACCTCAACATCCCCTCACCCCGTCAGGTTGAGGTCATTTTGTGGTTGAGGTAGAAACCTGATGAGGTCGCCCACCTCTGCCCCACAGTCTACTGTGTAGTGGTTTAGACATCTTTTTCCCACGTCGATACAATTAATACCCGTTTGGATTATGTGACTAGTATCTTGTAGTACTTTGGGGATATTATCTAGTTGGATAACATAGCATACTGGCGGCCACGGTGGTAGAAGTAGTTTAGGTGATACGACGACGCCTCCGGAGGCGGCAAACATTTGTACCTAGTTTCCGTCGTCCGCCCCGAGATGGCGCTAGCGTGAGTAGGGCCGCCCGTGCCTGTCGTCGAGCCTGTTTCTCGTCCTGCCCTATGGGTGATCATGTGAACTCTGACGCTGCATTTACTCGCCTTAAGCGAATACCATTAATGTTACATGGCACTGTTAGCGCGAAACACCTTAGTGTGCATGCCAATCAAATATAAGCGGTTTTGAGCGCGAAATCGCCGTTGATCGCGATGTACCGAACTGCGGACGCAATGGTTAGGTGCTGTGGGGCGGCGCAGCGCTATTTAATATAATCTATGTTCACCTTTTTAATATTTATTTTTCCCATACCTAATGCCACCCACTCGGTTCATGAGGCTAGGCAATATATATCTATACTTTTAATATCAAGCTAGTACTTGTGTGAAGCTGCAGACAAGCTGCAGATGCGATTCTGCAGCGCAGAGGAAGTGAGGCAAGTAAATTGGCAGAGTCTGGGATACACAAGATTTATTTTGACAAACGCCAGTGAAGCAGGGCAATAATCAGCAATGATAGCACTTGTTAAATAGGGACAAATACAGTAGTCACGATATTTTTAGCAAAATATTTACAGCAACAGCAGAAAAAAAATTGCACGACACACTGCAAATCTGTACCTACTGTAAAAGTAATACACATCTTTAACCACACCTCACCAAAAAATGTGAATCTTTCGTTAACATTTGCATGCAGAGTCATATTAATATAAAGATGATCAAGCAGGCCTAATGACATGTAACAGAAGGCAGAAGTTAATTTTTTTTTTGCAGTGAACACTTAGCTTTATTTGTGACGTGAAAATACGCATGTCTTGCTTTTCAATAAAATATTTTGATCCAAATGAGGGTTGTGAGGAGTCTGTACTGGGAGTGGAAAAGCCGGACAGCCCAGCAACTTAAACGTTGATTGCAGGCGCTCAGCGCGCGTTAAGAAATTTTTCTTTCTCGATTAAATAGTTCGTATCGAACATCTCATGACCTTTTGCTTGCGTGCTGGCTGGTTTCCTAATAATGATACTTGGAGCATTCATCTTACGTTCAACTTTGATGAGGTTATCCTCTCATGGGAGCCCATTACATTCAATAGAAAGTCGGACTACTGCTTATGCCAGCTTTGACAGTTTTCGAATGTTTTGGCTTTTGTTCGGCTCATTTTTCTTGAGCTGTTTGCAGTACTGGCGCATTCGCAATCCTACGTAATAGTCCAACACTTGTGCCATTATATCTCTCTTATGTTCCGCACATGGAAAAGATAGATTGAAGTTTTCTAGCGCATAGTCTATGGCTATGTCATACACTTGTTTATCGTCAGCGGGCTTCTGAAATATTTCTTCTGTCCGCTTCATGAAGTAGAAGAGCGCAGAGTGAGGATGTTTAAGCCCTCCATGTGTTTTGCATAAAACGAGAGCTGCTTCAGGCTTTCTTGCCACATCATCTGTGGCTACCCTAGTCTACACTTTGAACAACTAGTGGTTTTCAGTAGCTTCCTCGTCAGAAAGCCTGTCAAATAGTAAACAATGCAGTCTGTCACACTGGCTTCTACGGAGACATTATCAAACACAGCCTCGCATTCAATTTCGCTCTCCACATAGCTATCAAGTCTTGCCTTAAGCTCTTCCAATCGAGACTTACTGGGCGCATCTTCTAAAAATGCGGCTGTCAGATCAGACAGACTCAGCAGATGTGGTTCTTCTTTAGCCTCCAACTGGCAATTCCCGTATTTAGGCGATCTCATGAGACTGTAAATAGACAGCATATATTGTAAAGCTGCAGAAAAGTTGGCAGGCAGGGGTGTTCATTTTGGCCACCTGCATGACGGATTACGCCAAAAAAAATTTCCAGGGTATCCTGATTAAATTTTGCGGTCAAGACATACTTGAAGTCACATGTTTCCAGGAGGTGTGTAGAAAGCTGGATTGTTGAAAGAATTCTCACTCGCAGCCCTTCAGCAGTTGAATCCGATAAAAAGCTACGAGGATCAATTTTTCCAGCCTTGACGTCTTTCTGCCACTCATTTAGCCACTGTAAAGAAGACTCCAGCACCTTAAGATCCTGACCACCCAACCTCAGGCCTTCGTTTGCATGTCTACGATTTAGTGCGTCAAACAAATTATTCATTCTGATTGTGAACTCAACTGTACTTTCTACGTTTCTGAGTCCCTCGATCTCTTGCTTGGAATAAAACTGCAAGCCGTTCGCGACGCTCATACTAAATAGCTGAGTAGCCAGCTTTACTCTCATCTTTTCTGTGTTGGTTGGGTTCAAATGAGAAAATGAGTTTTGGACATGCCCTGAGTCGGCCTTCAAATTTTGTGTCCTCTACATACAGCCTGTCATAATGCGACCACAGCACTCGGCTCCCATTTATGCAAAACATTTTGTATTGTAACAGGCGATTGCGTACACATTTGATGAGGTGTGGTGCGTCCGAAAAAACAAAAACATTGCGGTTGTCGCATGCAGGGTTCAAGAAGCTATTTTTGGCGCCGTCTAGAGCTCCTGTTACACCGAAATGTTTCCACATTGACCGATTGGTTGCAGCACCGTCACATGCAATTGCATCAACAAGTGCACCAGCATCTTCAAGTAGAAGGATAGCCTTTATTATAAGTTGTGCCAATATGGTCATTTTTGTTGGCCCACGGCTTGCGAAGACTGCGATAAGTTGGAAATAATTTTCCCCAAAAGAGCGAAACGCGAAGACTAGTTCATGGTCTGCCAATTGGTTAGGCGCTTGTACCTCGTCTCCAATGTCTGCGTGGCCAGTGTAAGTCATTGTTCTTGCAGCAAACAGGGACACCTTTTCAGAGCACGTCTTGTAACCGGAGTTACATCGAGGAACGAAGAACTTTCTCCCCATGCCGTCACTTTCCCATTACTTACCCAAACACTGCGAGACTGGACACAACGGTCGTTGAGAATTATCGCTTCTGCGTGTGACAATTCTCGTGAACAGGAGAGCGCCGACGACCGTCAAACACCACACAAAGGCTGGCTACCAAATGACACGACCCGCATGTGCGAACGTTTCTATCTCCAGGCGCGGACGCTGCCGGCACTTCCGGCCCGGCGGCCCGGCGGCCCGGCTCAGTGCGGCGCTACCTCTCGGCTTGCTGGGGAAGTTCGTCCCAATGTTCTCCGCGGCGGTTGCATGGCGGAGGCGCGCCGTCGTATCACCTAAAGTACTTCTAACACCGTGCTGGCGGCAACACATGAGGATGTCAAATTTATAGCACACGTTTCGCAGATGTTAGGAGCTGCAAATAATTTCTCGAGTTCAGCGATTTGGCCACAATAAAATGTGTACTAATACGAAAGGAAAACTGTGAGTTCGACCTGTAAGTCATCCCATCAAGCAATACTGAAACCTTGCTGTTTTATAACGGCCTCACACAAGAACAGAAGTGGTAATAGGCACCTCATCAAGCTTACGAAAATCATATTAGAAGCGGGACCACAAACACCAAGCCCCAAATATTTCTAACTAAGCTTGCCGGGTACACTAGAAATGTTTTTTCACTACTCGGCAACTGCCATAAAACTCCAATTGTGAGGGAGACCATATATGAATACGTGCCAAAGATAACAGGGCAGTCAAAGCTGAACAAGTTAGAGAATTCTGTACATTTTTTTGTATCAAGACACTGCCTGTTGCGAAGTAATCGGCGTATAGGGACAGTGGATCTGTTATCGAATGGAGCACAAATATGTAGTGACTGCCGCAGAATCTCTCCGTTACAAATACAAAAATCTAGTTGAACGTGAAATGTTTCGTTCATGGAACGTAAAACCTACCCTCCAGACGACCATAATATGTCGAGAATTTTGATGCTCCTTGCTCTTCCGATATAGTCAGGCGGGAGGGTATTTTTGCAGGTCGTGATCGTGCAATCGCCTGACACAAAAGTGACGTGGAGCTACTACGTCACTTCTGTGTGCCCTGGCGACGTTTTTTTTTTTTTTTTCGTTTTTTTTTTTTTAAATTCTACTGGGGCAATGAGAAAAGCGCTTGGCCGTCGGAGCGCGGCTTCGAACTGGCGGAGGGAGAGCATCTAGCCGTCCGCACGCTTTATTCTGTATTTTTTTTTTCCTATTAGTGGGGAGAGGTTGAAAGGAGGGGCGGGTAAAGCCCCTAAATAAAGGGGCTTTAGGGGCGGGCAGGCTAGCCAACGTAGACAGCGTGGTTTCAAACGAGTGACGGCTTGGAGCTGCCCTCGGTAAAGCAGCATGCATGCTTGCTTCCATTCTTCTTTTTCCCTAGCTGTGAGGTATGGGCTGGTTTGGCTTGAGAGGCAGCGGAGGGCGTGCTGAAGATTTGCTGTATCGTTTACTTGGCTCAATCAGCCGCTTTTGCACCTTAAAAGTTACGCCTCTATTATGTACATACAACTATATATATATATATATATATATATATATATATATATATATATATATATATATATATATATATATATATATATATGTGTGTGTGTGTGTGTGTGTGTGTGTGTGTGTGTGTGTGTGTGTGTGTGTGTGTGTGTGTGTGTGTGTGTGTGTGTGTGTGTGTGTGTGTGTGTGTGTGTGTGTAGTGACGTATCCGTAAGCTACGTAGCATCTTGTATAATTTCAGAGCTTAATTCCAAACATCAATGTTTACGCGCAAGATGCTGTAAGGTTATTTGCTTTTTGCCACTAAAAAACTGCATGTGTGTGGGCGCGCGTGTGTTCAAATAACTCATGCGCAGGTACTCAGTATATATGAGGCCCCACATAAGGTCAGTACTCTTGCACGTTTTCATTGCAGTAAGGAAGCAAACTCACAATCCCTGCAGCGTACTGCGAAGAAGCAGACTCGCGACTCGAAGTCCCTGCGTCGCTTCGAATACCAGCTCTAACCCCGCCAGACCACCGGAAGAAAGAGAACGAAAGCAAAAGACTGCGAACGCACAAAATCTGCGCTCACTCATTCCCCCGGGGGAGAAAAACTATGTTTACTGCTTGGAGCCATGGGGGAGGGGAGAAGACTGTGTTGGAGGAGGAGCCATGGCGAAAAGAAAGACTCCGCGAAATACGCGTGCGTGACGTGTAGCCTACGTCACCTATGTGTCACGTGATTGCTCATTGACGACCTGCAAAAACATTCTCCCTAGTCAGGCACTGGAAAAAGAAAACAAAAAAAAACTAAGTTTCATTGCCGTTTGGATTATCCAGCGTAGTAGTATTAGATGCGTAGCTCGCTGATACAAACTGCCACTTTTTAAGTTGTAACGAACTATTCTTCAGTTCTTTTGGCACGGTGTGGCGCATCAGAAGAAATTGAGGGCTGTTTTTGCAAAAAAAAAATGAAAACACTTAAATACATCTTAATCGTCAGCGCGCATTGTGTGTGTGTTTAGTGTGTATGTGTTTAGTGTGTGTGTGTGTGTGTGTGTGTTGACTAAGGTTTGGCTTATAGCCCAGCAAACATGAGATGGATAACGACGTATTTAAAGATACCTATATTTGACAATCTTTCTGCCTTCTTCAACAACATTTTGTGTTGAGTAATGGTCCTATCTGTGTTCTATTTAAATGCTTGGCTGCTTACATGAGCCTAATATTTATATTTTGAATGACGTTGGAACAAAAACTAGGCGGTTTTACATAAGCCAGATATCGCGTATTCTAAATCCACTCAATAAACACGCTCCTACGCGGTACGATTGGTTATACCAATAAACATAATTGGTCCCACTGAAGCCGCATAGGCCGCTTCTTCGCAGAAGCTCACGTAAATCCCTTATATGGGCGTAGGTTTCGGCCACAGCATTGGCTTTCGCTACTCGTGTAAATGAAAATTCGACTGAAGGAAATGCAGGAATGTTCGCATATCCGATGCACGAGAGGAAAATTCAAAAGGACAATAATTCTTTTCAAACGGACAGCTATTTTATTGTACTCGTTAATAAGGCAGATGCGCGAAAAGAAGACACACGAACATAGATTCTGCTAACGATATTATGAAAGCGGATATCATGAATTTTTTTTTTTTTACCAAGGTTGGCTGAAAGTTGTGGAGACGGTTCTGAAAACCTTTACATAACATGGTTCCCGTTAGCGCAACACTAATCACTACAGTTAACTGGGAGACACATTTGTCCTGCAAGAGACTCATTAAGGCCAACTGCCAACGAAATTTTACTTTTGCTGCATTGCCTGCTAATATGACCGGTGCGTCCCAAAATTAATTAACACGTGATTTTATGCTCCCCAGGAAAGTAACTCTTTCGTTAGAAGAGTTTAAAAGTAGTGTAGAAGACGACGCGTGCACCTCGCGGATTGTCGCGGACTTGGGCAGCTTACCGGATATAATATAGACACGGACACTCCAAAGCTATCCTCGAGCAGCACCCTTTTTTGGTGAACAGATTTCTGACGGCGTGCAGTGAGTACCTGGATGCTGAAACATGGCTCGGAAGTGCTAGGTTCGTTACTATGAAGTTTTTATTTTATAATTTCCAGCGCGATTACCATGCATAAACGCTGTGCAGCCGTCGGGGCCATGAACGCATACGGTATGCAAGAACGCACGCGTCGCATGCAATATTGAATTACAGGGAATACGGGGCTTAACAAATTTTAGTAAGCGACGGCAGGTGGTGTTCATTAGCAGTGGTGGAAATAAATTAAACCGCTGTTCGTATTCCTCATAATACTCGAATATAACGAATGTCCACTCACAACTCACAGAGGTTCTTACAAAACAGAAAAAAGCCGCTTGAATATCAGATGTTAAGCTCGCACTCTTCGCATACAAATATCACAGTGGCAACCATATCGCCCGCAGGCACTTTCATCTTATGTTTTAATCGTTTAACGTGTTTCATGGCAGTTTAGAGAAGAACATTCCTGTAGTAAGCTGCCCCGTCACAAGGAGGTGCCATGCTGCGCAGCAGCTACATAAACCCTTGTGTGATTCCGAGTTTGACCGCGTCAGGCGTGTTGCCACCCGGAGACTTTAATCCTCGTTTCCATCTTCTTCCGATAGCAAGATACTTTTTTCCTGAATGCGAAGGTTCTGTTTAAAACATAACTTTAGATCCAGTCAGGGCATATACAAGGGGGCATGAATATTTTTAGACCTCGCATTTCGCGCTAATTTTTCTTGGCTATAGGGAGCGACGGCCGGTTGCCTCGCGTTTTCACTGTGCCGGAAAGCGTCCCCGACAAGAATATTCGGCACCTAATCCCAGATGTGTGGCTGCCAGAAAGATATAAAATTGGAAGCAAAAAAAAGAAAAATGAAACCACGAGAAACGGACTTCTTTTACGCAGTTGGTTTTATGCATCAAAATCTGCATTGTGAAAAGTATCCATAACGCTCAGTTCCATTCGTCGCATATTATTTTCAAATTAAGAACGAACAAAAACATCATTATTGCAAAAAAAAACGGTCGTGTTGAAACCGTTTTCAGGAAAAGATGGAGCCGTATTGCATATACCGGCGTTTTTGTTCTTTATTATTTTTACAGATCGCCCTTTTAAACCCTGCCACAGAGACGTCGGAGGGTTCTGTGCAGGTGGACTGTTCAGCAAAGCGGGCTTTATGTAGTACGTGACAGGACTCAGCGATTATCTTATTAATTGACTAAACTTCCCGATTCGACCTTTTATTGTTGATTTTAGGACCCAATGTCATGTGGCAAATTGAATGCCACACACATAAAAGCAAAGTTTGCGATTTTTCGCTTCAGAAATCGCAGCCACAGACGCGTTTTGTAGTGTTTCTAAGAGTAGGGATTAAATCAATTTAATTAGTCATGATTCATCTACGACACAATTTCAATTTGCATACAGCAGGGATTCAAACTTCTAACTTTACGAAATGGCAAAAGAAATGTTTTCCATTGTGAAGAAAGGTTATTTTACGAATAAATAACAGCGTATAACTTGAAAAATTACGGTTTATTCTTTTGCATTAATACATTGCCCATGACATAAAAAGATTTCACTAAAAATAAAAAGGTCATGGGACCTCGATTGCCGTCCTTATCTAAACACATGCATATGCATAATACAAGAGCGCCAGTTTTATAAACTGCTCATTAATCAGTGATCCCCAAGCTTTCAACTCTTCCACGTAGACCATAGTGGCGTTGATATTTTCTTTGACCCTTCGGCAGCCTTTGGCCTGTCGCACCCATTCCCCGAACAGCGCTGAAAGACAAGGGACGTCACATTTACGATACGATAAGCTTTATTTTCATCAAAGATGGAGGGAGACGAGGCTAAAAGCTGCGGCCGCAGCTTGACTGGTCCTCGCCCCCCCTACAATAAGAGCGACAGAGCGACAGGTGGCACTTGACAGCAAGGCATACAATACCAAAGGAAAATACTGGTTACACAAAAGATATACGCGTGGACACTGACAAGGGCGACAGCAATGTGCAGTGGCAAAGTGACTGAAAGATACCCATTGTTCAACATCCATCCTGTATAGAATTGAGTGCTGATTCGCATAATTCAATTTCAGGTCTATATACTCCGCAGGGCTCAATGCTGTTTCACATTTTTTTAAGGCGAAAGATTTTCTTGGCGCATGGTCGAGATCTCGTGTGCGCCACATCTGTTCCCGAGGTCTGTTCGCAGGATTCCACGATATGTGTTCTCTTTGTTTAGCTTTCCTTCCATCTCCATGCATTAAAACATAGGGGGCGCGTGAACGATCTGCGCTGTGCTGGGCCGCCAATTGCACACTTGGAACGGACTCGCGCCAAGGAGCGCCACACGACAGATGTGACGGTGTTGCGTCCAATCTCACATTTGTATTAGCACTGCAGCGAGCGCATACCAATGAAATAAAATTTCCACTGTGCGGTACCAGCCCTGTCATTGCTAGCAATAGCTATACAAAGGGCGCGAGATTTAACGTGTGCAGCCGCAACGCTCAGGCTTTCGCATTTCTCCTTGTAGTGCATATTCTACAGTACTCACGCAATTTCTTTCCTTAATAGCTATCACCATCATCAGCCGGAGTCTACCCACTGCAGTGCGAAGGCCTTTCCCATGCACTTTCCTCCAATCCGCCTTTGCCACAAGATATGGCGCCCTCTGAGGTGTGGTGAAAATTCGTCTGACACTGGTCGAATACGCTCTTGGGAGACGCAGCCGCCTGCGAATGGGCGATGTGTTTACTTGACAGCTACTGCCACCTTTCGCAAACACCTGTAACGAACATGATCTGTGCATGACCTCTGCGATCGACGCCGGCTGCGTCGATCACGGAGGCCAGGAAGTGCGCATGCGCAGCTGGGTTGGTCGTCTGCTTTCAACCAAGGGGCGCGCATGCGCAGAGCGGCCTTGTGAAAAAGGCGGATTAATCCGCTCCTGTGCAAGCTGCATCCATTTGACTCCTGCGAACTTCTTAACCTCATCCACCCACCAATAATTTTCTGCCATCCCTTGCTACGCTTTCCATTCCCTGGAATCCAGTTCGCTACTCTTTGAGACCATTGGTTATCCCATCTTCACACTGCATGTCCTGCTCGGGCCCATTTTTTTTAAATTTCGACTATAATGTCAGTTACTTGAGTAATTTTTATGACCCACTCTGCATACTTCCTATCTCCTAACGTTAAACCTACCATTTTCCGTTCCATAGCCCTCTGCGTTGTTCTCAACTTCAGTAGAACTCTTATCGCTAACCTCCATGTCTCAGTCTCATAGCTGAGTACCGGTAGGATGCAACTGTTGTATACACTTTCCTCTTGAGTGATACCAGTAAGCTGCTAGTCATAATGTGTGAGGGCCTTTCAAATGTGCTCTGTTACAATCTTATTCTCCTCCTAGTTATTTCTCTTTATTTCTCTTTCGTGGTCCGGATCTGCGGTTACTACCTGTCCTAAGTAGACAAATTCACCTACCACTTCCAGCGCTTCGCTGCCTATTGTAAAATAATGTTCGTTTCCCAGGCGGTTCAACATTACCTTAGTCTTCTGCATATTAATATTTAGGCCTACCTTTCTCTTCTCCTGTTTAAATCAATAATAATTAGTTGAAATTGATCCCCTTAGTGTCTTAACAAGGCAATGTCCCCAGTGAATTGTAGATTATTGAGACATTCTCCATCGACCCTGATGCATAACTGCTCCCGCTCCATACCCTTGAATACACCGTCTAAGCACGCTGTGAACAGCAACTGGGGAGATGGTGTCTCCTTGCCTAACACCTACTAGCTATGCACTCGATATATAGTCGGCAGGGCCCATCTGTAAGAAGAATCGGACAGCGGTAGCACCAGGCAGCCTGTAGCATTCCTATGACCGTACTTTGATTTGGAGCATATTGGAGGCATTGCGCCCCCTTTCTACAGGCAGTGACAGCAACGTATGTATTATGGTACCCTGCTGTTTTCGAATAAGTTTCTTTTCAAGGTTCAATCGCGCATTTTTGCAAAATCAATAGAACCAGTAAGCGCGCATAATCCATTGAGCTGACGGGGAATCATCGCTATTGTATGACTTTGAAGCATATCGTAATTAGTGTTGGCCGTGGCATGTTATATTAAATGGGCGGAGGCTGGTTGCAGTGGTGAAAACAGAATTCTGCATATCGTGTGTTTGGACCGAAACGCTGAGAGATCTAACGCACCTTTGGATGCACGACAGGGAGCTCCAGTGTGACTGTCTGGGTAGGTCGGTTATCAGTTGTCAACGGCCTGTGACCCTTTTCATTGGCTGAGAAGATTCACTGTGCAATGCATCTGCAGCCGGGTGGTCGTGTTTATAGCCTTCAGGCTATGGTGGTTTCGTACAGTTGTATCGTGCTGTACCCTGCGCTAGATAATTGTGGGAGGTTTCAGCGCCTACCGTTGTGCATGGGGCATGAGCGCGAAACGATCCGCTTCGTTGACGATTTCTACAACGCAGCTGCAGCTGGCACACGCCACCCTAAATACCGGAAATATCACATTTCAACGATTTGCATACACGGCTTCTGCGCTGCCGTTGGCGCATCGAGGCTGTCTGACGGGGTCACCTGGGCATCCGACCAATAATCCGACCGCATAGGCGAACTACTTCACCAGCGTGAAAGCCGAAGCCGCGTCCGAAGCCGATTCTCTCAGCGGCGTAGTCCAAAGCGCTACCACGGCCATAGAGCTACCACGCATAAGAGCGGGCAGAAAAGTCCGCGCAAGATTGCTTGACCTGCGTGTCAAGGCCCAAGCGTGACCGCGCCTAGCAACTACTGCGACGGATCGGCAGACGGGCTGAATAAATCTTTTGCAAACGGCGGCGCGCGGCAGCGATTCGGAACTCATAAAAGTTGTTTCGCCGGCCGTGGGTAGCGCTAGGCTAGAAGATGGACATGAAATAGCTCACGTAGGCTATCCACTTAATAGCAAGCGGACGATAACCTTCTGGCTGGTGCTGGGGAGAGTGCGTGGTCTACTTAGAGACGAAGATCACAAGAATATTCGTGGCCGTGCATCTTGCTAATATCTGAAGCACCTCAGCATCAGATAATAGCAAAGAGGGACACAGAAAGTAGAGCGGGGAGAACTATATATATAGTAGGGCGCTAGAGATAGAGGACAGGGGAGAACTTCGAACATTATTCATCATCATCAACAGCCTTACTATACCCACTACAGGGCGAAGGCCTCTCCCATATTCCTTCAATTACCCAGACCCTGTGCTAGCAGCATCCACTTGACCCCAACGAACTTCTTAACCTCGTCCGCCCGCGTAACTTTCTGCCGCCCCTGCTACGCTTTCCTTTCCTTGGAATCCAGTTTTTTACCCTAAGCGACCATCGGCTATCATTTCTTCGCACTGCATGTACTGCCCATGCCTATTTTTTCTTTATTGTTCTTCCAATCTGCACGTTTCTTATCTCTTAATGTTACCCCTACCAATTTTCGCTTCTTTGCCCTGCGTTGTCCTCAACTTAAATAGAAGCCTCTTTGTTAGCCTCCACGTTTAAGCCCGATAGGTGAGTACAGGTAAGATGCAACTGTTGTATACTTTCCTCTTGAGCGATACCGGTAAGCTGCTAGTCATAATCTGCGAGTGCTTGCCAAATACGTTCCATCCCAAGCTTATTCTCCTTGTTATTTCCCTTTGACGGCCCGAATCTGAGGTTACTACCTCAACTAAGCAGACATATTCGCCTACTACGTCCAGTGCTTCACTACTTAAGGTAAACTGCTGTTGCTTCCCGAGGCTGTTGAACATCAACTTTGTCTTCTGCATATCGATTTTCAAACCTACCTTTGTACTGTTCTTGTCTAGGTCATCAATCATTCTTTGCAGTCCATCCCCTGAGTTTCTTAGCAAGGCAATGTCATCAGCAAATCGAAGATTAATGATAAATTCTCCATCTACCCTTATCCTTAACTGCTCCCATTCCAAGTCTCTGAATACTTGTTCTAAGCAAGCTGTGAACACACTTCTTATAGGAGTTTTGTTACTTCCTTTGTGTAGAACTATGGTTGCTATGCCGCCCCTATATATATCTTCCACCACTTTCACGTTCTGCTCGTCTACACTCTGATTTCGCAATGCCTGCTGGACCACCGAGGCTTCTACTTAGTCAAATACGTTTTAGTAATCAATGAATGCTATGTATTAGGGCTTGTTACATTCCGAGCTTTTTTCTAACGCCTGGTTGATGGTATTAATATTGTTACGATGCGGCAAGCCGATGACGAAAGACGACAGGAAATGACCGATGGCGATGGTAGCTGACGTTTAATGGTAGCTGACGTTTAATGAATATGTTAGCGGGCCTAGCGCGAGCGCTCCTGCCCGCGCCACTGCCCGTCGCTTCTTCTTCGTTGCTCGTCCGTAACATGACCCGGGGCCACCGAGCGATCGTCCCGATCGTGGACGAGGAAGTTTACCGATGTTGATGATTCCATGTTATGATGATGGGCGTGTCTAGTTGCTTGAAGAAGAGGAAGAAGGAAGAATAGAACGGCCTGCCGGCACGGTGATTCCTGATGAACTTTGGCTCAGGGCACTCTCGGGCCATACGTTGCCACGACTCGATGGCGAAGGCCAAGGCACGCACCGCATGGCATAGGCAGGGGAGAATGTCTTGAAGTGTAGCGGTGTCTTGGGTCGGTGGGGTCGGTGGGGTCTTAGGTCGGCACATCTGGTCAACGGGGTTATATATGGTCGTCGGGTCTCTTCTAGTGTCTTGTGGTCATGTGTAGCGTCTCGGGTCAGCATCTCCTTCATCGTGTCTTGTGGTCGGGGCGGGGGACGGGGCGGAGGAACGGCAAGGTCTTGCTAGGTCCGTCAGGCTGGGGAACAGCCATGCGATGCCTCCTAACCTTCAGCTGACGGCACAAAAAGTCGCAGGGCACCGAAGCTCCGGTCCAGGATGAGGGGGTGATCATACCCCGCACCTCCAACCAAATGTTACGATGCGGCAAGCCGATGACGAAAGACGACAGGAAATGACCGATGGCGATGGTAGCTGACGTTTAATGGTAGCTGACGTTTAATGAATATGTTAGCGGGCCTAGCGCGAGCGCTCCTGCCCGTGCCACTGCCCGCCGCTTCTTCTTCGTTGCTCGTCCGTAACAATATTATTAATAGTAGAGTACTCTTTCCGAAAACCTTCTTATCTTTTTCTTCGTTCCAGTCTAAGGTTGTCCTAATTTTATTAGCAATTACCTTGGTAAATACCTTATACGTTACAGACAGTAAGCTGACTCGTCTGTAACTTATCAAGTCCTTAGCGCGTCCTTTCTTATGAATAACGATAATGTTTGCGCTCTTCTATGGCTCCGGTAGCATCGATGACAACAGGTACTGCGTGGCCAGTTTTTCTAGCACCATATCCCCACAGTCCTTCAACAAATCTATCGTTACCTGATCCTCTCCAGCTGCTTTCCCCCTTTTCATTGTTTATAATGATTTCTTAACTTCGTCCTTCGTCACTGGCGGAACGTCTGACTGTTTTTCCTTACCACCAATCTCATTATTGTCCTTACTACTTTGGCTAGTGTAGAGGGCAGTATAGAACTGCACAGCTACTTTGACTATCTTGACCATATTCGTGATGACATTGTCCGCCTTGTTCCTTAGCGCATGCATCTAAATTTTGCGTATGCCCAATTTCTTCATCATCGCTTTATGGCTTCCCCCATTCTTTACAGCATGCTCAATTTTCTCCATGTTATTCTTCCTTATATCGGCCACCTTGCGCTTATTGATTAGCTTTGATATCTCGGCCAATTTTATCTGGTCTGTTGGATTGGAAGCTTTCATACTCTGGCGTTGTTTAATCAAACCGTTCGACTCCTTAGAAAGCTCCTGAATCAAATCTTTCGTCTTCTTAGCCAGCTTACCGGTTATCCTCTCTAACTCCCCTACCGCCTACTTCTACACCGCAGTCAGTAACAATATCTCCGAAAATATTGTTCCTTGCTTCTATTCCTAATGTCGTCATCCTCGGTCAGAGCTGAATATCTATTATGTGGTGAGATGCTGCTTAACTCTTTTGCCCTCCCCCTCACCGCTAAATCGTTGATGTATTTTTTCTTACTAATCTGTCTCAATCCCTCTTAAGATTTAGACTAATTCGAGACCTTATCATCCTGTGGTCAATGCATTGCACTTTCCCGATTAACTCTACATCCTGCATAATGGCGGGCTTAGAACACAATATGAAGTCAATTTCATTTTTAGTCTCCTCGTTAGGACTTTTCCATGTCCACTCCCGGTTCGTCCATTTGCTGAAGAAGGTGTTCATGGTTCTTATGTGTTTGCGCTCTGCAAACTCAACTAGTAACTCCCCCCTGCTATTCCTAGAACCAATGCCATTCTTACCCACTGACCCACTGCCTGGTCTTCTGCCTGCTTTTTCCCTACCTTGGCGTTAAATTCGTCCATTAGTATAGTATACTGCGTCTTTCCTTTCCGCATTGCCAATTTTTTATTATCGTAGAAGCTTTGAACTACCTGGTCATTATGACTACATGTAGGTGCGTAGGCCTGTACAACCTTTAATTTCAACCGCTTATTAAGATTAATTACGAGGCCTGCCACGCTCTCGTTAATGCTGTAGAATTCATCTATATTACCAGCTATATATTTATTGACAAGGAAACCTTCTCCTTCTTCTCGCCTCTCCTGTAAACCTCGATTACACAGTACATGCCCATCCTTCAGTACAGTATATGCCCCCCCCCCCCCCATTCGGCTCCTAACCTCACTAAGCCCTATATGACATCCCATTTCATACCCTCTAATTCATCTAACAGCACCGCTAAACCAGCCTCACTAGCAATGGTTCTAGCGTAAAACGTTGCGAGGTTCAGTTTCCAATGGCGGCTTGTCCAGCGGAGCCAGAGATTCTTAGCACCCCCCGCTGCGTCACAGGTGTGACCGCCGCCGTGGTCAGTTGCCCCGAAACCGCTGGTGACTCAGGGCCGGAGTTTTATTAGATTAATCATGGGAGATTGCGGTCAATTATGGCACCACAGTGGCCAATTCCTGTTCTGGTGAGCGCGTACGTTACCAGAGGTGTTCACCGGCAGCAGGTTGCACCCCAAACCTGTTTATGCAATTCCATCGACACACCAATTCGTTTTTTATCCGGTGGAGAATTGCGCGGCAATGGGATTCGAGCCACGACCCTCTTGCTTGCGAGGCGGATGTTCTACCTCTACGCCACCGCTGCACCCTAATTGCTCGAACATTATTAACAAGATATAAAAAGGTAAACAACTTAGCACTGATCGTGCACTATAGCGTCCAGGCACTGTCCGAAAATTACTTGGCGCGAGCAGCCACTGCAATTATTCACATAAAAAAGACCATTTGTAAAGCCGCGCACACTGGAGTTTTGTCATAAGCTAACTGCCCAAGCGGCCGTAATGGGCCCTCGGCCACTAATCCCTTGGGCGCTGTTGCAATCTCTAACGACCTGTTAATGAATGTCGCAAATGCTCGCGAGCGCAGCCAGCGTAAATGGGCTTTTAAACAGAGTAGAGACTCAACCCTTACTCTGTCACTGCGAAAGGGCAAATCAGACGCGGTGACATGCGTTTTGCGCTCGCGTTTTAGCCCTCCCCGATTACTTTGGACAGTATTTCTTTACTGCTGCGTCACTTCCACTGCGATGTCCACTGCGGTACGAGTGAACATCAACCACCGCCTTCGTTTCCGACCGGCGGCGACTTCATACTGCTCACAGATGTAGGGAGGGGGTGACTGCCGCAGCCCACAGCTCGCTCGAGGTGAGGGCATTTTACAGCAGGTTGCACAGCATCTCGGTGAACCGGTGAACTGCGCCGTACTCTACGCGCTGCCGTTCGTGTCCGTGCGCAAGCCAAGTTTGCAGAACTTTCAGGTGCAGCTCCGCAAAGCCTTTCGAGTGTGTCATGGCCTGACCAAGAAATCGCGTGCAGCGTACTGCGCCGTTGACCGAGGCGTGCGCGTGGCGGCTGCAATTTCAGCTCACGTAGCACCGGACGGTGGCTCGTGCTTTACAAAGGCTGCGCAACCACCCGCGCTCGAGCATGGAAACGACATTGCTTCAATGCGAGCAGTCACGGGCTATCCTTTACGCCCTGCGACCTGTACTCGTAGTAGCTTGCTGCTTGGGAGATGCAGCGAGCCACCGTCGGCTTCTAAAGGAAGTGAAGCTATCAGACAGCGCTGTGCAGCAGCTGGCTGTTGCTGTTATTTACGACAAATTGCGCGACCAGCTCATTGTGTACAGGCCACCACTTTAGAAGCAGCTCCTATCATTTTTTCAACATTTTGAGTTTTTGATTACATTACATTCCTCTGTGTATCCTGACTACAGCACAAAACAAATTATTTTATAAATTCAAGTGCAGCTATTAAAAGAAGAAAAAAAGCAGCAAATCTAAACCGAAACTATTTTCATGGCTAGAAACGACGTTGCAGCGAAGAAATGGTTATGCCACATACAGTATTGGTATGGTCCCTGGTAAAACTTGCTAGTCTTCCGTCTGCATGCATGCAGCAGTGGCGCTGTACGCAGTCGGGATGCGGTCAGCCGGTGGGTGCGCGCGCAGGTGAGAGCTGCGGGCAGCGTACGGCTCAACTAGCACGGCTCACGGTTGCTTTCAACTGTGCGCTTTCTTCGGCCTCTGTTTTTCTTAATATTTTTCGCACATGAATAGTGTTTTAGATTACCTGAAAAGGTTGTGTTTGAACATTGCTTTTAATTACGAATTTACCACCAAAATGTTCTAAATGTGGATGCAGCATTTACTACAGCTTTTCTTTTTCTTTGCTTTCGTACACTGCACGAGACTCTGAAAGAATGCACAGGAGCAGTTTTTCTTTTCACATCATCTTCGTGGTGTAGATGCAGTGTACGCATGATTACAGCGTAAATTCGAGAACATAATTCTCTTTGCTTTTTTTTACTATACATCATTACGCGATGTTGATGTATCTGGAATTTGGGAAACGTAACAGCGCAAAGGCATGCAACCACGACGCAAGAGAGCACAGCGTGACACAACGCTTGTGCCACGTTGTGTTCTCCTGTGTCTTCTGGTCGCGTGATTTGCGCTGTTACGTTTCCTAAATTTACTGTGCATATTTCATGTTATGCTTCCTACCCTATCGAATTTATTACTTACACAGCACATAAAATATCCAAAGAATAAATGGCAGCTTATACCGTGGCCCCCACCTACATATTTACTTTTTTTTATTAAAGCACACCCCTTCACTATACTTCTCTGCAATGCACCAAACGAAATTATTACACAGCAATGCAAATACGAAGTCTTCAAATTTTTATTCAGCACATTATCCGTCAGTTAGATGTAAAATATGTACTGAATAAAGAAAACTAAATGATCAGGGCTATGCAAAGCTGAAATCAAGAAACATTACTCATAAATGTATACGCACAAGATCATATACAACATTATTTTACAACACCGCACACAACTACTGCATTGCTTCTCCCGACAAGATCAACAATTTAACATATCAAATAAAGAAAGATATCACTTCTTCAAAACTGCATCAGTTGCATCTTCTAAAAGTTTCAGTCCTTGATGCTTCTCTGCCCTCTCACTGTCTAATGACTTCGTGAAGAAACGACACCGAAGAAGAATGTAAAATTTTATAATGTATCTTGTGATTGTTAGTGAATGGGCTAAACACCCCAAAAAGAGCAAATATGTCTTTACCAAGAAGCTACAAAATTAAAAAATAATCCTCTGAATAAGCTCATTGCAGCTGAAAAATGTTGTGAAGCTGCCTTCGATCAGTTCAGTTCAGTCGTTCAGTCGTGTCCGACTCTTCGTGACCCTATGGACCATGTCACGCCCGCCACGCTTTCCGGTCTCTCACTATCTTCCTAACATCACATAACTTCATCTGCAGTGCCTCGAGGATGCCATCTAACCATCGCGTTCGCTGCCTACCCCTTCTCCGGCGACCCTCAACCTTTCCCAACATCAAATCTTTCTCCAGCGACTCCTCTCTTCTCATCAGATGACCAAAGTAGCTGAGCTTTAACTTTCGAATTTGACCCTCCAATGAGCAGTCAGGGTTTATGGTCGCTAATATCGACTGATTTGATCTTCTGGCAGTCCAAGCAACTCTCAAGAGTCTTCGCCAGCACCACAATTCAAACCCATCAATTCTTCGGCGGTCAGCCTTTTTCACAGTCCAACTCTCGCATCCATACATCACAACTGGAAAGACCATAGCACTAATTATACGGATCTTGGTTGGCAGACTAATGTCTCTGCTCTTTACTAGGCGGTCAAGGCTAACCATTGCTCTCTTTCCCAGAAGCAGGCGTCTCCTAATTTCATGGCTGTAGTCTCCTTCCGAGGTAATCTTGGAGCCCAAGAAGGGAAAATCTGTCACAGCTTCCACTTCTTGTCCATTGATGCTCCAGGACTTGATAGGGCAAGACGCCATGATCTTTGTCTTTTTAATGTTCAGTTTAAGCCCAAACTTTTCACTCTCTTCTTGTACGCGCATCAGAAGTCTCGTGAGTTCCACTTCACTTTCTGCCATTAAAGTGGTATCATCCGCATATCTAAGGTTGTTGATACGTTTTCCAGCGATCTTCACTCCAGCTGAAGACTCGTCCAGAGTGGCCTTCCTCATGATGCACTCTGCATATAGGTTAAATAGGCTGGGCGACAGTATGCAGCCTTGCCTCACTCCTTTCTCGATCGGAAACCAATCAGTAAGACCATGCCCAGTTCTGACTGTGGCCTCTTGCCCTTCATACAGGTTCCTGGGTAGACAGATGAGGTGGTTTGGAACTCCCACCTCTTGGAGAGCTTGCCACAATCTGCTGTGATCTACGCAGTCAAACGCTTTCGCATAATCAATAAAGCAGAAGTAGATGGGTTTCTGGAACTCTCTTGCTTTTTCCATGATGCAGCGAAGGTTGGCAATTTGGTCTCTAGTTCCTCTGCCCTAGAGACCAAATTGCCAACCCAACTTGCACGTCCGGAAGCTCCCGATCCACATACTGCTGCAGCCTACCTTGGAGGATTTTCAACATCACCTTGCTAGCATGCGAAATAAGCGCGATCGTGCGGTAGTTGGAACAATCTTTGGCACTGCCTTTCTTTGGAATGAGGATGTAAACTGACCTCCTCCAATCCTGTGGCCACTGCAGGGTTGTCCAAATCTTCTGACATAAAGTATGCAGAATGTTAACAGCGTCATGGTAGAGGTTTTGAAGCAACTCAGCTGGAATGCCATCAATTCCTCTAGCTTTGTTCTTAGCAAGGCTGGCTAAGGCCCATTCAACTTCACTCTTCAGGATGTCCGGCTCGAGATCTGTAATCACAACCGTCTTATATTGGGTTTGCTCATTCGGGTCCTTCTAGCAACAATTAATGTCTCAATGTCCCCTAAGGGTACATGAAACCTCCGTTGTCAAATGCGATAGTAAACTGTGAAGCTCCGTTAATGTCAACACACAACTTATCCGTCTTTAAAGATGTGCAGCCCTGGCCATTTGTCATTATCTATGCCTTTCTAGCAACATAGCCAGCTATGAAGTAAGTCAGCAGTACAATCAGGATCATGCGCACTACAGTAGGAAATTGTGATTCTACGTGCCTCTCGCCCCCCAAAGTGGCGGGGGCGACAGTAGGAGCACAATTATCTATTATAGTGCGCAGTGACGAGAGGCACTGATCCCCTCTTTTCAATTTTCCCCCTCCGCACCCGTATTCCCCTACGTTCCGCACCCGTGAACGTAGAGGATTTTTTTTGTTGTTGTTGGAAAGGACTATGTATTCAACACTCGCCTTGGTGTCGACGGTAATACAGCTAGAAAAAACTACGGATTGGAAGTATAGTTTCAAGCGATCCCACCGCGACAAGCAAAATAAAGCACGTACGAAGCCGCCAATGACGTGCCACCGCCTGCAGCATTGCATAGTGTTCCTGTATATGACACAGGCATACAGGAACACTACATTTCCGGGTAGGAGCAACGCCATTGGCGGGGATGCCAACCGCATCCCGACTGCGTGCAGCGCCACCGCCGCATGCATTACGAGAGCGGACACCCCTCTCCATAGGGTGGAGCGCGGAGATGAAAACTAGCAAGTTGTTCCAGGGACCATAGTATTGGAGAAAACCTCACACGCCCGTTGGAGCACACAGTAACGCGGATATAATGTTTGTGACGTCATAAACGCAGTGTTGCGCGCAGAAATCGTCTCCCCCCCCCCCCCAACTGAAGCAAAATAAAATACTGCACATTGGCAAATCGTGTTGCGCGCGAATGAATTAGCGCACGGCGCCCAAATTTAGTAGGATGCGATAGGTCGGAGAAGAAAGCCTGCAGTACAATTTTTACCAGAATATTTAATTGTGCAAAAACTCTCGGAGTTAACCTTTAAAGGTATCTCGCGAGAGTCGATTTCTAGATGCAGCGGCGCCGAGGCAAAGCAGACCGAAAGTCGGGAGAAAGAACGAACATGCAAATCAATGGGTATGTTCGATTTTCATTCCCGGGTCGTCCCGGACTGCTTGCTGACAGGTGCCCGGCGTTCAATTTTGCTCAGACAGCGCAGAAGCTCCGCACACCAGCAAAGTTCTGAGTTAGACTGCGAGCGCATTCTGAGTGCTTTTCGTGTTCCTGCAGACGATGTCGTCCGCTAAACAATGACACAAGCTCCAGCTTGGCTTCTTCGTTTTCTTGTCTTGAATTTCACTACACACGGAGGCGTCCAGAGCCCCGAGCTCGAATTGTTTGTTCGTGCTGTCCAGATGTTTTTCACCTGCCCACGACATTTCAGCGGACAGCTCTGGAAGCGTAGCAAGCGAACCGGTTTGCAATGGAGCAGCTAACGCTTTTTATAAACGCTTTTTCAAACGCTTTCCTCTGCATTCAAGCGCTGTGAGCTGGGTCCTTGGAAGAATTTCGCGAGCAGCAGCAGCAAGCAGACCCTGCCAAACGGAGTTCTGTACAACTTCGCATTCAGGCGTTTTAAGCTCGGCTCATGAAAAACACCGATCGATTGATTCGCCACTCTGTTATCTATCTTTGGTTTAGTTTATTGGGTTTAGCGCTCCATAGTGACGCAGACTATGAGAGACACCGTAGTGGAAGGCTTCGAAAATCTCGACCACCTCGAGTTATTTAACATGCAATGAATGACATAGGACAGCACACGCGCGCCTTGCCTTTCGCTTCCATAGAAAAGCTGCCGCCGCGGTAAGGATTCGATCCCGCATCCTTAAGCACAGTACTCGAGCGCCCAAACCACTACACCACCCCGGCGGGGTTATTTTTAGTATTTCACGTACATCGAAAAGAAAACGGTTACTCGGCGTCACTGCGAAAGAACTTCGTCGTGGTTAGCGGTTGTTCGAATCGTCTGCTAAAAGCAAACGATGGAAGGAGATCGAAAGGCCATGTGATCAGCATGCTTCTTACTGTCAGTGCGAAAGTCGTGACATGTCAGCAAGTAGTCTGGGATTGGAAAATCGACTGTACCGTCATGCTGCTGTAATGGCGGAAGGATTATGGTAGCCAAGGCCCCATAGACGCTTACATAGCGACTGAGTAAGGCTTGAGTTTGGTGGCACCCCCTGAGAGCAGTGATGCCACAAATCACATGGCATTCCAGGGACGTTAATCTGTCGGGGAATGTTATTTTTTCTTCAATTTCGGACGAACTACAAAGCCAAAGACCACGATGGTTAGATAAGGCGCCAAAATGGGCACCGTAACACTTGACATGAATTTATACTTTCAATCTTTACGTTAACCGAACTGTTACGGCGTCCTCACCCGCCTCATCATAGCATCGTTCTGGCTCCGTTGCCGTTGTCCTCGTCGTTCGCAGCGCGTTATGCAAACGCATTCTGGGGCTTATTTCTGCAGGCAGCTCTACGAAAAAAGGGGCCTTCAAGTGAATTCCGGAAGCATATAAATACAAATACCATCGCGTGAGGATTTCCCTAAAGGACACAAAAGAGTGAAGCTGTGTTACATCGAAAGCCATGTTTATTAACTCACGATATTGCCGCGAAACAGAGATGCATCACGACATTGCAAATCTTGAACTGTAGGAAGGCGACTACCTTTCATTCGTCTGCCATAGCATTCACGTAATTCTCGTGATAACAAAATGACCTCAGTGCTGCGTCTGCAAACGAGACGAGGCTTGATTGTAAAAGGGCAAGAAACTTGCGAACAAGCGAATTGTCATTAGTGCCAAAGAAACGCGGATGGGATAAGTGTAAGGCTAGCCTTAGAACAGATAGCGATATAGCTATAAGAGCTTAAGTAAGAAACTAAAAACGGGATAGCTACTACTTTGAAGTTAACGCTTCTGTGAAGGGAAAATCAAGCGAGCTAAAGCGCCGTTCCCTGCAAAAACCTCACCTTCACATTTTAGTGAAAAAGCGATGCAGCGAGCCGCCGTTCGTGCAGGCGTATATCCGCACAAGCCGCCACTCTCGCATCGTGTTTTGGAAGCCGGACGACGATGCTGAATTATCGCATCGTCCGAATATGACCGCAAGTTGCGGCAGTGATTTTCTCAGTGAGCACGCACCGTCTTCGCCTTTAGGTTACTGTAGGGCTTTCACACGACGAGCACAACGAAATACTGACAGTTGACGCAGACAATGAACATTGCAAGCAGACGCCTGCAAAAAGCAGCACGCAAAGTTGAACCGGCACCGTTGTCGCACCCATCTCACGTGGAAAAGCGCTTCGCTCTGGGCCTTGGCCACCTACGCCACGGACACTAAATAACCGAGAAAGGTGGGTAAAAAAAAGTTCGAATATTATTACAAACGTCAAAAGTTCTTTTTATTAGGCGAAATACGTAAACTACGTTCATTTATACGTGTAAGTATTGTCACGTAGTGGTGACGAGGTCGACGACACAATTGAAGGGTCGATGATTGCACTAAAGAAACTGTTTATTTGGGCTGACTTGCGCCCGCAAAAGAACTAGGCAACTCGGCGGCGGCGATAGAAACAAACGTGCTCGTCGATCGTCGAACAAAGAAAACCCGTCACACTCGGCAACGCTCAATTTAAAGGCTGCACAGAACAATCTAGATAACGTCGCAAGCAGCTACCAGCACGGGCTGGAACATTGTGGAAAGACACCCGAGTGGCCGGAACCTTCGAGACAGATCTCGGTGCATCTTGTGCTACAACAAAACTGATAAAGGTGTGACTCGCGGCGTCGAGCATTAACAAACAAAGATTACGGAACTGATACGCGGTCCATAATCAGAGTGATAAGCCTGTATGCCGGCGGCTGTTAAAAAAACAACAAATACTGTTTTGAAGGTTTCGCGGCATTACTCCCCCCTTAAAAAAACATCGCCTCGATGTTCCAAAACAAAGCAACTTAAACATAAGCACTGCAAATTTTAAACACCACACATTCTTTAACGCGCGTAATATGGCCTCAGTCGTACAACATGTACAGTTTCTGGGCGTGCGCGTCGCCGTTGTGATGGTGACATTCCGTCGGGAATGACTTCATAGTCCAGTGGGCCGACGCGGCGAATGATTTTGTACGGCCCAAAGTATCGACGCTACAACTTTTCACTTAATCCGCGACGGCGAACAGGTGTCCAAACCCACACTTGGTCTCCTGGATTGTACTCTGCGTGGTGTCGTCGTAAGTTGTATCGTCGGCTGTCGGTGCGCTGTTGGTCTTTAATACGCAGCCGTGCGAGTCGTCGGGCTTCCTCTGCACGCTGCAGGTAGGCGGCGACGTCGAGGTTGTCCTCGTTGGTTACGTGCGGAAGCATTGCGTCGAGCGTCGTCGTGGGCTCCCTACCGTACACAAGCTTGAACGGAGTCGCTCTGGTCGTCTCCTGGACTGCCGTGTTATACGCGAAGATCACGTACGGCAAGATGGCGTCCCAGGTCTTGTGTTCAGCGATGAGCACTTCTGGGGCGCCGTGTCGCAAGAGAATTTGTTCGACAAAAAATTTGGCGACTTCTGCCGCGGTACCATTTGGTAGTGCTCTTGCTTCGGCGTAACGGGTAAGGTAGTCACTGGCCACGATGATCCACTTGTTACCCATAGACGAAGATGGAAAGGGGCCGAGGAGATCCATCCCAATTTGTTGAAAGGGCAGGATTGGGGGCGGAATCAGGTTTAGTAGTCCTACTGGTTTGATCGGCGGCGTCTTGCGTCGTTGGCACTCACGACACGCCTTCACGTAGTGGGCAACTTCAGCAGGCAATCGCGGCCAGTAATACTTCTCCTGGATTCGACGCAACGTGCGCGCAAATCCGAGGTGGCCTGCTGTGGGCTCATCGTGCAACGCCTGCAGAATTTCTTGCCGAACGGTTTTAGGCACTACGAGAAGCTGCGCGGTCTTGCTGGGTTCGAAGTTCTTCTTCACGAGGAGGCCATTGTTTAACGTGAAGGATGATAAATGTCGCCTGAGCACACCAGGAGGGGAAGCGGTCTTTCCTTCCAAGTAATCGGCTAGCGCTTTCAGCTCAGGGTCTGATCGCTGTTGTTCTGCGAAACTGCTGGCGCTTACCGGTCCCAAAAAGGCGTCATCGTCATCGTTCTTCGGGGTAGAATCGACGGGAGCGCGGGATAAGCAGTCTGTGTCGGAATGCTTCCGGCCCGACTTATAGACTACAGTCATGTCGAATTCTTGAAGTCGTAGGCTCCATCTGGCAAGGCGCCGGAAGGATCTTTTAAATTAGTCAGCCAGCAGAGCGCGTGATGGTCGCTTACCACCTTGAATGGTCGGCCGTATAGGTATGGACGAAACTTAACAGTAGCCCAGATGATCGCAAGGCACTCCTTCTCTGTCGTCGAGTAATTGACTTCGGCTTTTGTGAGAGACGTGCTAGCGTAGGCGATTACATTTTCCTGTCTGGCAGTCTTCTGGACGAGAATGGCTCCTAGGCCTACACTGCTCGCGTCGGTGTGAATTTCGGTCTCGGCGTTTTCATCAAAGTGGCCAAGTACAGGAGGGCATTGCAGGCGGCGCTTAAGTTTGTCGAAGGCTTCTCCTTGCGGCGCTTCCCATTTAAAAGGTACGTCAGCCTTTGTAAACTGCGTCAACGGTTCGGCGATCCGCGAAAAGTTTCTGACAAATCGTCGATAATAAGCGCACAGCCCAAGGAATCGGCGCACAGCTTTCTTGTCGGCAGGCGGTGGGAATTGTGCGACTGCAGCTGTTTTCTCCGTGTCTGGGCGAATACGGTCCTTGCTAACGATTTGACCTAGGAATCGGAGTTCTTCGTAGGCGAAGTGACACTTCTCTGCTTTTAGCGTTAGCCCCGATGACTTGATGGCTTCCAGCACTGTCTGTAGTCGTTTTAGCTGGTCTTCAAAGTTTGACGAGAAGACAACAACGTCGTCCAAATATACCAAAGAAATTTGCCACTTCAAGCCTGCCAAGACTGTGTTCATTACTCGTTGAAACGTGGCTGGTGCGGAGCAGAGGCCAAATGGCATCACCTTAAATTCATAAAGGCCGTCCGGTGTAATGAATGCGGTCTTCTCGCGATCTCTTTCGTCGACCTCAATTTGCCAATATCCGCTCTTCAGGTCCATCGATGAGAAGTACCTTGCATTGCAGAGCCGGTCGAGAGTGTCGTCAATGCGGGGTAGCGGGTAGACATCCTTCTTCGTTATGCTATTCAAGCGGCGGTAATCAACGCAGAAGCGAAGTGTGCTGTCCTTCTTCTTGACCAAAACGACTGGTGCTGCCCAGGGGCTGTTCCATGGCTGGATTACGTCATCACGGAGCATTTCCTCAACTTGATCGCGAATGGCCTGGGGTTCTCGCGGCGATACACGATAAGGGCTTTGGCGCAGAGGTCGGGCGTGTTCGTCCGTTATTATGCGATGCTTGGCCAGTGGTGTTTGTCGTACCTTCGATGACGATGAGAAGCACACCCCGTAGCTTCGAAGCAGACTGAGAATCTAGTCTTTCCTGTTGTGGGTCAATGCCGGGTTGATGTCAAATGTGGGCTGACGGAATAGGTCCGGTACGTCTTCCAGCGTTTGGCCGTGGAGGGTGAATACATCTTTGAGGTCCGCTAATTCGTCGAGAAAGGCGATCGTCGTGCCCTTGTTGAGATGATGGTATTCGTCGGTGAAGTTTGTTACCTGAACCTGAGCTTGACCTCTCCGGAATTTCGTGATGCCTCTTGCGATGCCGACACCTCGTTCCAAGAGCAATTGGATATTTCCTTCGATGATGCCTTCAGCTGTTTCGATGTTGGCGCTACCTACGCAGACTGCGATACTTGATCGGGGCGGGATGTTCAATTCTTCGTCGAGGACGTTTAGAGGGATGTGTTACATCGACGTCGTCGTAGCAGGAATGGCTTTGTCTGCAGAGAGCTTGATGAGCTTGGATCGCAGGTCGATGATAGCCCTATGTTCATTTAGGAAGTCCATTCCTAAAATCACGTCGCGGGAGCACTGCTGCAAGACCACGAAGCTGGTGGGGTAAGTACGCCCATTTGCGGTTATTCTTGCAGTGCATCGTCCCGATGGAGTAATCAGGTTGCCACCTGCTGTGCGAATCAGCGGGCCATCCCAAGCGGTGGTAACTTTTCTTAGCTGAGAGGCTAACGGTCCACTAATGACTGAATAGTCAGCTCCGGTGTCTACTAGGGCAGTGACTCTGCGACCGTCGACATCAACTTCAAGGTCACTTGTTCGCGTCCTCGCATTGCACGTGGGCCTTAGTGTCCGATCTCGGCTCCGTCGTTTCTTCAAGTCAAGGCCGGGGCATACCGTTGTTACTTCGCTGGGCGGCGGTGTCTGCTTGCACTTTGGTCGTGTTGTCGTCGATGACGTCGTGTGGAGCGACGGTGAAACGGCTGCGTCGTCGTTAGTGGTCGTCGGCGGCAGAGGATCTTCGTCTTTTCGCCGTTGAGCAACCTCACCTCCAAAGGTTGCTGCCTTTAGTTTAACCTGCGGGGGCTTGGGGACCTTCCGCGCACACTATCATCATAGTTACGTCCTGGCGACGCAAAGCGGGCCCTGTACGGCGATGGAGACCCGAATCGACGGCTTGGTGGCGCAATCTCGCCGCTACGCAGATAGTTGTCGATTTCTTGCGGTCGTTCACCTGGGCGTGGTCCTGGAGCGTCGACTGCAAATCCGCGGAGACCGATTCGTCGGTACGGGCAGTGCCGCAGAATGTGGCCGGCCTAACCGCAGTGGAAGCATAATGGCCGGTTGTTCGCTGTCCTCCATGCGTCGCACTTCCTGGGGCTTGTTGGTCGTTGGTAGGCTTGGCGGGCGGGAGCCAAGGGGCGGTTTTCAGGAACAGGCCGGTAGCGGCGAGGGCTCAGAAAGTCATCACGTCGGGGCGGAGGGCGACGTAATGCACCAGCGTAGTTCATATCTGTTGCCTCTTGTGCTGGAACAGTCGCAGCCGTCGCTTCAGGAAAGCCCAGCGCCTGCTGGACTTCTTCACGGACGACGTCCGCGAGCGTCGCCACCTGGGGTTGTTGCGATGATGGCTGCACTCGGCGGAGCTCTTCTCGCACGATCTCCCGGATGAGGTCACGAAGGTTCTCTCCACTTGCAGATGCGCTGGGGTAGTGGCTTGAGTAGTCTGGCTGAAGTGGCCGCTCGTAGTGGCGCATCCGGGTGTACAACGTCTTCTCGATGGCAGACGCTTCCGTTTCAAATTCCGCCACTGTTTTTGGCGGATTTCTTACAAGATTTCCAAAAAGCGATTCTTTGAAGCCTCGCATTAAAAGTTTGACTCTCTCACCTTCAGTCATGTTAGGGTCGGCGCGGCGAAAGAGGCGCTTCATCTCCTCAACGTACGCCAGGACAGACTCGTTAGGAAGTTGCAGTCTTGACTGAAGGAGGGCCTGAGCTCTTTCCTTTCGGACGATGCTTGAAAAGGCAGTCAGAAACGCTTCCTTGAAAGTCTCCCAATCCTTCATAGTTGCCTCATGATTTTCGAACCAAACTCGGGCATGTCCTTGAAGAACAAAGTAGACTTGCCTAAGTTTTGCGGCGTCATTCCAGCCGTTGAAATCTGCCACGCGGTCGAAAAGGTCCATCCAATCTCCCGCATCTTCATCCGGTAGTCCATGGAAGCAGGGGGCCTCCCGGGGTTGGAAGAAAATAACCGGTGCTGTAGGCTGGGTCATTGTCAGCGTCGATGCCTTCCGCGATCGATGGGGGTCAGGCAGCAGACCTTGTTCGGGTTGTAGGCCTTGAAGTCGGCGGCTGGCTCGGTGACCTGTAGGCTGGTCTTCCAGGGCGACAGGAACACGGCTTGGGTCTTCCTTTGAAGGATCAAAGGCAGCACCTCCACCAGATGTCACGTAGTGGTGACAAGGTCGACGATACAATTGAAGGGTCGATGATTGCACTAAAGAAACTGTTTATTTGGGCTGACTTGCGCCCGCAAAAGAACTAAGCAACTCGGCGGCGGCGATAGAAACAAACGTGCTCGTCGATCGTCGAACAAAGAATGCTCGTCACACTCGTCAACGCTCAATTTAAAGGCTGCACAGAACAATCTAGATAACGTCGCAAGCAGCTACCAGCACGGGCTGGAACACTGTGGAAAGACACCCGAGTGGCCGGAACCTTCGAGACAGATCTCGGTGCATCTTGTGCTACAACAAAACTGATAAAGGTGTGACTCGCGGCGTCGAGCATTAACAAACAAAGATTACGGAACTGATACGCGGTCCAGAATCAGAGTGATAAGCCTGTATGCCGGCGGCTGTTAAAAAACAACAAATACTGTTTTGAAGGTTTCGCGGCAGTATTATATTGCCGCGTCCCTCTCTGCGACCGAGGGGGACGTGGACGAAGTTGGTGTAGTGGGGTGCCATACGAATCCCATCAGTGTCTTCTACCTTGTGCTGGTTATATTTTCTGGTGGAGGTGCGATTCCTTTTTTGCTGAGCTCCACGTGGGCAGCACCCAGTCAACATTAATTTGACCCCGGTGCACCGCAGTGGGACCCGCCGCCTCCAAGGTAAGTCGTCCGAGTTCGGGCCTTTTTCTTGCCACCATGCACACATCAAACACGACCCCTGTAACTCACGGAGGGAGCTGACTCCATCAGTTTATTGTCCTCCAGTCTCGAACGCCCCTGTGCTTCCATGGTGAGGTTTTTGAGGGAGCTGAAGACTGGCTAGATCAATTTGAACGTGTCGCTAACTGCAACGGCTTGGATGAGCAAAGGAAGCTGCATAATGTCTACTTCGTTCGCGAAAATTTGGCGCGGACGTGATTGAACTACGAAATGACGCTACCTTCATGGGACCTCTTTCATCGCCAGCAGTTGGTTCCCTACGTCGCCAGCGATCAAAGGGAGCGTGCGGAGTCAGCACTGTGATCTCGCTGCCAAGCCTCGAACGAGAGTGTTGCAACGTACTACGAGGACATCATCCACCATTTTCGGCGAGCTGATCCAAATATGGCCGAGAAGAAAGTGTGCCACCTAATGCGTGGTAAAACAGGAACTATTCACTGGGCTTGTGCGCAATCCACCTGTGCATCAAATCAGATTTTCGACACTAAACACGAATGCACCAAAACCGGAATTGGCTTTTAACATCCTCCCTAAACGAGGTTCAATTTAGAACGCTAGATGTGTGGTAAAGTTTCATCCCAAGAAAAACGGAGCACTTAAGAGTGGCCGCGGGTATTCATTTGGGGTAGATTTTCACTTTCCAAAACAGGGAGTAGTTACGGCATGCAGCGGAATTTGATATGGGGCAGATTTTCCCTCCGAAATATGCGGAGCACTTACGGTTGGCATAGGGAGCAGATGCTCACTGCGAAAAATACGTTCATTTGCGGCTAATATATGAGACGTTGTTACCGCTGCCTTTGCCAATGCTATTAGGGTCGCTTCAATTTCGCAATTACAGAGCTCTCACCGCCGTCACGTGTAACTGATCGTTTCTGTCGAGTAAGGGATACTCTGTACATGACGGCTTCGTGTATGTGCACGACGCCGCGACCTCGCCCCACCGACGTCCTCAAAGAGCAGCGATCCGATGCG
The DNA here is from genome assembly GCF_055883805.1 of Amblyomma maculatum. Lineage (NCBI taxonomy): Eukaryota > Metazoa > Arthropoda > Arachnida > Ixodida > Ixodidae > Amblyomma > Amblyomma maculatum. Next base: position 7,817,961 of record NW_028146743.1, on the reverse strand, counting down.
CTTGACCTTTGGCGTTCTCACCCTGTTCCTAAATTATAGGCGGAACTGCGCTATTTTGGGAGGCTCTGCAAGCGAAAATGTACCTAGGTTGGTTTGTGGGGTTTAACGTCCCAAAGCAACTCAGGCTATGAGAGACGCTGTTGTGGAGGACTCCGGAAATTTCGACCACCTGGGGTTCTTTAACGTGCACTGACATCGCACAGCACACGGGCGCCTTGCTTTTCGCCTCCATCGAAAAGCTGCCGCCGAGGCCGGGATTCGATCCCGCGTCCTGGAGAACAGTAGCCGGCGGGGTGAAAATGTACCTAGAAGGTGCGGTATATCAAGTTCATATATTCTACCAAAATCTTTAAGAAGTAGTGCTGCAAGGAATAGGGCGAAGATGACAAAAGAAAATCGCATCGAATCGCTGCCGTTACACCTTCCTTAATGCTGGCTTTGGTACATTGTAGCACATACTCACGATGTCGCAGCCACGCGTAGCGTATCACCGTATTCAGCGGGAACAAAACGAGGCCCATAGCGGCAGTTTACGCTTTGTAATTACGAAATTGAGTAGAACCTAATAACAGTGGCAATGGCTGCCTTCTCAACATTCCATATTAACCTTCGACCCCGCTCTACTGTGCTCACTTCCCAACTGTAAAAAGTTACACAAACCATATAAGAAACAGAGGAAGTAACATTAGAAGCCATGTAAAAAGCGTTTTTATGAAAGCATGAGTTTACAAGAAAATGTCAAACAAAAGCTACCCCACAGAATAAGTACAGGTCCAGGCTCAGCATGAGGTTTCTGGACCCAGAAAGACGCATTTGCATTCCATTCCAGACAGCATTCATAACGCAAGAATAAAATAATGAGAATACAGAAAATGAAAAAAAAAAGTTACTGAAAGCACACGCAGACGTGAAACGTTGTGGCGAAAATTTTAGGCACCAGGCTTTGGCACTCGAAACTTTCTCATGCATTCCGTACAGCGCAAAATGCACCAGCGTCATGGGATAACAAATGTATGAAGCTCTTCCTAATTTTCTTTTGGTAACGTACGTTTAACAACTGTTGGTAGCTAAAATGCGTTCTCAGGACTGTGGACTTGCATTTCAGAAAGACAAAAGCAACGCCTAACGCCCAAACAAAATGAGTCAACACGAAAAACGAACGAGCGTGAAGAAGGAGCAGGGCCATAAAAATGCAATTTTGTTTGACAGAAAACCAAGACATTGCTCATTTTTATTCATGACAGTGATCTATAATTCACAAAAGCAATTTTGCACAGGAAACAGTCCACGTTCCAAACGCGCTTGAGAAACATATGGCGAGACAAAAAGGAGTTCTGGTAACGCACACAGAATAAATAATTTTTCCCCGCGGGGACCCCAGCTTCAAAAATAAGCGATCAGTTCAAAACAAAAAGTTTTAGCATTGCGGGTACCCAGTTAGGTGATCAGGCAAGAAAGTTTCGAATGGCTGCAGATGTTACATGTATGCACGGAAACAAAAATGATTACTGCTGATATCTATTATTAAATAAAGATGCCGAGAAGTTATCTCCACTGGCAACAGCAAAATTAGTGCATACATATGAGAAAACTAGCACAGATCGCGCGAGCTGGGCTCAGCGAAATTTAACACAGGTACTTCACTGACAATGCACTAACGATGCGTCGTTCGAACGCAAGCATATTATCATGCAAATGGAAAAAGCAAGGAGTCATTAAGACAGCACACCTCCTCTAATGCGCCCCTTTGTTATAGCGCTATTGACTGCCGGCTCGACGCGATTAAGAGGCAAAACGAAACAAAACATATATAAAATGCGATATTCCGCCCAGAACAGACAAATTCAAAAACACGATGATATTTTCCGCCCAGATAGACACAAGACTGGGTTTCAAGCATATCCTTCAGGGCCGCCATATCAAGGCAGAAATATTCCGCAGATCCTGAGAGCGACAAAGCACGCACAAGAACTTGTAACGGTACGCACGCAACTACGTCGAGTCAGAGCTTAGCAAAAGCCAACACATTGTTCACGACGTCCACTCAGTGAACGACTCGCGAAAGCGTCTTTTCATTCTCAGTCGCACATGTGAACGGTTGGAGACTGACGCGAAGGTGCCGCCGCTCACGTATTCATTTCAACAGTGACCGCATGAAATTTGGACGGTTAGCCTAGCTCTCCGCGGAGCATTAGGCCTACCCCTACGCTACGTCCGCTTCACTCGGTGCAACAAGAGCGTCACTCGCGCAGGCGCCATTGCACTCTCAGTCTCACGTCGAACTCGTTGGATGAAAACACGGAGGCGCCGCTCACGATAACTTTTTTAACAGAGGCCGCGGTCAAACCGTGCAGCAGGCCGGGCTCCATTCAGCGGCGGACGGTTGCTGCTTGCACCGTCGGCCTCGCTCGGCGCCCAACACGATGCTTGCGCCGTCTGCTGTTGAGTGCATCTCTGGCCAAAAATAAAACTTGCCGCTTCGAAAGCGAAACTATTGAAACAAATACGCAAGGAAGCGTAATTTCGACTGGCGTATGCATAAGGAACACGCGTCAGTTTGCCCTTTCTCGATCTGAATTGACATCGTTCTTTTTTTTATTGATATACCGTTAGAAACTTGGATTCAGAGCTCCTTCAAACCTCCGCCAAGCTCCGCGGAAGACCAAACAGAGCGGTTTCGGGGCTCACAAAGTTCTGTGCTCCGTTTTAACCGGAGTTCGTTCTCATAGCACGCACCTGAAAAGCGGATGGCTGCCGTTAGTGCTCCCATTTCGTGTATTTCACGTTTAGTATGTAGCAGAGGCCATCACAATAGAACAGACGCTTCAACACCGGGCTCAGTACTATAATCGTGACGTGTCTGCAATGTCACCGGCAGTCCTTGCTTCCTGCTTCAACGGTTCCGCTTATACCTTAAAGGAGCTCGCTCGATCTGTAGTCAGAAAAGAGCTGAGCACATTCAGCCTTGGGGTATGACATCGTCGTCAAGGCTTCGGTCACTCACGGAAGTCATTCGTGGTGAAGTTAGGTAAGAAACTGAAAAAAAAAGTTTTAACGAAGTGGACTGCGCCTCAGATTCGCACGGCTCGGGGGGCACCTCATTACACCTGCTAGAAGATTCAATTCAATTCATTTGTTTTTCAGAGAAGTTACAAAAGACAACTCTGAAAGATGCGCGGCGGCAGTTGTAATTGAAGGATTTGTTTGCATTGACGACTTTGTTGCTCTTCCCCATTGCTCGCGAGACGTCATACTCGGCTTGGACTTCTTACAAGCTAACGGTGCGATAATCAATTTGTAAGAATCAGGTGTGGCGTTTTCGCAGAGCCAAACCATTGAGACATCCGAAGCCGACGGTTAATCAACGCCCGCCTTGTGTATTATAGCTGACGACATGACGGGTGCCGCCACGGTGGAGCATCATGGTCTTGGTAGAAAGCGACATCGCCCTGCGATCACGACGTAATCACAGAGAGGAACATCAGGATGCTCTTTGAGAATGAGATCTACGCTGCAAGAGTACTTGCTAGCTCGCGGGACGGTTGCGCGACACCCGTGATTACGAATTTAGAGACCGAGTTTCAGCCCATTGCGAAAGGGATTACCATCGGGTATGTCACCGACTTTATTGAGCTAGTGAATATCTGCCCTCAAGCCATGTTGTTGCCAGCAGGATGCGAGGCAAGAGAAATTCTATTTACTTTAGATAATAATTCTAATTTTTCGGTGTTTGAGGGGCGCCGACTTCTGGAGCTCCTTCGGGATTTTGCTTTGATTCTTTGCAACATTTTCGAAATTTGGGCGCACCTCAGTGACCAAGCATCGCATTATGGTAGACGCAGCGACCAAGCCTATATACAACATCCATACCCCATAACGGCAACTGAACGAGAAGCTGTTCGAAGCCAGATGCAAGAAATGTTGAACGACGACGTGGTGCAGCCGTCTATCAGCTTTGCCTGTAGTATTGGTGAAGAAAAAAGACGACACCTTGCGTGTTCGCGTCTGTGTCGATTATAGGAATTTAAATGAGGCGACAAAACGCGACGTATACCTGCTTCCACGCATAGACGACACATTGTACCGGTTACGCCATACCAAATATTTCTCGTCGTAGCTGGACCTCGAGAACGGCTATTGGCAGATAGAAGTGCACAAAAGGGACAGAGAGAAAACAGCATTCGCCACACCTCCCCCCCCCCCCCCCCCGCCCGCGATTTCTGAATATAAAATGCTTCCCTCTGCGCTCTGTTCTGCGCGAGCAACCTTCCAATGAATTATGGACGCCATTGCCTCTGGATTGAAATGGCAAGCTTGCCTAGTGTACCTCGACGAAGTCATTTTCACGGCTAGTTTCGAGAAACAACTCAACTGGCTGCGAATGATGCTACAGGCACTCCGTTCAGCCCATACGACGATAAAACCACATAATTGTCAGTTAAGATTCCAGGAGCTCTGCTTTCTTGGCCATGGTATTAGTGCTGAGTGAGGGAAACGAAATCCCGAGAACACGGTTGCTGTAGAAACGTTTCCGTGCCCAACCAACAAAAAGTCCGGCAGAAGAGGTTTAGTGCTCTGTCCCTACAGGCGTTTCGTCGAGAATTTTTCAGCGTTTACCGAGCCTCTCACGCTTCTTACCCGAGGCAACCTTCATTTTTCGGGGCACGATGATCAAGTGGATGCCTTTAACGACCTACGCAGGCGGCTGCAGGCCACCCCAATACTTGCCCATGTGATGAAGACACTGTCACGGATATTCATACCGATGCCAGTAATTTTAGACTCGGTGCCGTTCTGAATTGGTGGCACTATGCAACTGAGAAAGTTATAGCATACGCGAGGTGCTCTCTTTCAAAAGCAGAGGCGAGCTTCTCAACCAAGGAAAAGATGTGTCTAGCAGTAGCTTGGGAGACAAGCAAGTTCCGACCCTATCTCTACGGTTGCCCTTTTAGAGCTGTGAGTGACCATCATTCGTTATACTTGCTAGCCAACCTCAAAGCCCCCCCCCCCCCCCCCCCTGGACGGATTACAAAATGGATCCTCAGGCTCTAAGAATACGACATTACGGTTGCGTACAAGTGCGACTGTGAGCACAACGACGCCGATTGCTTGTCGCGTGCACCTGTTGATGCTGCCCCGCCCGACACTGAAGACGACTGTCCGAATTTTGCTGTAGGCACGACCACCATTATGGCCCAACGTCAATTGGCTGACTCCGATTTACGTCCACTGATTGGGAATCTCGAAGGCCTTGATGTCGCTTTTCCACTTGCTTTCGCCCGGCGTTTATGCTCCGACTGTCTTCGCATCGTGTCCTGGACAAGATAAACTTTCAGCACAACAAGGAAACCTTTCTTCTGTGTGCCATACGACCTCCGACCGGAAATCTTGCATGCATGCATGCCATGATGAGCCTTCGCCTGGTCGTTGAGGAGTCACGCAAACATTACCATGCATTCCAAAAAAAAAGTACTATTGGCCTAAGCAGCTGCCTTCAATACAGCACTACGTGAGAATATGCCGAGGTTGCCAACGGCGAAAGACGCCTCCGATGAAACCTGCAGGGCTTCTTCAGCTGGTACTTCCGCTTACAGCCCCTTTCCAGGAAGTGGGTATGGATCGTCTGAGCCCTTTCTCGACATCCGCATCAGGGAGCAGACGGATCGTAGTGGTGACGTACTACTTAACGCGGTATTTATTTCTATTTATGTATTTGAGCACACTGCAGGCGCTGTGAAGGGCCCTGGCAGGAAGGGCAACAATTGCAAAACAAAGCGAAAAACAAAAACTACAAAAACGTAAGCATAAATTTAGACAAGTATAAAGCTAGATGCAGAAAAATAGCATATGACGAGACACAGCCATTTTCCCGTGCAAATGCTGCAAAGTGGCCCAGTTATTTCTCAGGGCCATCGTACTGCGCTGTGGTGCACCATCAGTTATTACGGACCGCGCTACAGCCTTTACGGCCGAAATAATGCAGGCACTTTCACTCTTACCCACACGTCATCGTAAGTCTTCTGCTTATACTCCCGGAACGAACGCACTGACTGAACGCCTAAGGCCTCATTCTCACAGCCGGTGCTCCTTTCCGTCGCGGCGACACTGGCGGAGGAAAGCCTTCTAGAACACGGTAAAGGCCGGAATATATGCGGCATTTTTTCCACGATTTTCGCACATCAAAAACTGCCGCGCCGACGCGACGCCCAGCTCGAGGTACATGGAACGGATGGATGGATGGAATATAAGAGCGTTCCCTCTGAAACGGGGTGATAGCAGTAGCTATCATGCTCATTTTTCTCCCTGTATCTTAATTATTGATTTAGACGACGAAGCGGCGCCATCGCCGCCGCTGACCCCTCAATGCGAAAGCAAATGCATCAGCGAGCGGCAATAACAGCAGAGCAAGGTAAGTGAGGGAAGCGACGCTGTCCCTTGTGAAAAGGCTCAATTCAATATTACTGTGCTAAATTTAGAAAGCGTACATAGGTCGCACAAGGATTTGCCGCGATCGAATGAAGGAAGGTACCTTAGAATGCCCACTCGGATACCAGCGACACGGCTCTCTTTTTTTCTTTTTCAGAAATTTCGCTTCAGGGAGAAGACAAATACATTACCATCCGAGTGTAGGTCGTATACTGACAAAAAAAGCGATATTACATGCTTGATTAGGCGTTTATTTTTACGATAATCGCATTTCTGCGGCCAAACTGCCGCACACCTCGTCGGCCATGGCGGCTATGTTGACAGCGGCCGCTAAAACCGGAAATGTCAGCTTTCCACGCTTCTATTGGCTCACTCCCGTAGTAGCTTCCGGTTCGAGAGGACTGAGCTTCATTTTAGAGCTCAGCGCAGGGAAGGAGAAAACGGCAGGCAAGTTTATACTGACCTGCCACTCTTTCTTCGTGTGTCAAACTTTACTTCGCAATTACATAAGCTATCGTTGCTTTGCTTATGTTAACTTTTATTTGAAGAATAGCGCGTGTCAACGTCTCTATGAAATCCAAACCTGAATTTTATTTAAATTTGAAAAGTTTGATCCAAATAATTTATTTTCGACATGAGCGCAGTTTAAACATTTCAAAAAGGCATGAAAAAGTCGGCGCGGTCACCGGGCTAAAATTCTTAAATGCCTTAATCCTTCCTAAAATACTCCCTAATTTCCAGTGAACCTGGACTTTACGAAATTTAGACTATGTATTGTTTAACGGTATTAGTATTCTAAAGAACGTAAATAAAATGTAGAGCTATGCTACGGTGCCATATTCGAGAGAACCTATGATTTTGCGACTGTGAAGGAGGAAATAGACGTTTTACTTCTCCAGCTTTCTATTACCCACGAAATATATTACAGTTGAAAAACTCAATACGTTGGAGTAAAAAAGTTATCGGTTTACCGAAAACTGCATTTGCAATTCTAAACCGATCCTTTTTTTGTTATCCTTTAGTACCCAAATCAAAATATAATGTTTACCAGCTTAGTAAATGTGTTGATTACCTTTTTTTCTTAAGTTTAAATTGAGATAGATTTAGTTTAAATGGGGAAAATTTTTTGAAGTGCAGCTATCGAGCAGTAAGCTGCGCCGTCTCTTCTCGCCTCATCACAACGGAGCACGGCACTACCGACCCTGTAACCAGGCAAAATGTGCAGCTTCCATTTTTATGCGCGGTTTTTTAAGCAGAGGCCTCCAGTGTTTGACGTTTTTTTTTTTATGATAGAGTTAGAGCACCACTTAGACGCAGCCCAGTGTACTTCGTAAAATAAAAAAATAAAAAATTGCGAGCGTTTACAGGCTACATGGGACTCACGCCTTTTGTGGGTATCCTGAGCGAAGAAAAAGAACGCTCCTATGAATGTTTTATTGCAATCATCAATAATAAGAGACTATCAATTTGCCTGTGCAAGCTTGTGACAGCCACATTTACCCGTAACAGAAAGAGCACGAAGCAAATTTCTGCAAAGAAATAAAAAAAAATGCAACAAAATGAAAACACGTTTACTCATTAAAATATGACGCATGCAGGATTTGCGTAAATTAGAAAGATGCGCAGAGCTCAGCTATGTATATTGTAATTGCCTTTAAAATTTGTCTGTGCCAGTTATAATGAAGAACGGTATAACTATTTAATTACATTTAAATGAACGAGGAGGGGCAAAGATAAGGATGACCGGTCCCTATCATCAATAAAACGAGGGAGAAGAAGAAGAAGAAGAAGAAGAAGAAGAAGAAGAAGAAGAAGAAGAAGAAGAAGAAGAAGGAGAAGAAGAAGAAGAAGAAGAAGAAGAAGAAGAAGAAGAAGAAGAAGAAGAAGAAGAAGAAGAAGAAGAAGAAGAAGAAGAAGAAGAAGAAGAAGAAGAAGAAGAAGAAGAAGAAGAAGAAGAAGAAGAAGAAGAAGAAGAAGAAGAAGAAGAAGAAGAAGAAGAAGAAGAAGAAGAAGAAGAAGAAGAAGCGTCAAAGCGTAAGGCGAATAATTTCAGTAATGGATAAAGAAACGACACAGAAGACAAGACAAAATACACAGAAAGCCCTGTAAAAGAGGGAGGAAAATGGTATACGAATCTCCAGGGAAATTAATGCTTCTCCCGCAAACGAAATTTACGTACACATAAAACCACCCATCTCTGCTCCCATTACCTAAACATGACCTACAAATGCCGAACACAGGGTAAACAACCCACATGCTCGGCGCGGTTGAATTAATATAGCAGCCCAACAACGCGGGCTTCCAGCTAAATAAGCGCAGATACAAGTAGGGCATTGAGAGGGGGTATTCGTATCGCCGCGCTCCTTCTATTGCAAATGAATGCAATATCGCTCATGTAATCTATTCTTTTGATCGCTAAACTCAATTACTGCTTGCAGGAGGGGCAATTTCTTTATTTATTCAGCCTCTGCGGCTGCGTATTACGCCCCAAGCGAGCAGATCGAAGTAATAGAAAATGGGGTCCAGGGGCCTCTTTCGCGGAACAGTAATGTTCAGACATATTGAGAAGCAATAATAGTTAGATAAAAGCTTACCACGCATATAGCCATTTTGAAATACTAACCGAAAAGTTATTTGGAATAATTATAATAAAACAAAATGAAGAGCTTGATTAGCGTGATCAATGGGAGAGGTGCGGTTTCGAAGAAGCGAGAAGAATCGTTAGAAATTTGTCTGCTATGTTTCCCGGTTCAAGCTTTGGAAATTCTTCGCCTGTTGTATAATAGTTACTGTATACGCTGACGTCGTTTATCCACTAATTTTTTCCACCTGCGATATCACTGGCTACATCGATATCAGTATCGTTAAGACATTTGCATGCAACGTATATACAGGAGAGAAACACAGAGATGGACAATGCCGCCACGTACGCACCCGCTGTGGTGGATATTAGGTCTGCGTAAGATCGCATAGAAGGAATTTACTGATTCCACAGAAATTGACGTTTATCGATATTTTTTTGTAAGGGAAATATGTACAGAAATATGTACCTAGCTGGGCGACCAGTGAAGTTCATCGCGAATGCAGATTTGTGTTGGGGCCGGCTTCAGGTGCGTTTGAACGAGTTTAACCTATAATTGATTATACTCGTATCTTACTGCACCGCAGTCTTCTATGAACAATTCACAGTCAATTAGATGATGAATGCATTCCCCCTCACCATGTAACGGTTGCCAGTGGCTTGAAAATGACCCCCACCACGCGTCTCGGCACATCGCGTAAAATGGTTATAGAATACAGACATCTAGTGTGGCGTGCACAAACACACGCAGAGACTTGACTGCTTACACGCTTGTTTCTGTGAACAGAAGTTGTGAATGGTACGCACCATACAAAACTTGATACAAAGTGAAATCAGTAGTTTGTAATAAGTTATACCGGCTGAGTGTTCTACTCAGGAGCAAAATAACTGACTAAAGTCCCGGTGCGACTTGACTAGTTTTGGCTGCCGAGTAAAAAAAAATGGATGACTCTTTTCTTGTCTGAAAACTAGATGTCGCCACTGAAATTTTTGTTCGCATTTTCGTACGTTCAACGAAAAGCGCCGATACGACACACGGAGTAACGTCCTTTAATTTGCTGGCGTTTATCGTACGAAATAGTTCATATGGTATACTAAATGTGTCGGATGTTTAACATCGGTAGTATTCTGGTTGCACGGGAAGTCGAAATCTAAAGCGGCGTTTACATGGACCTGACTGGATTGGTTTGGGTTGAGTTATCGAGCAAAAAATCGGTTACAGGGTTCATGTAAACGCTGTCGGGTTGGACCGAGAAGTCGAAGGGTCGTGTTAACTCCGGCACAGGGGGTGGGCTGACTCGACTCGACCCCGCTGTAGGAAGCATGTAAACGTTGCCTATTCGAGTTGGGGAATAGTGGGAGAGAACAGTATGGAAAACGCCAGGGATGCGCTGAGAAAAACTGAAATCTGATTTCTGCTAGTTCTTTCTCTTGACGCGAGGCGCCGTCGTAATGGCACTTGTTAGGTCGGGTTCATGTAAACCCGGTAGGGTAGCGTCCACTCAATTCGACTCCTCAACTCGAGCACCGCAGCCTGGTCCATGATGTATACAAACGGTACCGGATGTCTCGTTGGTTGGGAGGCAGTATATAGCGGAACCGATACGAAGTATATTGCCATAGTTTAAGGACTCATAATATGCTCCTCTTATATAGGGCATGGGCCTAGGGTTGGTTTAAGGGGTCACCATCTTTGGTGGCATTACGTGACCTAAGGTGAGCCTTCGGGTGGCCGCCATCTTTGGGTAGAGCAATGCGACCTATGGTGTCCGCCATCTTGGATGACATCACGGCAAATATGGTGGGCATTAGGGCGGCTGCCATCTTGGGTGACCAGAAAGGCAACCCACTATGGTGAACACTCAAGCCTTTAGTAATCATGTGACAGATACAGACAAAACGACTCGAAATCGCCAAACTTGAGAAGAGCTAACGCCTCGGGGCGGAAACCTGCTTTACCTCCCAGCGGCCATCAACTACAGCGCCAGCGGCATTAATTCATTCACTATACGCCCTACCGTTTGCAGGTCCAACTATGGACGGAACCATAATTGGCGTGGGGGTGGAACCGCTCGCACAGCCGGGCACCTCCAAAAGTTATTCAGAAGATGGGGGAGGGGGGGGGGGGAGGGAGATTGATGTGTATTTTTCGGAGATCGCATGCCGCCATACGCCTGAGCACGGGCCAGCTTCATTTAATGTAATTTTTCGCCTACTTTGCCATTGCTGCTAGAAGCTGGTCGCAGTGTCACGTCTAGGGCGACCAGCTCGCAGTAGCAATGGCGAAGTGAATTAAAGGCAGCTCGTTCCAGGGCATACGCGCGCATGGAATCCTATCCGCGAAGAGCACACATCAACCAAGCACCAGGTCTAGCGCGATCTGTTAGCAGCAGCAATGGCAAATTAAGTGAAATGTGCATTAAAGGGAGCTTGAGAGATCTCTCGTGCACACACGTGCAATGCATGCTACCTCGCTCGTGAACAGGTAGCGTTCATCGAAGCGATAATAAAGTGTGTAAATACACGACTGAACATTTCCACTTCTTTTATTCAAAATTTGCACGTGAACTGAATCTCTATTCTAAAAATGGGGTGACATTCGTGAAAACGCAGCATACATAAACTGCATTCATATACCACGTACGCTCGAAAGGTCACAGTGTGCGCTCGTCTTGCTGTGGTCGTCCACTGCCCGACTCTTCGGCTTATCGATCCAAGTTGTATTCGAATGCTTTTCAGATGATACGACGCATAAGAGGTGGCGTCAAAGCTAAGCGCTGCTGTTCAGTGGCTCAGGAATCTTAAAAGGTGTGGGCCGGCGCTCACTTTCGCTGTCTAACGTCGCGGTGTCGAGCGACACACCGCACAAGAAGGTCGCGAACAGAAATGATAATGACCATGGCGAATCTAATGCGTCAACAGAGAAAGGATTCACGGCGCTAGACGTTCGGCGCAAGTCGTACAAGCAAAAGCGAACTGAGGCGGCGTCACGAGATAGGGACAGATTTCGAACGCCACGGGCACAAAAACCACGAACACTCCCGTAGCTGTCATTGCACTGACATGATGAAATTACGAGCACGTGAAGGAGCAACACGACAAAGCGACCGGAGACGGAAAGTTTGCGCACCCAAGGCGACACCGGCAAAGCGGCTAGCGGAGTTCCTGGAACACACACGCGCCACTCAAATAACGTCGGTTACGGGGTGGCGGTGGCTCGACAGTCGCATATTCAAAAGGGATAGAAGAGACGGAAAATAGGTAGATAGATCGATAGAAAAGAAGCGGAGGCTTTCCTCCTCGCGCCTACACTTCGTCCTCCAAATCTGAGGAGGTTCGTCGGATTCGCCGGAACTGAAGCAGGCCGCGCTTCCTTCCCCGTGCTAACGCTCTTAAAACAATTTCGGCAACGCTCCTCGGCTGCCTCTCTAGAGAAGCCGCTCTCGTGCTCTCTTCCGTGCGCGATCTCAGCTTGCATGTACACAAACCCTTAAATCGGAGACACCCCCGCTGCCGAGCTGAATGTGCGTTTTGAAGTTGTTAGGTGTGGGACGAATAACTGCATTTCGAGCACCGCTGGTGCAGCTGTAGCTTACTGATGTTAGCAGTTCCGTGACATCGATTCTGGCAAAACACGCGCACGCATTATGTTTCGCACTTCCGAAACCAGGACTGTGAAAAAATGTTGAAGAAGAAACGTAACACTAGCCTTTCGTTAATCTCATTTCTTAAGACACCAGGACTTTCCTGTAAAATCTGATTCCAAAATTTTGCCAATTTCTTCAAGTGATCTATCTTGAGCTCGTGCTGATTACACATTCTATGCAACGCAAGGGTGGTATCTGACAGTGGTCTGTCAAAAATGACGATGTTACGTTAGCCCAAGCAACGCGCACAGTTCTTGACCGGCATCAGCACTGCGTCGTTGCTGGCAGTCGCGCCCAGCACGCCGGCCGTAAAACCACAAATAACATGACTGACCCTACAGACAAGGGAGATAGACCGGTAGCTTCAGGGAAGAAAGCAGCATTTGGAAAGCCGCACTTGTGAGAAATGTACGCTAATTTGCGCTCAAGAATGGGACGGAGATCGGAAGCGCAATTCGTGCCCAGGGCGGCTCCACAACCGTTGGTAACAATGGCACGCTACCCGCCACCTACTTAAAAGACGTCGAAAGCGGTCTACAACAAAGTGATGAAATGAAACGTTTTTCAAATGCGGTTTGCAAGCACGTAATATATCAAATAGATCAGTCACCGCATAGTGCGTGCTTTGATGTGTAGTCACTAGAGATGCAGAACTATCGATAGTACTATCGATACTATCAATAGTTAGGTCACTATCGACCTATCGATGGTAAGAAAAAAACTATCGATAGTAGTATTGATAGTATTATCGATAGTATTCATCGATGGTGATATCGATAGTAATTTCGATAGTCCATCGATAGCGCTATCGATAGTACAATTGGTAGTAATTTTTGTACTTCTATCGGTAGAATAAAATGAACCGTGCTAACTCATTGTAGCAAAACTTGACTCCCTGAGTGCATGGTATGCTGGTGGATGCAATTGTGATAGGACTCTTCATTATCGCATTCTACGATTTTTAGGGCATTTTCACGCCACCTGCATGAGCTTACGCGGATCAGATTGCGCACTCTGTCGAAGCTATGCGTGGCGTGTGTAAGATAACTCGGCGGCATCGAGAGCGCCCTGTAAAGGGGGTTATCTATTACACGCGTATCTATAATGCTGCTGTACATGCTCGGTCGTTTATTGCGAACCAAGCGGTTAACAGCAGAATTTTTGAGTCACGCTGCACGACAATTGCAGCGCTACGCATGCAGTGCAGGTTGCCAGAGTTGCTGGATAGTGTTAAGTGCCGCACATTTCCTAGTTCTGTTGGCAGCAACGACCAGAGACCCACCGTTTGGCTTGTCTGCTTCTGAGCCGAAATCAGTTGAAATTAACAATTCAGCGGGTATCCTTGCCGATTATAAAAAACTGTTATTGGCGAGATCCGTGCTCTCTGTAGCATAGCTTCTGCTTTAAAAACAGTAGCAACTGCCGGTTGTGCCAGGTAAGCTCGTACACAACGTTCAACGCAGACTATGTTGATTACGGTAGTCTAATAGTTGCCAACTCCTCTGACCTCGTAAGAGCAGCATCGTTAAAAACCGGTTCTAGTTTCTTAGTCGACATTTTAGCTTGTGTTTTTCTGGGGCGTTTCAAAATTACGAGATTCCTCAAAAACAAATAATCGATATTCAGAATGCAGTTCGAGTAATTTTTTCGCTGTATGAGGTTGGCGGTACCCTAATGCATGCTACTTCGACTCGGGTGATGTAGGAGAAAAATGTGTTGACAAAAACATTTTCGTACGATCAGTAGTGGTGCGTAAGAGGCTATTTTTCTTCTTTTCATTTCTTCTTGGAGCATTCTTGGGAACTTTGAATTCTGGAGGCCTTGGTAGTGCTCCACAACGCCGCTCTCTGTGAAGTGGCTAGGAAGTGCTTCTGCGTTCCAGCAACGTCGGTACCGGCAGAACGCGTATTCTCAGTGGCTGGACAGATAATTTCAGAAAGGAGGAGCAGGCTGAAGGGCTAGAAAGTTGACAGGCTTGTGTTCCTTCACCAGAATGCTTGGCTGACAAAATACAACTGTTGAACTGTTCATTCATAGCGGAGAGGAAGCCGTAACAAGTGTGCGGAACTGCGCTGCGTCCAATTTATATCTGCATTTTGTCATTTAGAAATAAAAACATCAATCACAAAATTTGTTGCTTGAATTTAACAGGGTGCTTTTGAGTACGAAATCATTGATGGACATAATCCGGCACTTGCAATGCGGAATTAAATTATTTATTTCATTCGCCTTAACTTCGTCATAAATTGCATGAAATGAGTACTGCCGATAGTAGGTTATAGCCAATGTTTTGGCGATATCTTTGGCCAAAAACTGCATAATTATTGGCAGCACTATCGATAGTGTGTAGTTGATAGTACTATCGGTTGCACTATCGATAGTTTATTTATAGTAGTAATATCGATTGCCCTATTAATTGTTTATCGATAGTAGTACTGTCTAGTTTTTTACACTTATCGATAGTTTAAAAAAACTATTGATACTATCGATAGTCAATTTACCGATAGTTTTGCATCACTAGTAGTCCCTGCAAGTATTTTTCGGCCTGCGAATAGGCCGAATATTGTTGACGGACGCTGATTGTATAGTTTTCATTGCACAAGTCTGTCATACGGAGGCAACACTTCAGCAGCCTGTCTTATTCCTCAGCTGTTTGTGCAGTGTGACATGCTGCTGAGAAACAAGCTGCTTTGAAAGCATGTTTACGGCTTGTTGGCGAACTTGTTTTGTCCATGTCGCTCTTGTGTTCCCGTTGTGTGACTCAGCCTTTAGGAAAATCAAGGAATATATCCAGGGGAAAATTGTAGAATCTGATGAGTAAAAAGAGTTTCAGTCACTGACCAAGTCAATATGAAAAAAGAAGACGTTTCGCAACCCCTACGGGTTCCTTGATCACAATCAGATTGCGATCAAGGAACCCGTAGGGGTTCCGAAACGTCTTCTTTTTTCATATTGACTTGGTCAGTGACTGAAACTCTTTTTACTCAACTACCATGCCTGACCAGACGAACTTTCGTCGAACCCTTGACTACTTGTAGAATCTGAATGGACTGTTATCATTTCTGAGGTTTGCGTCAGCATTGCTTGTGTTATCTACTTTGATAAGGATTTGGGAATCTTGTGCATAAGTAGGCACTAATTTACCTCCTGGAGCATCTGCGAGCCATAGCGCTTGTACCTGCTTCGTCCGCCGCCGTTCTACAAGAGAAAATTACATGTTAAGAGTAACAAAATCGTGTCAATGATCATATGGCTTAAAACTATAAGAAAGTAATGCAGTTAGATTGCCAATCACCTCTCAGAACAAGCATTGACATATTAATAAAGTTCCTTCTCAAGACGTACTTGTGGAGACTGTTATGATTGGGGTCTCAGCCGAGGCTCATGCAGCACCAACAGATAACGGCAGGAGCCAAGCGGGTGCCAGTGAGCGGCAGCCATTGAGGACGGCGATGACGACGGGATTTCTGTTACCACGTGCTGCGGCGGTTAGTTACTCTTCTGAGTCGCAACAGGGGAAGCGACCTCTCCATATCCATATTCCGCCATGGGAGAACGACGTACGCCAGCGAAGGGCTCATCCCTTCTTGTGTGCTTGACAAAGAGCGCCAACCAGCCTCCTTGACGGATTGGGCAGAGAGCAGAGCCAAACCTATTCCCCGAACGGGGAGATGTACGCTGCTTAACCTTCCCCCCCCCCCTCTCCCCAGCCGCGGAATGCCCGGCCAAGAGTGTTGACCTTCCAGAGAGCACGCGGCGTGGCACCTCAGCCGACGACCTGCTTTCTACGGGTACCACTATTCCGTCGCTAACCAAGCACACTATCAACATTTCTAACAGGGGAGCTGACCTTCGCTACTATCGGAAGAGCTGCGAGAAGATGCCAGTTACGCCTCTGGCAGTGGGCCGGACCTCTGTGGACCGCGCGTGTCCCGCTTATTGGGCTTAGCCAACTTAACTACATTTCCACAGCTATGGAACTGCGGATGCGGACGCTACATTAAGGCGTGGATTTGTATCCACGGCCAGCTCTTATTTCGTCTCAGTTCCACTTCCTGACTCGGCATGTGAAATGTGTATATAAACTTCTTTGCCAATATCTCCTGCTGCTCCCCGTCTGATGTATCGTCCTCCTGATTACGTTACTGGGAAGTGTTGATGCGAACCAGATCGCATCAACACGAAACATTAAGGGTTGGTTTATTGTGCCGCGCGAGTGCACGATAAAAAAGTTCTAGGTGCTGTTGAGGTTGCCGGAGTGCCCCATTAAGGCGTCCCTCATAGCCGATGTCACTCCGGGACCTTAAACTGCGTATACCATACCATACCATACCATACCATACCATACCATACCATACCATACCATACCATACCAGACCATACCGTATACCCCATAACCATACCATACCATACCATATTATAACATACCCGTACCATTTCCTAAACTGTCTCTTTTTATGCCAAGAACCAAAGCAGAACGAGTACCAGAAACAACTAATTATCTTTCTCAACATGGGGAACACATCTGGCCAAAACTCTAGCCCAGGCTCCTATTCCATCATCCCACTTCTTTCGTAAGAAAGGGAGAGAAAAAAATTATTTAATAGGTTGACACTTAGGTCTTCGCAGAAAAATGGTCAATATAAAGGATAAAAAGTGTCCGTGCTGTTACAAAGGTAAAACAAAGCGTCCAAGAAGTAAGCACAGAAGCGCCTCTATCACTTATATGAATCGGGAAAAGAGTGAAAAGAAACTTACGCCTTGCTGTATGAAGTACTCTCCTCCACATGAAGTCTGCGAAGTAAGTTAATTATTACTCCTGCTGTCGCAATAACGCACCCCGCGGCATGCTCTTATGAATGTTTCCGCCATGCGATTTCTTTCTTTTTAACGGCATAGTCGTTAAAGTACTTTCTACTCTCACTGTTCGTGAAGTCGAGCATAATCAAGCACCGCTGGGCCGGGTAAAAATGTGGGTGTAATTTTCTTTTTCTTTTCGGTCGTTGTTCGCAATAAGTGCACTCCTCCCTGTCTTTACGCACACACGCTGACACTGAACATCGGTACAATCTCTTACGCAGAATATTACGCAATTCTTTTTGCTTACCCTGTAGCTGATGCTGACTAGACCATATCGTTCTTGACTTCGATGCGTTTTACTAAGCCTTGCTGACATAAAAAGGGCTATATTTAGGAAAAATCATTTCATGACAGAGTTATTACATCTGCGGCGAAATGACTGCCACCAAGTATTCCTTATAGTGCGCATTCATTAGTGTGGGAAAGTAATTTACTACATCACAGAGCAAAACAAATGTAATTGAATTAATCCAATTTCACTCTGATTTATTCTCTGCCATGCCGACTCATCAGGGGTTCTATTTTGGTGCGGTGTTGCTATTTTCTGTTACTGTAAGGCAGTGTTTCATGCGAGCTACTTAATGAGATTTTGGGTTCTAATGTTCGGCTTATCAACCACGTTATAAGAAGCTCGAAATGTTTACTAAAGCAATAAGATATAACTGACTGTTTGGTCCCCAGTCTTTTTTGCGCTACTGGTACAGATAACTGACTAAATTACAGAAAAGGAGGAACAAGCATTTGAAGAACAAATGCGCATCATCAGCCGGATATACCAAGTGCACGGCCAAGGCCTCTCACATTTTTCTCCAGTTTACCGGTCCGGTGCTAGCAGCATCTACTTGACCTCTGCGAACTTCTTAACCTCATCTGCCCATCTAATTTCCTGCCACCCCCTGCTATGCTTTCCTTCCTTTGTAATCCAACTGGTTACTCTTGGAGACCATCGGTTATCCCCTCTTTGCCCAGAGCATTTTCAGTTTCATAGCTCTCTGCGTTGTCCTCAACTCAAGGAGAACCATTTTCTTTAACCTCCATGTTTCAGCCCCATAGGTGAGTACCAGTAAAATTCAGCTGTTATACACTTTCCTCTTCAGTGATACCGGTAAGTTACTAGTCATAACGTGCGATTACCTTCAAATGCGCACCATCTAAATCTTATTCTCGTAGTTATTTTCCCTTCGTGGTCTGGATCTGCGGTTACTATACCTGTCCTAATTAGACATATTCGCCTACTACTTCCAGTGCTGCCCTACTTATTTTAAACTGCAGTTCCTTTCCCTTGCTGTCCAACACTACCTTAGTTTTCTGCATAATAATCTTTAGGCCTACCTTTCTGCTTCTCCTGTCTACATCATTATTTATTAGTTGCAATCTGTCCCCTGAGATACTTAAGAAGCAACATCATGAGCGAATCGCAGGTTACTGAGGTATTCTCCATCTACCCTTATCCCTAACTTCTCTCGTTCCATGTCTTTGAATACACCCTCTAAGCAAGCTGTAAATACCACTGGGGAGATGGTGTCTCGATCCTTGCCTAACACCTTTCTTCATCGGAATTTTATCCCTTTCTTTATGCAGAACTATGGTTGCTGTGCAGCCACTATAGATATTTTCTAGTACTTTCATATATGGCTCACTTACACCCTGATCTCGCAATGCCCGCATGATTGCTGAGGTTTCGACCGAGTCAAATGGTTTGATTGGTTTGTAGGGCTTAACGTCCCAAAGCAACTCAGGCTATGAGAGACGCCGTAGTGCAGGATTCTGGAAATTTCGACCACCTGGGGTTCTTTAACGTGCACTGACATCGCACAGCTGTCTCGTAGTAATTGAATGCTATGTATAGGGGCTGGTTATATTCAAAGCACTTTTCTATCACCTGTTGATAGTGTGGATATAATCGATAATAGTGTACCCTTCTGAAATCTTGCTTGATCCTTTGGTTGATTAAAGCCTGAGGTTGTCCTCATCCTATTAACGGTTACCTTAGTAAAAGCCTTGTTCGTTATCAATAGTATGCTGATTGGTCTGTAATGTTTCCAATCCTTAGCGTCCCCTTTCTTCTCAATTAAGATAATATTAGGGTGTATCCATGATTCCAGTATTTTAGATGTCATTAGGCAGTGCGTATACAGAATGGTCAGTTTTTCTAGCACGGTATCCCTTCCGTCCTTCAACAAATTCGTAGTTACCTGATCCTCCCCAGCTGCTATCCCCTTTTTCATAGCTTCTAAGTCTTTCTTAATTTCGTCCTTCGTCACTGGCGGAATGTCGGGTTACTCTTCACTATACAGCCAATCTCATTTTTGTCCCAACTACTTTGGCCACTGTAGTGGTGCGTATAGAACTCCTCGACTACCTTGATTATCTCGTGGATGATAGCAATAACATTGCCCGCCTTGTCGCTCAGTGCATACATATAATTTTTGCCTATACCTAATTTACTCGTTACCGCTTTCAGGCTATGGCCGTTCTTTAGAGCATGCTCAATTTCCCCATGTTATACTTCCTTATGTCAGCTAGCTTGCGCTTATTGATTAGCTTTGATGTCTCTGCCAGCTCTATCTGGTGTGTAGGGTTGAAGGCTTTCACTCTTTAACGTTTTTTAGTCAAACCTTTCGTCTCCTTGGATGTTTTACCGGCACCTCTCTAACAATTCTACCGCCTTCTTATACTACAACCTTAGCAATGATATCTCTGAAATTATTATTCATTGCTTGTAGGGCAAGTCGGCTTCAACAATAAGCACTGAATATTCTGCAGCGAGAGCCTGAATCATTTTACCTTTCTCCTTACCGCTAATTTGTTGATAGACTTTTTCCTCGCTAATTTTTTCCGTTCCCTCTTCAGATCTAGACTAATTCGAGACCTTACCATCCCGTGGTCACATCATTACACCTTTCCGACTACCTCTACATCCTGCATAATGCCGAGGTTAGAGCACGGTAGGAAGTCAATTTCATTTTTAGTCGCCACGTTAGGGCTTCTCCAAATCCACTTCCGGTTCTTTCGTTTGTTGAAGAAAGTATTCATGATTCCTAAGTTAATGCGCTCTGGAAAGTCAACTAGTAACTCACCCCTGCTATTCCTTAACCAAATGACACAGTTGCAAACTGTGTGGTCTCTAGCATGCGTTCTGCCTACCTTGGCATTGAAGTCGTCCATCAGTAGAGTGTACTGCGGTTTTAATTTCCCCATTGCCGATTCTGCATATTGTAGAAGCTTTCAACTGTGTGGTCTTCACGACTACATGTATTCACGAATGCTTGTACAATCTTCAGTTTATAACGCTTAATAAGATTAATTACAATACCTGCCACCCCCTTATTAATACTATAGAATTCATCTATATTACCAGCTTTATCCTTACTAACAAGGAAACGTGCTTCTAGTCCTCGTCTGTACGGTAAACCTCTAAAGCACACTATATGCCCGTCCTTCAGTACAGCATATGTCTTATTTGGCCTCGTAAACTCACTGACCCCTATGATATCCCATTTCATACCCTCTAGTTCCTCTAACAGCACTGCTAAGCTAGCCTCCGTAGCTAGGGTCCTATCATTAAACGTTGCCAGGGTCAGTTTCAGTGGCGGCCTGTGCGGAGCCAGAAATTCTTGGCACCCTCCGCTGCGTCACAGGTCTGACCGCCTCCGGTGTCATTTGCTGCGCAGCCGCTGGTGACTGAGGGTCGAGGGTTTATTAGACGATTCACGGGAGGTTGTGGGCATTTACTGCACCACGGTGGCCAACTCCTTTTCTGGTGAGGGTGTGCATCGCCGGAGATTTTCACCGGCATTCGGTCGTATCACAAACCTGTTCATGCAATGCCATCGGCAAGCGATTTTTTTTTTTAATCTGGTGGAGAATAGCGCGGAACGGGGATTCGAAACACGGTCGCCTTGAATGCGAGGCGGATGTTTTACCACTACGCTAAAGTGCAGAATAGAGGAGCAATTTTTTTATTGTTGGTTACTGCTCTGAATGCCAAACTAGATTGCGCGAAATGTGAAATCTTGTCCGGCCCTTCCATGAGGCATGGCTACAGCTGAACGAATTTCTCCATCAGCCGGCAAAATATGTTAGGTTACTAAGCGGGCGTAAGGGCCATAAATTGCGAACATCGATCGACTGAGTAAATTCTCTTGCAGAGCTATAGAACGCCCAAGGTAGGAGGTTGCATTTTCGAGAACACAGCTTTTTGCATAAAACGTTTTCTTATGTTTTTGAAAAACAAATGAAAAACTTTGTCATTGGTCGAAGTCACTGCGAGAACACTTATGTGTCTAACGCAAGCTAACAGGCCACGCTCACGACGGTGACAAAACCCCTCTTACATATCACCCTTATTCATCATTCCTCTGTTCAAACAACCGATCTTTTATTTGTTGGGTGGGGCAGAGTAGGTGTTCGTTAACAGAGGGTCATATATGCCTTTAATAATGAACAAGGAGGTGCCTCATTGGCTTGATTTGTTAGGCTGAGTAGACAGCAGTAGGTTTGTAAGAAAGCGGAAAATAAAAATATGGATCACATGTTAACACCATACGATTACTTGAACTAGTCACCCCATTCTTTTTAGCAAGTTAGTGACTCCAAGATAAATGGGACAACCCCGGATTGCAAAAAAAACAACACAATCGGAAAAGGGAGTGTTTTACGTGGCATATTAGACAGAAGTTTGATAGAAGTTACAAAATAATACAAGCCTGCAGATAGTAAAAAGAAAATGTTGAAAAGAGACAGCATCGTGAAGGGACAGACAAAAATTTTCTGAGGCAGCGTTGGGTACGCACTCATTGCGGTACGAATGTAATGATCACTAAGCTGGCGTCACTAACGCAGACGAATATGCAAAGCGGAAGACATTCTGAAGGTGCGTGAAACGCGTACATGAGCTCTTCCCGCGAAGGTCAGCGTCTGATGGCATTGATTTCCCATTTTTGGACGTGGCGTCAACAGTGTTAAATCCTCGCCCACATTTTGGGACGCGGCTGTAGTACGGTCAAATCCGTGTGTAAGTGGCAAAATGTTAAATTTGCGCAAACTGGCAAGTCTTGCCTATAGCTACGTCATGCCAGATATGTGAATGAACTTAGAGCCGACACCAATCTTTTACGTGGCAGCCATGGCGTGACTTCAGGTAAGTTAATTAATGCTTTCATTTAGTCGTTTTACAAGCTTAATCACTTTAAAAGGCCGAAAATGTTCGCATATGTTTACATACCAAATTCCTGGGGAAAGAAAATTAGCCAAAGAAAGAAGGTTTACAATCATAACACTCAAATAGGTATTTAGTAATGCTCTCGGTGCATGTAAAAGAACTCCACAGAAATTTAGTCATTGTACATATTAGTGCAAAAGGAATTCGGAGGGTCAGAGCCAAGCAGATCGTCTAACGCTTGTGCCGCCGCTCTGATTGACTAAGCTGTTTTGTGGGCATAGATACCTGGGCTCGCACGTGAAACTCCACTGAGCCAGGCACAGCGGCTGCATGCGCTAGTCTCTTCGACGGGTTTTTCGAGTTCACTAGCCAACACAGGAAGTGGTGGAGCCTATGACTGACCACTTACTGACCGTGGCCCCTTGCAGTGGTTTCACGCAAAAAAGAAACCATCGGAGCAGATTCGCATCGGTCTGGCTCGAACCCAGGCACTCGGGTTCAGTAGCCGAGCATTTATACTCTTGTTACTCGGCGGTTTTCAACGACAGTTAATTTGGAGGTTAGTTGAACTGAACAGCAGTTAGCGATGTTACACGGCAGCACCAAATACAGTTTAAATGTTGTGGGGCTCCGCAGTCAACTGCCGTTGCATTCAACTCAGGTTGGGGGTCGCAGTTGAACCAGTCAACTGACAAGATCGCATTCAGCGAGTTGGCGGCATTTCCAGCAGCTATGTGTTCTCAAATCATATGGAAGGTTGTTGCCCTATAGCTACTTAGTGCATGTCCCAGTCAGTAACTTTAACTGCTGAAAGGACAGCAAAAACACAAGGGCGCAAATCGGAGCAAAAAGAAACAACAACTAAAAAACAAACCTTAAGCTGCGAAGAAAGACGTACCTCATTTGGATTGACTTGGCTCTGAGTTTAGTTCAGTTGCGGCGTACTGGAAAGAGAAAACGTGCGAAATGTGCAATTCAATATTATAAAGTGTGCAAATATTGCATTAAGTTACTTATAATGAAAAAGAAAGCACTTTTTCACTCAACATTGGTTTCACGTGGCGGGATCACATGATTTGAGACACAACTGAGTTTTGCGAGATGTTCCGTGATGTTTCCGTGTAACGCAGTCGACTATCGTTCAGTTCAACGTCAGTTCAAAAGCCCAGCTGTTCTTGAACTGAACGAAAGTTGAAGCTGCCCGTGGTGTAACACGAGTGTTAACCACTCGGCCACAGCGACATTAACTTTCGCACATTATAACAGGAATTAAGCACTATTAGACCTTCTCCAATACATGCGGCAGCTCCCAAATGGCGCCACATGTGCTGCGAAAAATGGCAGCGCACCAGGCCCCTTAATCACAGGAAGTTTACACAACCCTGCTTTTGCACGATATTAAAATTCTAGCCAAACAATTTTGCATTTGTTAACCTCGACGTGTGGATAATGTTTGCGAAATTTTGACACACTTTTTACGAGACTATATATGTATATAATGTAGCTCCGTAACTAAGGAACTAACACGCGCTTTGTAGATCCAAAGGAGTGATAAATGGGTTTGAAAAGGTTAAAAAGCTTCCCGGTATCTCTCTAGCCGAGCCGCGTGAATTGGGAGCATATGCAAAGCACCATGGAAAACGCGTATTTAAACTTCGAAGTTTATTATCGTATTCTAATTTAAAGGCGCAAACACGCAAAAAAGCGCTTGTTTGCTGGTGCGTTTGAGCAGTCGTGCAGAAGTTCTAAGTGTGGATAATTATATAGTGAATAAATGTGACCTATAACCGCGACCGGGCAGTTGCCAAAAAGACCGAATAGCGCCGTTGCTATAATGAACGCCCTAGCTCGGCAGTACCGGACTCCGCACACCTGAAAACACAGCCCGCACCTCATAGGCGGCAAGTTTTTATCCTCTTAAGAGCTAGGGCGAGTGTGCGAAATAACTTCAGCTGCCTTACCCTCGGAGCTGAGGAGCGCCGGCAATCGCCAGCGAACACAACGCCGCCGCACAGCAGCGCGCCTGCTCCTGCAGCTTTCAAAGCAGCCAGCCTGGTTACTTTTGGCAAAGACGGTACAGTCCAGGCTTACCTGTATTTTCCACACCCGAAACTTCTTCCGGGTAGCAATTGTTCTAAAACGCTCTAATAATTAGTGCCTGTAGGGATCTAAATGCACCTTGAAAGCAAATTGATTAGAACAAGTTACGACTGCTCCACACACCACTGATTTATTTATTTATTTCTCCTCGCACTAGGCACCCGGCGTTGTTTTAGGAAACTTTGTCATTTTACCTGCTTAGAATGGGGACCGAGAGAAAAAAGAAAAATATCGTTTACTTGTAGACGTGACTGTGGAATTAGGTATATTGAACGTGTCCGAGCTAAACAGGACCAAGATATTAAAAACAACCTAAGCGTTCTCCAAAACTACAAAAATAAAGGGTGAATATTGTTCGGGGCTATGGTAATATTAGGGGTATTTTTTCCTTCGCTTACTTAAATAATGCATCGAAATTAGTTAACTATTTACACGTGGCTTCAAACACAATGGTGTGAACGGGATAGAAGCAAGAAAATACTCACACAGAGGTGTTTCTGACGAGGTAGTGTTAGCGTATAATGCTTTCACAAAAATGTAAGCCTGCGAAAATTAAAACATGCGCCGGAATATTCCTCGATTACAATGCTCTCATCGCAATTTGGTAAAGCACTGCCCAATTCATCTCTTCTTCGATGTAAACCACAAAGCACCGCTTGGCAGCTGGTTGCGAGATGAGCGCGAACGACTGCTGACCGTTCGCTTTTCAGGCGCGTCGGCTGCAGTGCTCGCGCTTGTCTCCGAGCCAGCGGCGAATCGAAGCTCTCTTGCAGGCCTCTTACAAAGCGCTGGTCTGCCTTAGATTCGCATCTAAATTTTTTTCGAAATCACGGATGGTGAATAGGATCGAAAGGTGCTTAGAATCGCGAAATTACGGTATAGCCTTTGTCTTCTGCTTCACTTCTGACGTCTTGTGATGCATTTTTATAGCCTTCCTTTATTCTCCCTTGAGCTACGGCCAACTAATAATGCAGGGCAGCCTGCACGGCAGCGCCACCCGATTTCGTGCAAGTTCATCCAGCACAATAAACCCATATACTGAATCCTGTATAAATTTCACACCCCATTTTTTCTGTAGAGAAGCGTTTGCCGAGGCATGAACTCCTGCAGAAGGCAACTTGAACTCGCACCGCTGCTGCGAGCCAGTAAGCCGAAAGTACGTTAAAAACGAAACCATGGGGTGATCCCAAGTGCATATTTACGAAGCGCCGAAATCGAAACATGCAGAAACGGAACTGGTCGCCTGTGGCGTCACCAAGCGCAGGTTTTCTTTGCCTTTACGAAATTTAGGCTGTCTTTTTGCGGTATTTTTTGCTCGATAAAAGTGCGCAAGCTCAATTCAGACATCTAACCGTAATGGGCATATCCTAGCCTCCGAGATAACTTGCGTGTCATTACGCCTGTACATGTGTATACTTGGGAGAATGGGCTGTGGCGGCGACAGTTGTATATCTGTGCTCGCTCATTTCTAGCATACAAGAGCTTTACTTGCAGTAAGAGTAGCAAGTGGCATCAATAAATAAAAACCAACTTCTTTTTCTCTTTAGCGTCCCTTTAAGGGTTTACTTATGGCGGCAGTAGAAATGAATGTCGGACTGTGGAACAACTTGTTTTCTTCCAGGACGATTTCAATTAGATAAAGAATGTGTGTCAGTTATAACTTCGAGCATACAGCGTACGTGTTGCAAAAACCAGGTCAGTCGTGTCCGCGTGTGCGCGATCATGATCGTACCGAGGCTCTGTGCACTCCGTAGCCACTGTGGCCGACCACCGCGTCAGTTTTTCCATGTTGCAAGATCAACATTGGCTTATGCGAGCACAAGGAGAACGACGACAACCTTCGACGAAGGGATAAAAGGGGCGAGCACGGGACCCTGGTCACGTCTCGCCTGCTCACAGCTTCGCGCTGAAGGCAAACACTCGCCGTAGGAGAGATCCAAGAGCAGGGAAACCCCTTCGGCTCTGAAGCCGAGAACGATCGAGACCCGGAAAAAAAGTGAATATGTTTGGGCGTATTGGTTCATCGTTACACAGGAAGCATAGCGCGATACACGGTACAGGATGAGGCAAGAACAGAAAAGCGCGCTACTGTCTATTTTAACCTTGGCCTGTCCGCGCCTTGTCCTCTGTAGTGTTTTGCGCTATGCTTTCTGTGTGACCAGTACAAAGCCCTACTAACCTGCTTGTTCCGCCGGGCATGTGTTTCACCGTTCTGCATCGACCAATACTGCTCTTAGCCTTGGAAGTAGGAATCATCACTCGTGTCACCGTCGACCACTAGCGACTTGCCGCCAGTACTCCGGTGGTCATAAATGAGCAGCACTGTCACGCATGGCTCGCCAATAGTCTAATTTATTAATTCAAAAAACCCTAATCCGGAGGCTACTGCCATGAGCAATTACTTAACTGACTTGCTTGTGGACTTGCATGACAAGAGCTGGATCGCAATAAAAATAGCAATACTGCGGCACATTCATTGTGGCTGCACAGCGACGAAAACGCGGATGCAGATGTGAGGTTGTCTATCTTGTGGCGAAACATGATATGCAGCTAGCCGTAATACTAGATTTAAGCGAAAATATCCTGTCTTTTTTTTTAAATTACACTTATTTTCACGTTGCCCTACGTTGTTTCTCTTTTCATGTGTCTCTGAGTGGACACCCTATAAAAGTCTAATTCCGATCAAAGGGACATCACAAATGCGCATGGGCAACACTATAACAGGAAAAAGTGCTGCCGCTCCGACAACCGAAAGTACATGCAAGTATGAAATGGTTAGGGCACGTTGTCGGCAGAGCGATCAGTCTTCAGTTGTGACGTACAACTCGCAAACCAGTCGCTTTCCACAAGAGGCTCTACCTCTTCTTTCATCAGGTTCCCTTGCGCGCTTAAGAAACTGCGGCAATGACGGAATTTAAATGTGAAACGACGCAGAAGGATACACTGTCACGAAGAGACGCTGGCTTGACATCAATGCAAAAGCAGTCGCGCGTTCGGCTGCTCCCCGAGCCTGTGTACAAAGACGAAATGCCATAAGCTGGCACCGCAACGTAGTGACAGACTTCCCAGGCAGCACAAAGCATTGGGCCAATGTTGTAAGTACGACGGCAAACAGTGGCCCTACATTGGGCCAGCCTAGCCAGCATGCTCCCAGCATAGGATAGGCCAGTCAACACAATGTCCAACAATGGCCCACTCTAGCCAATGCTCTCCCAGTGTTGGCGCTGCCAGTGGCCAACACTGGCTAGCTTGGGCCAAGATGTACAGTGAGTGGCCGATATTGGCACTGCCATACATACAGGATGGTTATATTGGACCGAGATTGCCGTCGTGCCTCCAATAATGGTCTCACCGGGTTCTAAACCTGGCTATAATGGGCCAAGCTGTCCCGCGTTCCTCAGTCATTGGGATTTCCGTTTTTTAAAACTGGCTACAATGGACCAAGTTGTCCTGTGTTCTTCCGGCATTGGATGTTCCGGTTTTTAAACATGGCTACAATGGACAATGTTATCCTCTGTTCTTCCAGTATTGGATGTTCAGTTTTTTAAAGATGGCTAGAATGGACCAAGTTGTCCTGTGTTCCGCCGTCGTTGGCCGTTCCTTTTTTAAAACTGGCTACAATGGACCATGTTGTCCAGTGTTCTTCCGGCGTTGCCCGTTCAGTTTTTAAAACTGGCTACAATGGACCAAGGTGTCCTGTGTTCTTCCGACGTTGACCGTTCCGTTTTTTTTAAACTGGCTGTAATGGACCATTGCAATTTGTCTTGTGTTTTTCCAGTATTAGCTATCCCTGCGTGAAAACTGCCCACGATGGACCACTTTGTCCCCTGATCTCGCAATTGTCATTGCCATCATAAAAACGCAGCTTTAATGGGCTGCCGAAGTGAATATTTTCCGTTGACCATTCAATCAAAACAAATTCTCCATTTTTATGGTTGAATACACGTGCGCTGGACGCCAAACCGCGGCATTTAATTCCGACAACATTTCAACCGATCGTTCGGACCTCACAGAGTACCACGTACGGGACGACAATTACTATAAAGCAATCAAGCACGAACCGCTGCAACTGTCTGGATTCGTCTTTTCGGTGCGCTCATATGCGGCGCACCTTTGGGGGTCAGCTATATGTGTTTACGGTTTTAGCCTATTGGCATGCATGCAGATTTTGTTGCAGGCGCATACGTTTGTCGCACGATTATATCTAATGATAGCACGACCGTGCGACCACATATGTATACCCCAGACCGGCTAGCACTCACGACCCAATATGCCTGTATTGGACGCCGATTACATCCCTGCATCTATACTTAACCTATAGTACAAATCCAGTTGTCAGTGAGAACGCGCATAAAAACGAAATCGTGTCGCCATAGCATGTTCATGTGACATTAAATTAGTGATTAGAAGGTAGCTTTTTCATTGCCGAGAAGTAAAACGTTGCCTCAAGTTGAAGGAACAAATGACCATTTTCTCAGCGATGTTTTTGTTCTAGTGCTTTTGTATTATCCATAAGGAACTACGCGCAGCATCGTCTGTTTACCTGGAGAAAGGACCGAATACGATGTGTGTACTTTCTAGACGCAATCACTGGAAAATGAAAAGCCGGAGACTCGCGAGGTTACCATTTTAGTTTTGGGCATTCACACGGTGGTAAAAAAAATGAGTTTTTCGTGCAGACTGCGAGCATGAAGGCCCCGGTACATTTATATGGCGCACAACATATATATCGCCAATAAAAAAAAATAGTTTTTTCCGCCTATTAGTTTAGAGTTTGACCATTCCAACCGCGCTAGGCGGTGGCAAAGGAATAAAAAAAACTGTACAGGAATGAAAATAATGTGCGCTGTCGAGTCATTCGAAAAAACGAATGCTGCCTAGAAACACTATTTTAATGAGGCAGTTTTCCATGCCCTTTCCAATTCTTTCATTCTACTAAAATGATTTGGAATACGTTGCTTGCTCATTGAACGTTATCGTCTTTTTGTGCAATCCGCGTTAAGGTGAAGGTGATTGCGAAAAACGTCTGTGTGTTGCCTGATGCCAAAGCGCATCAGGACCTCGACGCGCACAAAAGTGATTCTGAATCATTCATTGCTGTGTCTGTCACCGCCGATTTGCGAAGTCGAGACAAAACATGAGCGAAGAAATATTGTTACAGCTGGAGAATGATGAGGACGAAGTGGCGCGCTCGTTTGTGGAAGATTAAGAAAAAGAAGTGCGTCGAATTGGCGGCCCTCGTAGCCTGGCTCCTTGGCTGTTCCTCAATGTATATATCTTTAATTCTCTTTTGTAAATATATTTCTCCCTGTTACAAAATTATGTGCCAAAATTTAAAAACCTTGAACAATTCACAAATTCCGTAGAATGTTCAGAACAGCGCGGTGCGCTATAATTGGACAAAGGCTGTATCGATGTGGCCATAATTACTTCTGCAACAAAATTATGCAAGGTGTTTTAATGGTTTTGAAAGCTGAGGTAGTGTAGAATAGGTGGAAAAAGTTTAAACAATGTGAAAACTGTTTTTGTTTTCCTAAAAATTTTCAATGTTCGCTCTTTTCTGTAAATTAGCACGATCGTATCTCTGTATCCAAATTTCATAAAAATATTAGCTTTAGCTGTTTGCGGATAATTATGCTGAAAACATATTGTGGAATTATTGCTGCTCTACCATGAACCTTTTCTGAAATAAAGGCCTGCAAATTAGGAAAATTTTCGTTTCCTGGGCCGATGTTGAGAATTTTTATAAAACATCTACTCATACCCGAAAAGCGAACATTAACTGAATACAAATAAAAACATGTATATATTTAGTCGGACAATTTTCAGCTAGCTAACTTGAGCATAATTTGTATAATCTATAACCAAAGTTGGCCAGAATAGAAGAGAAGCTCGGAACTCCGCCTCTTTGACATTATTAATCAGTCATCACGCAACAATATATAATATTTTGAAGTAAATATAAAAGGTCGAACGACCATCCTTTGTTCGATCATAGGTGGCGAAAGGGAGGGGACGCGCGCATTTGTCGATGCACCAACTGTATGGATTTACGCAAGAATGTGGATGGTAGATGGGGAGGCTTTCTATTTTTTTAGAAAATGTTATGTCCGTGGATGGCTTGAAGAAACAATGCGTTTGCGAACACACAAAACAAAACTATTAGAACTCGACTCGAGCGGTGCGCGCTGGCGGCCGCTCATCGGCACGGTCCGAAGTCACGGCTGGCCGGTGCAATCAGAAGAGGGCTGGGTAAAGGAGGAATGGAATGTTGAGAGGGTCGTTGGTCCTTCGTTCCCACGCGCAGCCCTTGCGAACACAACACCGCGGCGGGAATCGCCCACTAGTTGAGCGGTTCGTTGTTCCCCCTCGCCTACGCGTCTACGTGCAAGACACAACAGACAACACCCCAGCTGCGCTGCTGTGCGGCCTCCTCCCGAAGCGTTCATTTCAGAGCTTGTTGGAGACGCTACAAGACTTGTGACAGCTTCTTAAACCTTTCTTTAATTTCTTCCAGCCCCGCCGGGGTGGTGCAGTGGCAAGACGACCGACTATTGTGCCGGAGCACCCGGGTTCGATCCCGACCTCGGCGGCTGCGTTTCGATGGAGGCAAAACGAAGAGGCGTCCGTGTGCTGTGCGATGTCAGCGCACGTTAAAGATCCCCAGGTGGTCCAAATTACTCCGTAGCCCTCCACTACGGCTCCTCTTTCTCTCTATCCACTTTCTCTCCCACCTTCCTCCCTTCCCTTACGGCGCGGTTCAGGTGTTCACAGCTACAAGTGTGACAGATACTGCGCCTTTCCTTTCCTGTGAACCAATCAATCAATCAATCAATCAATTTCTTCCCTCATTAATTTTCTTTTTCATTGTGCTGTGCATAATTTTCTCTTGCGCCTATACATGTCCATGTGCTCCGGTTTGTGCTTGCTACATATCAGTGAATAGCTTAGCTGTGAAATGTCGCCGGAGTACGGATTACAGCAACGGCGGGATACCATCGGCATTATCGGACTCAGTGAACACCGTCATCTTAGACCGTGAGTATATATCTTTGCAGCATGCCATTGCTTCATAATTGGTTCTATATAATCTACTACCAGTCCCAAATGTTCTCTTTCCGTATTCTCCTCGAAACAACTGCGCGAAGCATGACTTCAAGAACTAAGCGAATTTTCGTCCGGGTTACATGCAAGCAAGTGCGTGGACTTATTTGCTGGCTGCGATATGAATAGCAGTTGCGCCGAAAATAGAGGAGCCGTGCGTAACAGGTGTGTATGCCACCAACACGTGACAGAACACTGCAGGCAGCTATTTGCGCAGTTTTTTGACTGTGCAGCGCGCCGGAATCAATTAGTAACCAGATACTATGCGCCCGGCTTTGTACATATATTTTGGACAGCCTCTCTTTTGCGCGCAGGAAGCCATGTTCACACAGTTTTTGGATTTTGTTAAGAGTTAAGGGCAGTTTTTTGTTTTCAGATGTACAGACGAAGTTTTGAAAACTGTTCGTGCCGTCTGTGCAAGCGAATTTTACAGTGGGGCAGACATGCGCGTGATACCGCTTGATGATTAGGCTGTAATTAAGTCATAATGAACCTCCACTTTTATAATGGTTAATATCATATTGAGGAATTGAAAGCCGCGAACAGCGCAAGTGAGCCCCTTTTCAAAATTTTCTTAATCGACGCCCCCCTTCTGAGCCCGCGCCTTCAGGTGAGGGCGTTATCAGAAAGCGGCGACAATAGGAGAGCGACTTCGCAGACGCGCTTCGAAGGCGGGGGAAAATAACAATACAAGCAAAAAGGCACATCAGCTGTGTGTGCACTGCGTCCCTGTCACTGCAAGGTAAACAACGTGCACGCGGGACACATTGTACAAAACATTGACGGCCGGTATGAGGCAACCATATCGTCCGAAATATATTGCTCGCGAAGCGCTCGATCACGGCGCGCACTTTCAGGCGAAATGGGACAGGCCGACAGGTCCGCCTGTTCGGCAATTACAGCTCTTTGTACCTCACGTACCGTACCGTATGCATGAAGTGCACGCCATAGCCATCGTGCAAGAATGTTGAAACCAAAGCAGCGATCCACGTATTCTAATTCTATAGGAAATCATTTGGGAGTAGAAAAGAGCAACTTAATA
This sequence comes from Amblyomma maculatum, assembly GCF_055883805.1. Classification (NCBI taxonomy): domain Eukaryota; kingdom Metazoa; phylum Arthropoda; class Arachnida; order Ixodida; family Ixodidae; genus Amblyomma; species Amblyomma maculatum. The sequence continues at coordinate 7,785,037 of NW_028146743.1, read as the reverse complement.
TGATGTGCATATGGTTCTTTAATGAACGATATGTATAAATGGACGGTTGAATAGTTACAGTAATGGAGTGTTCCGCTAGAATTGTTTACGGCCGTGACCGCAATAAATATTACTCATATTGCTCTTAGCTTTAAGCTCTGGCATTGATAAGCCTATCTAAAGAACCTACTGGCAGTGATAGGTTGTTTACAGCTGTTCATCAAAAGGTAGGCCATCATGCTATTATTGCAGGCATATTTGCTTCTTTTTGTACTTCTGTTTACTAAAACGTAATTTTGTTTCCCATTCCTAGGGACGCGGCACCTCTTACAACACTCACTGTTCAGTCGCTTTTATTCAAGGTACAAAAAGGAGGAAATGCGCATGCACTCATAGGATAGCCTGTCTTTCCGTTAACAGCTACAAATAACACGCCACTGCTCCTCGGTACCTTGGATGAAGTTTTCAATGGGGTTACCTGAGATGCCTAGCAATTGCTGTAATATTTATACCAATCACTGCAGTTAAAAGGAAAGGTAACACTGCATCACTTTAACTGCTGCATGCACCTATAAACGTGCCTTAATTTATTGCCTATTCTGATAGACGCAGGACCTCTTTCTATAGGCTTTGTTCAGTAAGCAACCGTCTTTCATTGCTTCAATTTCTATCTCTCCACCACTTTCTTGTTGCTCTGGGTGTGATCATTTGATTTCATTGTTCAAATCATAATGTTTTATCATGTGTGAATGATTTAGCCTGCACATACATGCTTTCATTTTTTTGATGCGCATCGGGAGCGTTTTCTACGTAGAAATGGATCGATTGAGTTGTATCACTGGTGCGAAAACCGACAACCCCCAGAAGATATGTGTCCTGTGGTTGGAAGGGCAATAAAGAAGAAGAAAATCAGCGGAAAAGCCTGCCTAAAAAAAGGTAGCACTGCATCACTGTAACTGCTGCATGCACCTTTAAATATGCCTTATTTTTATTGCCTATTCTTATAGACGGTGGACCTCTTGCTATTGGCTTTTTGCAGAAAGCAACCGCCTTTCATTGCTTCAATTCCTATCTCTCCACCACTTTTTTGTTACTTCGAGTGTGATCCTTTGATTTTATTGTTCAAATCATATTATTAAATCGCCGGTGAATGATTTCGCCTACACATACATGCTTTCATTTTTTTTTAAGCGCGCATCGAGAGTGTTTTCTACGTATAAATGGATCGATTAAGTTGTATCACTGGTGCGAAAACCAACAGTTCAGTACCCCCAGAAGATTTGTGTCCTGTGGGTGGCAGGGGTATAAAGAAGAGGATAATCAGTGGAAAAGCCTGCCTAAAAACTTACAAAGATGGCGCAAAAGCGAAATGCTGATCAGGGTTAGAGTCTGCTTACTTCTGTTATCCCATTTCACTTGCTAGGTGATGTGACATATATGAAGCACCTTAGTATAATTTGTGGTATACTCACTGAAAATTGTGTAGACATTAACTTTTTTCTCGTTCAATTATTTTGAGTGACGCACGAATTGGGATAAAACGAAGTCATCCACACATCTAATGCCCATACACATTAGATGCGTGGATGAGCTCATTAATTCTGTTCCTATGTGAGCATGCAATAGTTTGTCGAATATATTAATATGTTAAAAGTTGATTTTTTTACTGTTAACCGGAGTAATACATATGCTCCATATCATAGCATTATTCGCCTGTAGTTTGTATCTGCTCTTTCCTAAATTGTATTCTACAAAGTATACGTGTGTCATCTCGTACGTCTATTTAACTAGCGAACAATTTGCAATCGAATCCCTTTTGTGATGTTTCCGCTACAAATAATGTATGACAGTTGTGACAATATAGGTAGCTTTAGGTATAACATATAGCGCGAAAATCTTTAATATATGCGATGATATTTTTATTCACCGCATTGGCTAAACCAGCCTGTTTGAAGAGACGAAATGAAAACAAATATGGATGCCTTCGGACAGGAACAGTAATCGTGGTGCCATGACCATTTTTTTTAATTAAATTTTCATATGTCGTGGGCTAATGTCTCAACACAAAGGGATGACCCTTAGGTTTGCCAGATGCGGCGTAGTATTCTCGAAAAAAAAAAAAAAACGCCTATCACTAAAGCTGGAAAACACCGTTTTTGTCGTTTCAAAAAGTTGCACGTTTGGAGGCCGGCTGGTTGCGTAAAATTTTGTCATCCACTGTTTTTTACTCACCACATTTGGGTAACGTTTACTTGTATAAGAAGTATTAAAAGTGTGTTTCATTGATGCAGTTGATTTAGTAAAAAATTGCAAACTTTGCTTCAAGAACAACCCGCTACAAAAATGTTAATGTTCAACCTTACATACTGGCGTGACGCGTTGCGTTGTTTGCACTAAAACATTCTGTGTTTATTACGCAGGTCATATTGTTAATTTAAGGCAGAAATTGGAGCTCTAAGCTGCTATGTGTGTTCTCTGTAACGCCACCAAAAGTATTATGCTGGAAAGCGATTTGCTTATGATTGTAATTATAAAAATTACACATTGAAAAATCATCTTCAAAAATATAGTATTGTTAGTGGTGGTAAAATCTGAGACATTTAATAATATATTAATAACCTAGATTGAATACTATTGCACCTAGCAATAAAAAAGAATGCAGGACAGAGAAAAAGTTCAGCCTTCACTTGCGTTCTGCCATGAAATTGACAGAAATAGTGAATTAATATCATTTTAAGCTATATTAAGTATTTGTCCCAGAAGCAGAAAAAGGGTGTATAAGCGCTGACAAGGTTTAAATTTTACTTAAGGTCAAATGTAACTAAATTCAGCAAATACTAAATTGAAGTTTTGATGCCTACTCCATAAGGGGGAGCCATATAAGCACATCGATAGAACAAATTCAATCATTTTTATATTTCTAATATTACATTGTGCAGAATTCAATATATTTACTGACTCAAATTAACAAAGTAATTTGCATTGTTTCCACAGATTTTGATAAAAATTGATGTTGCGGCCGTTTCTTCAGTTCTAATCAGTTTTCCTTATTTTACCATTTTCTTACTTTTGTCCAATTTCAAAATAATATGCAGATACACAAACAAATCTAGAGCTTCAAATTTTTTCAGAAATAAAGAATGGAACCTAGATAATGTAGAGAAATAGTTTCTGTGCCAAGATATTATTGGATCTTGCAAGAATGCAGGCTGAGTTTGGCCATTATCAGCACAAGCACTCGGTTTAATATTTAATGTTATATTTTTAAACAGTATAACGCAACACTTTTTAGTCCGTGATATTTTGAGGTACTGAAGATTTTTGAGAGGGATTTGAATGAAAATCGAAGATGATCTTTTTTTAATTGCAGCAAATTTGCTATTTACTGCTGTTTTCAAATTCTGAGCAATTTTGATGCGTTCTGGAGAACACACCTAGTGGTCTGGAGCTCCATATACTGCCTGGAATTAAGAACATGCGTCAGGAAGTGAAAACATATTTAGTGCAACCAACCTGATGCATCATATGCCAGTACATAAGGTTAAAAATGAATATTTTTGCAGCGTATCGCTCCTGAAGAAAACTTTGCGATTTTTTAATAACTCAACTGCAAAAACAAAATAGGTTTCTAATAGTGTTTGTAAATATAAAACCTGCATATATTTAATGAGTAAAAAAGAGTAGATGACGAAATCATGGTATCCAAAGTTGCAACATTTTGAAATGGCAAAAACAGCGTTTTCTACCTCTAGAGATATACCATACAATTGTTTTTTTCGAGGAAACTACGCGTATCTTGAAAAACTAAGGTTAATTCTTTTGTGTCTAGATATTTGCCCACCACATATAAGAATTTCATTGAAAACGAAATATGGCTATGGGACCTCGATTATGTTTCTTATCTAAGGCACCCATAATACGCTGTGAGAAAACCAATATCAAGGGCTTTTTTTAATATTCCATATTTCGAACGGTTGTGCCATATAAGAAAATTTGAAAGCTAGGCACACCTTAGGTGTCGCCAGCCCTCACTTTCTGTTACAGCTGCATTTGCTAAGCTGAATTAATGCGTTGAGTACTTTATTTTAGCCACGAATATAGCGCTATTACGTGTCAATTTTAAAGAAAGGCCGCAGTGACGCGATTCCTGTAGAATTTGTAAGTGAAATCTGTAAACCTTACAAATCTACCCATATATATGATCTCTTGCAGGTTTTATTCAAGCTACATTACACCTGCTGCGCCCCATAGCTTGAGCCAAGGGCTATAAATAAACCATTAGAAACAGACGATGGAAACCGGTGGCGCATTGCTGGCAGCCACTTAGGACAGCGCAGAAAATTTTTATTTTGTACGTAGGGAAGTGAGGTTATTCGCTTCAAGTACTAAATATTCACTTTAGACAATAAATAGGACTTAGAGTCGGTGAGCACGTTCGGAAACCCCTGTTTCAATATTTGCGGTTAGAAACCTCATGTGTACCTTTTTTTCCAGCTGCAGATAAATTCCGGGTTATGTAGATACCGAAACCGTTACCAGCCCATTCGCGCACCTCAATTGTGCTGCTCACGACATGATTTTGAGCGGACAAAACAACCTGCCGCTATGATTGCTAGCCCCATGCATGAGTAAGGGTGATATGCTGGCGATGGTTGCTTCGCGTCGGCCCTTTGGCGCACATGAAGGCTCGAGTTACAATGAGCGCGCCGAACTTTGCAATGCGGATAATGACTACAAAGCGGTAAGGATATAAATGAGTTTAAGTCCGTGTTCGTTGTCCATGTTCACTTGTGCTATCAAGCTTTTAGTGAAAACTAAACGCGTACAGAGTTAATATTCTGATATGCGTTCTATTACAGCCTGCTTTTCCTAACCTGCGTCGCTAAACTCCATTTGCGCGTACTGATGGAGAAAACAATGCATCTTTTCATCTCTGATGTGCAAACATTTCGTCATGTTGGCATCGCACCAGAATAAAAATTCAAACGCGACGCAAAATTCACGCGACACGCGTGCCTGGTGCCCTGTGCCGCCCACCTCCAACCGCCGCGACGGCAGCACACCAGCTGCAAGTAGCGCCATCTATAGCTTTCATCGCTGCCCTGTGCGCCTCGCCGGCTCCCGCCCGTCACACTGCCCCCTTCTAGACACCATTCGCCGCGAGATCAACCTAGAGGTGGCGCCACCGTCACTCCGGTAGTGTGGATCGGCAGCCGTCGGCGCTCGCAGAAACGCACGCTGCGTAGGTCTGCTTGCGAGTTTACGGCGGGTTTGTTGCCGATGAAAACGTGTCTTCTGCAGTATTTCTGCAATATTGCAGAAAAAAATCCAAGGATTTCGCCAGTGCAGCAGAAGAACAGCGGATTTAACAGTATTTTTCAGCTGTAAAATACAAAATACAGTCTTGTTGGACGATGTGCTGGCGCGGACGAAGAAACCATAGGCAACTTGTAGGTCTAACGCTACACAGGGCTGTCGAGCCAAGCCAAGTCCTCAATTGTATTGTCCGGGAATCAGATTTCTGTATTTTCGTGGTTTCCTATTGTATCTGGCGTTCAAAATGCAGACGTGAGGGTTCTTTATCACAAATAATCAAACGTGGTTTGTGCCGGTACTCTTCAAAGTAGCAACACCATTTATTGTGTAAGTCATTAATCAGTAATTTAGGTATATAATGCCAATTAAGCATTCCAAACAAAACCTTTTCTGTGGCGCTCAAGGTAGCTTCCAGCAATATATATCTGGTTTCCTTTGCCTGCCTCCGAAATGTTTTTTTTTTATCCCTTGGATCAAATTTGCTTGGACAAGCAGTATGTGTAAAAATGATGCACCTGTGAGCTACCCGTTTAAGTGAACTACCCACAAAACCAGTCAAAAGCGTATATCAGCTAACCAGCGGCCAGTGCAGCAGTCATGGGCTTAGATCGCTTGTGTATGTTATATCTAGCCATTTAAAAAAAATGCAATGGTCGCCGAACATTCTCTTGGTAACGATATTTAGTATAAACTGTTTGCACATCGCAGAAAGCGTAGGAGCGGCAAAACAAACTAGCGCGCCAGTCATATGCGGAGACAGCCGACAATCAAGCACTAATTCCTAGTGTGGGATGAAACACTGGCTGTCTCAGCCGTATGGCTGCGGAGGCGATCAAAATGCAACAGGGCACATGCTATGCAATGTATGTGCGTCTTTCATCCTAATACCCAAGGCAGCTGAAACTAATCTGGAACTCATCAGTATAGTGTTTCTCATTGACCATGAATTTCGGTACATGAATCCTGGAATTTTCTACATCTTCCTAAAATAATGCGCGCGATTTTATATGCCTCGTAATAGTGTTGCAAATTTTGTTTCCTCATTGTTTTTGTGCAGGTGCCATTTGCGAAAAAGTTGGGGTGGACGATTTGGAGGCACACGCATTTATTCGCAGGTGGCTTCCTGGTTCCTGTGACAGGGGGGGGGGGGGGGTGGAAGAAAAAGGCGTTATGCTGAAACCTCCCCTGGCGAACCAGGCATGCCACCTGTGAATGCAATTGCAGGGTCAGCCCCCTCACTACGCCTATGAGTGTGCCCTCCAGCTCCCTGGGCCCTTCCACTTCCCGAGAGCCCGCCCTGCCCTGACCAACCCTGCCACTGCCCCGCTAACTGCCGCTGTGTGTGCCCTCGGCGCTGGCTAGTGACAACTGCCGTCTATAGTAACAATTGCAATAAATATGATCTTTTTGTGAACCATGCCCTTGTTTTGTGAATATCTACTGGTTGCTCATGAGCGACAATTTGAATTATTATGGCCACTCCTATTTGAAAGGCCATTATTGTCCCAGCAAGTTCGATGTGCTGTCACGAATATGGCTAGAATGAAAAAGGCTGCATTTTATGGCCTGCACAGGCAGTGCCACAAAATGTGTAATCTTGACATCATCATTGGTACATGAATGGAGTAGCCGGTGTACCCATAAACCATTGGATTAATGTTGGTATCGACAATATGCGGCATGAATGGAGTAGCCAGTGCACCTGCAATGGCTAACCATTGGTATGATATTGGCATTGACAATGGGCCATCAATGGAATAGCTGGTATTAAACAAATATTGGTAATACAATGATGGTATAATGCTGGACAGTATTGGCAAGAATCATGGTGCATGAATGGAAAGTCTAATATTGTGCCTACATTGGTGGCTCCAGCTTGGTTGAACACTGGACCAATCTTGGAACGAAAGATGGGCCAAGAATGGAGAATGTAGTAAAATGCCCAAATGCCAATATCAGTCCAATATTGATGCCATTATTTTCCAGTGATGAACCATTGTTGGACCAATGCTGGTGTGCTGCTTGGGTTCATTCTAAATGCCCAAACGCGCTTTGAACCGAGCTCTGGGGTGGCGCAGCATGGCCCCTCCTTGGAGAGTACGCGTAAGCATAGAGAGCTGAAACCTCTTCTCATTAAATTTCATTCGAAGCCCGGATGCTCACGTTTTGCTGCATGGATGAAGGAAAATTGGTGACATTGTGGCCTCAAAGGTGGAAATTGGTAGCAGTCCTCATTGGTGTTACTATAGGCTAGGACTCTCATGTTTTAGTGCGTAGCTCTACTCTTTGCACTGCCACTCCCAAGGCCATTAACTGGCGCTTTTGACCTTGAGTTTCCGGAGCAGGTCTAGCGGACGCGCTCCTACCCCAACGCTACTACCCCCTTCTTCGTCTCTCTCGTCCGCAGCACTACACGGGGCCCCCGAGCCATCGCCCAGTTCGTGGACAGTCTCTCCGCTGTGATAGCACGGGACTAGGCGCACGGTTTAACAGCTGCTTCGCCGCCGCATGGTTGCTCATGTTCGCCAGAATCCTCCAGTGCCGCTTTATGGTCGTGAAACTTTTCTGTCACCTTATGGGATCGAATTGGAGCAACTTTATTGATCGAATATATTAGTATTTTGAAATCAAGGACCACCTAAATGAGGGCGAATTCTCTCACACAGTTCGAAAGCTTAGCTATATAGTGTGTTCTCATCCGCCTCCCTCAGGAGCCTAAGCCATGCCGCATATATGAGAGTGCTGGTAGGAATAAGTCTTTTCGTGGTGGATCTTTGTATTCTGTTGCTATGCGACGAAATGTAAGTAATTAAGATCGGTGGGTTGTTTAGTAATTTTCGAATGAAGAATGGGAGTCTTGAATGTGCCAGTTTGGGTTCTACATAGGTTTCTGGCCTGTTTTCTGGTAAGGTTCGGTTGAGCTGCCGTGTGTAGGAGAGCTTGATACGCTGCCCAAAGGGTCCATACAGCTGCGCTGACATCAAATGGCGGGGGGAGGGGGATATTTTTGCGGAAGCTGGAGCGGGCGGCTGTCTAAAAGCGCAGAAAGCGATGTTTTTTGAAGTTTTTTTGCTTTTTTTGCGGCGTTTAATCTGGGACAGTGTCGAAGAAAGCGAATTCGTGTGTTTACGTTAATGCATTGCTTTTTGCGAACATTGCTGTTACCTTGTCCTTTCAAGGGCCGCCGCTACACCTACGGAAGCAGCCATGAGAAGATGTCCACTTTCGTTTCAGGGGCCACGCCAAGGAACGACAGAACTACAGACGTGCCATCCGCAGGAAAGACATTGGTGGATTCTCCTAAAGTGCATGTTGTTGAGAAACATTTTTGTCATTGGACGTTGCCTGGTACGATGTGTTTGTACATAGCGAATGGGTAACGTGTGTCTCTCCAGCGTGTTCCGCCCAAGTAAAATCAGGGCTCAAATCCGCCAGCACGCAGTTTCATTGTTAGGCTTTGCTGTCTCCCATTTAAGACAGCTTAGCAGAGTGCTTCTAAACATAGTAGCTGACCGTTGAGGCCATAATCGATCCTACCGATAACCTGCACTTCAGGCTTTCTTCGAAGTTCTTTGCGAGCTCTACGAGGTCGCCGGGTTGAGGAATCATGTTTTTTCATTCAGGGAAACGTAGGACCTTGCATGCGTTCTCAAGCATTCCTTGAATCGCTCCGTCACCGTCAGCTATTTGAATTGCCACACCGTGCGCACTTGAAAGCTGTCTTGGCAATAGTCGAGATAATTCTCCAATCGTTTTGAGAACTGCTCCCGGGTTTCGCCTGCCGCCTTGCTGCCTGAATAAAACAGTCTCTTGTATTCTGCGGCTGACTGTCACTGGCCGCGAAGAATTTTATCTTTCAAAAGAAGAAACTTTTTCCTCACGTACGTCTGCTGACAACCGTGCGAGATGCCCTCGCATCATTTCAGCCTCGGCAATAAAAAACCTGTCCAACACTCAGTCGGAACGTCGTACAAGGATAACGTTGCCTCCAACTCCTCAGACCACAGACTCTAATTTCTAGGGTTCTGGCATAGACGCCAGAATTCTTTTCAAAAGACTGATGTATTTCAGCCTCCTATCTTCATCTTTTTCAACATTCCTCGCAAAGATGCTGCTGCTATTGCTTGGCTCCGTGCTCTTTCCACGGCGCAAACTATCTGTTTCTAGCATTAATTTTTTATTCTCTTTTTCGGTCTCTACAATCGTTAATTGCAATAGCAGTAGCACCAACTGCTCTGAAGATGCCTCCAGTCCGGACTCTACCTCGCCTTCGCCTGCCTTGTTCGCAGCTACCAACTCATTAAATCTGACCGCCTCTGCCATTTTTCCTCATTCCTTTGCAAAGCGGCTTCTCTAAACTCAGAGCTTTGACATAGCACGCGCCCGACGATGTCAAAGGGATTCTTGCTCGACTGCCGCTGCTGGCTGAAAACCTTCCCCTAACTTCCGTTGTGAGTCGTTTTTGCGGTCAGGCGTCGTCGCTGACCAGGCTCGCAGTGTCGCCGTCCCATAGTCTTGAGTTCTGCCGCAGCAGAACCTGTCGACTGCACCAGTTACGTTTTTGAAGTCACTCTCCGAGCTGTTACCCGCCGCGCACGTCCAGAGGGGCGACGGTCTGTGCAGCTCCCGGCCTTCGAAAGGGTTCTCCGCTCATCCGCCATGCTCGGATGTGCTCACTGACAATTTGTTGGGGCTCGGCCCACCGGGCACCTTGGAGATCTACTCGGGGCCTAGGCGAAAGGGGTTACTGCACGTTTACGCATCTTGTTTATTCTGCCGCCTAAATCGTCGCAGACCTCTCGCTAAATAGCATCTTTAAACAAAGACCAACAAGCCAAGCAAATAGGAGCGAAGCTGACGCCTCGGGGTGGGGCTAATAGCCTCCAGCAGAGTTCCTTCTCTAAGCTGTAAAGCTGCACAAACATATTCACACATATACATTCCATAACCTCATCGGGGTGGTGCAGGGGTTAGGGCTATCAACGGTGCCCACGGATGAAAGATCGAATCCCGGCCTCGGCGGCTGCTTTGCAGTGCAGGCGAAAAGATTGCTTCCCGTGTACTGTACGATGTCAGTGCACGTTAAAGAGCCCCAGATGGTCGAAATTCCCAGAGCCTTCCACTACGCACCTCTCATAGCCTGAGTCGCTTTGGGACGTTAAGCCCTTAAAACCAAACCGAACTATATACACTCCACAGTGTTCGGACCAGCGGCCATGGTCGCATGTACGCGTGCCAGGCACCTCGGGTAAAGGCTTTCGCCGTAGCTCTTCTTACATCAGAGTCTAACACACGTACGGCCGACGATGTCTGGCCCTGCCGTCAGGAGATATTTGCGCTCTCTCATGACTATATACGAGCGGAATTACTGGGTATAGTCACGTTCTGTCGAGGATTGCGATGCGCGCTCGCCGGAGACTCCAACGATCCAGGGTCCATGAGAAACTAACAAAAGGGCACGCAGCATACATTCGGCTTTTGAGTAACTCAAAAACCTCCTAGGAATTGCCGTAAAGCTGGCCCTGACGTAGGCGTAACACCTACCGTTACGGCCGCATTTATGCGACGCGCCGCCCGCTGAATGGCCACGGCTGTGCGACGATGACGTGCAATGTAATGCACGAGAGTGTAGCATTGAACACCAGCGTTTTTCGCCTGCGGCAATGGCGTAGTTCTGTAATGCATGCAGTGGACAGCGAACGTGATCTGTTTTCGCCGCTGCTGGATGGAAATGAAGTCACGACGATATTTCTTTCAAGGTTGCAGAGATGTTTACACGGACAAGGGCAAAGAGGCTAAGTTAATTTGACGCTTACGTAACAGACTTTGTCGACACGCAAGAAGCGCATGAGGCCCTTCAAACATTAGCGAGCTTGTCTTCGGTAGTAACAAAAAACACTGCGCGACGCTTTTCCCCTTAAGAGCATCAGCTATTAGCGTTCCTTCATGGTGTTAATTAGCGTTCTTTGCACGCGACCCAAGCCAAACATTGATTCCAGTACTTCAAATACCGAGTTTTTCGTATCAGTGCAATCGGTTGGCCTTGGTATCGATTTCCTATCAATCAATCAGGGTTTTCTTGATACGGCACTGACACGGCATTTTCTTCCGAGCGACGCGCGAACGCCGGATTCGCTAGTGTGAGGTGTCGCCAAACACACAAGTAGTGAATTTCTCCTCAGTGTTTTTAGATGCTGATGAGCTTGATATTTGAAGAGCTTGATCACGCCACGTGGAACCCACTCAATTTGAATGGGCTGCGGGCGCCATTAAAGTGACCACTGTTGTTTTGCTTTGTTCCCGTTGTGCTAATTTTGTAATGCGCATGCAACAGGAAAGAAGAGGTGAAGAACAGTCACCTGGCACGGAATTGGGTGAGGAGACCAAATATGCATGCGTTGCGCCTTGAGAGAACTCGTTTTGTATGTGATGTTTACTTCGTTGTTTTTTTTGTTTTTTTTTAGCATGGAGGAAACTAAAAAGTAATTTAAGAATAACTGCATTGCATAGCAAAAGTACTTGTAGTGTAGTGCCATTACTTTTTGGAATCAGTAATTAATACCGTAATTCAGCAATGCCTTTGCGATCTCAGAAAAGGGATAAGTAATACGCTTTTCAAAAGTAATTTCGCCATGCATGCCGAGGGGAGAGCTTAAAGGAAGCGCATGCATCGTGCATCTACTGCCCGCGCGTGACATAGCGTGTGGGTGTTTGCAGTGAACGTCATTTTATTGGTCTAATTTTCGGAGCCTTAACTTGTTAAACGGCGGAAGCATTGTGCGTGGAGGGTTTTAAGCTTTTACTATAGATAGCCCAGGTAGCCGACGCGCGCAGATCCGCTTGCACAATTGCGGATCAGGTCAGGCTGCTCTGACATGGATTTCGCTTGACTAGGTACCATTCTGAGCGGCTCACTTCCGTGCGGGGCCGGGTGAAAGGGCTCAGAAGATCTAGTAAGGCTACCAGCGAAGAGTTCGTGACTAGCGCTGCAAGCTATAATATCGCGGGAACCACGCCAGCATAAAGGTTGCCGTTTTCACTCTCAGTAACGATCGTCCAGCACAAAAGCAAAACTGGAGCAGACGTCCTCAAAAAACGTGCTCAGTGAAGGCAAGGAATAATAACAAGCGCAAATAATAACAGCCGAAAAGATATAAAAAGAAAACCAAGGGGAGTCTAACAAAGATAACTTTTAAACAAATCCTCGAAAAAAGTCCATATTTTCCGGCCATTACAAGATACGTCAGTTCAAAAAGTTGAATTTCTGAACCGTCTCGAAACAGGTTCGGCATATAGGCGCCTTTTAGGACGCAACTTGGTTCTTCTGAGTAAATGTGGGGAGAGGTTATCTTCACTTGCACCGACCTCCATTGCTCTCTGCGAATGCGAAGGCGTTGCCATAGAGACCGAGACGCGGCTCGGTGCGTCGCCTGTTGCCTACACTGTCTACCCACAGTACTCGCTCTCAGTTGAAGTTGCTTGCTGGATTATTCGGTCCAAATTGGCGGGTCGCGGTGTGATTCACTGGAAACAGAGCTGCACCGTTTTAAGCTGCACTGTTTTAAACTGCGTCTGATGCTATTTTGTACCATCGTTCACTGAGGGAGAACCATGTACAGCTGCTAGCGCGCACGGATACATATCGATACAGCCTGGGTGCGCATCAATCGTAGGAGCGAAATGCGCGCTGCTGGCGCCGGAGCTGGCTTCCAGATTAAATAAGTGGCGGAATTGCGGCATGAACGGCATTCAGCCTTGAGATTTGTCACAGAGGCACTTTCGAGCACCTATGGGATCTAAGAATAGCAACGTGTTGCTGACTGCACCATCACTTATATCCGAATTTACCGGGCACCATAAAGCAAGGACGGTGAAAAACTTTCAATTCAAATCGCCTGACCATCGCCAGAAGTAATTGCTCTGGTTATATTCCTCCTGCGTGAGTTTTCCACCACTGATACGTATCATGCTACGTTGAAATCACTCTCAAAGGCTGGCCTCTTGTAACATAGGCTCGTTATGTAATACCCTATGTTTATGGAATACCCTATTTGTTTCCTTTACCCTGTCGTTTGTCATCCGCCTCTGGTGGATGGCGCTTGTAAGCCAATCCCATCTTCAGTCACAAGTTCTATCAGGTCAGTCAGGCTTAGGCTCGAAAGAAATTTACCACCTTACTAACCAGCTAACTCCATGTATTTAAGAAAGGGTGCGAGGTATCGCTAGCGCCGCCATTTGTAGAAGTGCGCACTTTGTTTTCGTCCTCTTCTCAAGCTGTTTGAGAACAGTTTTCATGTAGAGCATTTCACGCCGTGCTGTTTGAACGACAGCACTTTATATGTAAGGCATTGCATGTAAGTCGGAATACAGGATAAGCTTGAAGGGTTGCGAGAAATACTAACTGTTAGAGCCCCTCTTAGCGGTATATCTGGCTTCACAACACACACTTAAGTGCGGTTTAGAAAACCTAGCTTTCAAATGTCATTGCTTAGTTCGTCGTAGTGTTCGCCAAAGCACTCGCGAGGGGTAGGAAACTGCAGCTAGTTTCGGTTTTAACTACTTAGGCGCACCTGGCGGCTGAAGGAAACTGGTGTTTATCAAGGAATGACTCCCTCTTCACGCATGCAGTGCGATAAGGTGCGACGGTGGCCACGCTGTCTGAACCGTCAGCATCAGGCAGTACTCATTTATTGCCGATGGTGGTTCGAATCGCGCTCGAAGACGGTCGTTTTCTTTTTTTACGACGCTTCAATGGGCTTTCCTCCAGCAACTGTGAAAGATATTGGCGCTAGCTTCTTAAAGGGGGGACAATGGGCTTCTGAAATGTTTCCTGCCCCTGGCACCCACTAGTTATGAACGAACGGATGCCTACGCCAGTGCATGGTGATACGAGAAAAAATGTTAGAATAGATTCGTTTTTATGCGTTTCTCTGGGTCGCGCTCCTGCTCGGTGCCGGAAGCCATGCAGGGGTGACTCCTAGGAGCACGTTTCTTGATGCTTCAAAATACATAGCCTTTGAAGTGACGTGTCACATTTTCGCGATCCATTATGGGGTGTGTACTTAGGGACGAAACTATGCCTGCGCTGTAAAAGTCTAATATAATGAAATGCTTCTGAAAATGTTGCTTACAGGTATTCTTATGGGCCACTATCCTGCTAAAGTAGCAGAAGTAGCTCCTACTTGTGGTGACCGCACTGGCGACGGTGGCAACGGCTAGCGAGTGCCGTCAAAGGTGATGAAGAGAAACTGAAGGCTGCCTTTTCAAAAAGATAGCTAAAACAGTGGCAAGAGTCCGGACGCAAGCAGGTGAAATTAGTTTGCAGTTTCCATTGTAGCCTGAATCCGAATTCGCATAAATATAAATGCGGCACAGCTCAATTCTCCGCTTTATCTCCCGACGCACTCGAGCGTTTCTCGGACATACACTGTGGGCAACGATCTCCCATCATTCCCATTAGAGTCAGCTTTCCCCATAGTAGTTACCCTAGCTATTACAAGATGATCCCAGCGTGGGTAGTTAACGTTAACAAACTATCGAGAGGTAATATTCAGATAATAAAAACCAGCCAAGGGACGAGGACGAAGGAAAGACGAAAGACGAGGCTGGTTTTTATTATCTGACTATGTACCAACTGACCCAGATTTCAACCCTCCTTCAATGCTATCGAGAGATGGCGCCAGCGTCGTGGCAGCACTAGTGTATACAGGAACACTAGGCAGCACGAGCGCCAAGGAAGGCCTCGTCCCTGCGCACTCGGGGAAAGCCAAGACGTCTTGGGCATTGGTACGCGTCGCGAGCGGACGCATCTTCGCGGCACTCCGCAGTCGCCGGCGAGGAGAAGCCGCACGGAGCTTTCCCCGCTCACCCGTCCTGACCGGTCTCAAAGTTTATCTCCTGCCCTAGCGTGGTCGAAAATTCACCCGGAACCTTGCTGGTGAGTCGGACGACCTAGATTCATTGACGAGTTTTATTGCTAGCTGGCATTGTTATTGCAGCAATAAATGCCTGTTTTTGTCACTAAGCGTTGTTCCTTTCTTCCGAAGAGCATGGCCCGCCGAGGTCGGCGTACGCTCGCTAGCGCGCCCGGCCACGGGGTGGGGTCGGCTGTTTGCACGGTCAGCCGTACGTGATTAAGCGGGAAATACGTATTCATCCCCTATTACAACACCACAACACTAAGCTCCTGCCTCTTACGGCCCCAACAAACAACATAGATAACTACCTCCTAGATTGCCCCATCACAGAAACAGAAAGACAACCCGTCATACAGAAATACCCACAACACCTTCGACACAAACCAGAAATCTTAAAGCACAAGGCAACTTACAGAGTATTAGAACAAATAATGGAAAAAATTATTCAAGAAATCAAACAGACATAAAATCCACTCATAGGAGGAGGAGCCCATTAAACGAAGCGCACAACCAAGGCTAATTCCTAATTTAAGCTAGCATCCCAGACTCCTGGAGGAACGAGCGGGGAGATGGGAGAGCTAGGTTGGGGCCCAGGGGGCCATTTCCGCCATATTTACCTACCAAACATCTCATGTCCGCCTTCGTTTCCCCTTTTTACCCATTTTTTTCTCTTTTCTCCCCCTCGTTTTTTTATTTTATCTTTCTCGTTTCTTCTTTCATTCTTTTTCCCCCTCTCTCCTGAGCCCTGGCCATTAATTAGCCATCCAAAGGCACATAATAACGACAACCAACCTCCCCCGAAATTATTCTTCTACGATGCCCTCCCTCAGCTGGGAGAGAGAATTGATCCCCAGGCCCAACAGAGCCACAAGAATAAAATATGGCAAGGCCAACAGCCACGCTACTCAATAAGGCCCCCGGCCCCGAATAATCAGGCAAAATGCCTCAACCAACACCTCAACCTCCAACCACCAGAGCGGGTTACCCTTGATGGGCCCCGAAAGTGGCACAGAGTCAGTGGTAACACACCGACATCTGTGCTGCGCACTCACTTAGCGCATACAACCAGCGCGAGTGGCAGGGGCTAACCAAGTTAGGTCAATCCTGCTGCGCAGTACTGCTATCTGCCGGCCTCTAACACAACACCAGGCTCGGCAAGGGCAATGACCATTTCACTGTACTCTGTACACTGGCTATCCCACTACAGGGTAGCAGACGTGTGAGCTCGCACAAGCAACATCCGGTAAGTCGAGGGTGGTCAGTCGCTCACCGAAGCGGCTCCCGGGCGGAGGCTCGTAACCAGAACTTCAGTTGTCTACCAGACCATCAAGGCGGGGGGTCCCTCCAATCAGCCACCAACAAATTTGAATTAGAAGAGGGTGAGGGGGAAGCAGTATTGGACAACAACACCAACGGGGGTTGACCGAGGCGGAGGTCAGCTCCGGCAGTCTCCGTTTCGCCCCCCCCCCCCCCGTGATGGGGACACGGAGACCGCCCCTATTAATAAAGGAAAGTAGGGAGAGGGAGGGAGGAAACTATTTAAACTACAACCAATAACACCCTAGCCTCATTCAAATTATCAATTCAACTCAACCTCAACGCCTTCCCAAAATTTTCTCCCTGTTCCTCTTTCGCTCTTTTTAAAAATAGGAAGAAAATTAATTTAGGTATTTTTTGTTATCTTTTTTTTCCTTTCTCTCTTTTCCATCCTCATTTCCTCCTTGCATCTCATTATCGTCCAACTCTCTCCCTCTTTCACCCTCTTCCTACATTTCCATCATCTTCAACAGGGGGCCCCAAGCAGCGGGCCTCTCCTCACCTCGCCTAAGCCGGATATCCTACAACACAACCAGTCTCCCCCGGAAACCCGGGGCTCAGAATCACCAATCAATCAGTACAAAAGAGCAAGTCCCACTCACCCAAAGGAAACACACTGGGTGCGGTGATGGGGGAAAACCAGTCTCACCTAAAAACAAAATTAAGGGGCGGGGGGACTCTAACCTACATTGAGAATTCACAGGTACTCAAGCCATCTGACCAACCATCTCCGAAGGAAACAAATATCAGGACAAGTACAAGCCCGGTTTCTCCAGCCCCTTCCAGCCGACACAAGCCCGGCCTCTTCGACGGCCCCTTATCGGACCCGGAAAACCACCTACCAAACAAAATGTTGCCAGCAAAAAACATGTAGAACGCGCGAAAACCACAGTGAAATCAACTATCTTAACGAAATAAATCCGCTATAAGCTGGCCCGTTCCCGTGGCGGCGGCTGGGCTGGATAGTAGAACTTTTTTTCTTCAATGAGGAATTCTTTTATTGGAGCAATCCCTATTCATTTTTCTTGCATTTGGTTTATGCCCGTTATACCTAGTGGCGCGGGCAAAGGCATATTATTTTATATTACTTTTGTGTAGCCTCACCATAATATATATATATATATATATATATATATATATATATATATATATATATATATATATATATATATATATATACCGGGTGTCCCAGCTAACTTGAACCAAGGGTTACAAAATAATATATTTGAGGTAAGTCAGTGAAACCAGTTGCATACAACTACCAGCCTGCTTGCGCACTACAGGCAATTTTTTGTTTTGCAATTAGTTAATTGGCTAATTATGCTAATTTTTCTAATTTAATAAATATTCACCTTAGACCAAAAATGTGAATTGGAAAGTTGTAGAGCACCTTAAGAAACCCCCATTCCATTAATTGCGATAAAGAAAGTCTCACGTGTATCTTTTTTTCCGAGCTCAAAAGAAAGCCCGCGAAATACAAATAATACCACGTGACTAGCGCATTTGAGCGCAGCGATCGTGGTGCTCTCAGTCGTGGTTTGAGCGAACGAAATCAGCTGCGGCCGTAACCCGATGGTCCCGTTGCAGCGGCAGGCAGAAATGTTGGCGATGGTTGGAGCGAGCTCGAGCTCGCCTGTCATCACCGCGATCTTGGCCAGGCCTGTGCACCGCAGCAGCCTACATCACGACAGGCGGATGACGATAAAGAACCGGCAAATGAAGGTGCAGCGCTAATTTTAGTCGAGTCAGATGTCATCTCGCCCCTTTACCCAAGCCTGTATGCGCAGATTCAGTGGCTGATACCTTATCGCTCATCCGTTTGCCGTAAAGTTCGCTGATGGGAGAGAAGGAGAGTTTGTTAGAATCCCGGTGGTGTCGACTCGCCGCTCTCGGTGCTACTTGCACCATCACGTGGGCCGGCTGTCGGACGCGGGCGAAGAAGCCATCGCAGGCATATCGGCCTGCCGCTTTAACGGGGCAAAGAAGACACGGCCGCAGCTAATTTCGTTCGCTCAAACCACGACTGAGAGCACCACAATCGCGGCGCACAAATGCACTAGTCACGTGGTATTATTTGTATTTCGCGTGCTTTCTTTTGAGTCCAGAAAAAAAAAGATACACGTGAGACTTTCTTTATCGCAATTAATTGAATGGGGGTTTCTGAAGGTGCTCTCCAAGTTTCCAATTCACATGTTTAGTCTAAAGTCGATAGTTAATCAATTAGAAAAATTAACATAATTAGCTAATTACGTAATTGGAAAACAAAAAATCGCCTGTAGTGCGCAAGGAGGCTGGCAGTTGAATGCAATTGGTTTCACTGACCTACCTCAAATGTATTATTTTGTATCCCTTGGTTCAAGTTAGTTGGGACACCCATATATATATATATATATATATATGTGTGTCAGTGTTTAAAACAAGCTTCACTCATCCCGAGGTGTTCGTTATTTACCGGCAGACAAAGTATGTCTAGAAAGAGAGAAAAAGAGAGACAGGACATAAATGCTGGAAGGTTAACTGGGCGATGCCCAATACGCGGCCCTACATGGCGGAGGGGGGGGGGGGGGGGGGGGGGCAAAGAGAGAAAAAGGAAAGAAAGAGCGGCAAGTAAATGAGATTTTAAACTGTCCATAGTCCATTAAGTTAAAGGTACAAAGGGTGCGTATTTTCAAAGGCGCTCGATTGATGCTTTCATTAGTATGCCTGGAACGCGAGCCAGTTGAGGTCAAACCTGTAAAACGGCTGGTGGCGACGTCAAGCGTCTAGAAGTTCCCGTATGAACACGGGCGGCCTGTATTGTTGTTTTTCTGTTTTTTTTTTTTTTTTTTGCCCACGTTGGCTTTTATGTTCTCGTACTTCTTGCACAGACGGTGTTCCTTTTAAAATCATGAGTTGTCTGAAGCCTGTGATGACGGTCCTAGAGATTTACATGATTGACTTGGAGAAGTTGAAACAGGGTTGCAAAAACTGCAAGCCTCGAGCGCATCACTCTTTAGCTCACCCGGAGAAAAGGTTCACAAGCAAGAAATGACATGTTCGACAAACGCAGAATGAATTATAGAAAAAGAAACTACGCCACCAGGATTGCAAAGAAATCATTAAGATTCGTGGGCAGCACTTTACATAAAGCTTAGTAACAGGATGATTTCGTTATGCAAATTCATCGCTACCTTGCCACACAATGCATCATATTGGGAGGCCGGGCCCAGAATTTCCGACGATTCATTTTACCACGGTTGGGTTGTTAAGTTTCCACCTGCTGTATGAGTTTCTTCGACGGTCTCCCATCGTTAGAGCGTGCAAAAATTTAGGAGCTTCTCCGAATGCCCCTCAGTAAGAATTCGCAGCCTGGATGCTTTCCAGTAAATTTGCGCTTATGGAGAAATTACGAGAGAAATTAAATGTATGCAGTTACAGGGGCGCTGTTGTTTTTATTGTAAATGGCTGAAGCTGACACGCGGCCGTCCGCTCAAATGCCTAGCTTTTAATCAGACTTCCTCGTCGTCCCCTGCTCCGTTCCTGCGATCTTCACTTCATCCTTGTTGCCCCGGCATCACATGGTGTACAAAATGCTTTTTTTTCTTTTTTCTAAACAACCGTTATTATAACTGCTACTCGTTAAAGGAGCGGTGTCAAACCGCACTTTGGCCATGCGCACAGAGTCCTTGCTGCGCCACGGCTTCGTACATATGAAGTTCCACGCAGCAGCTTTCGTAAAACAGGGGTGCAAGCAAGAGCTAGCAAAGAATGATAATTTATTTTAAAAGAACTGAAACAGATATGATGGAAAACGTTGTAATTTTGCTAATTACATATGCTTAGATTCGCGAGGCAAATGACGCCTGACATGACCTCGTGACTTCCACGCACGCTGCACGATAAAAACCAGCGCCAGTGTTCGCCGGAGGGAGAGCTTGCACATCACAAAAATAGCCATTTCAAATAAAATCTGCAGAATGCCGAAAATGTCAAAATAACACACAACAATTAAAGAGAAGTAATAATAACAAAGCAAATTATTGACAAGAAACTGTCAAGAACGATAATACAGTTACAGAAATTCATTACTAAAGCCCGCTGGTGACATCAAGAAGTAAAGGTAACCAAGATGTGCCGCTCTGCCACAGAACTGTGAATATAAGCGATTCGTGGTTAGCAGTTAAAATTTAATATAAGCCAACTTCTATTGGTTGCCAATTTTTTTATTTGTTTCATCTTTTTTTAATCTGGTTTCAATGTAATGAATAACGCTGTAAGGATATAGCTAGGATAAAACATTTGATATCACTTTGCAGCCTTTCGCAGTACTGTTCCTTTCCCTTGCTTTGTAGCGTTAGCTACACTGGCCGAGGTTGAGCAGTTTCGCGTGACTCCTGGAGAGCCGTACTGCGCAAGCGCGAGGAGCAGTGAGGTCACACGGCACGCAGCTGGCGCGCCGGAGCGGCGTGCTCGCCTCGCCGCTCTTTGCATTCCAGAGGAGTGTAGCGGCAGACGCACTGGCGCCGGCGCGTGCCAAGCTGTGCGCCTTCGTTGCGTAGTAACCTAACGCTACGTATATCCTAATATAGCCGAGCTAAGCCACTGCCATATTTTTTTTTAAAGAGTAACATGTTTTAAAATCGATAACGAGGAGAGTATTTATGGAATGGTGTTTATGAATACATTTAGCTGATAATTTACGTTTTTATAGCTCCTTGTTTCGCTTATTTTTGATCTCTTAACGCATATAGCACGACTGTGGTGTGTCTTTATCTGCTAACAAAGCTTATTGCGTTTAACTTCTTTTCTAAATACGGGTAAATCGACAGGCTTCGCGGAAATAATTCATAACAGGCAATACTTTATATTTTGAGAACAATGGAATTGCATGTTCATATCGCGATCTGTTTGCTATAAATCTAATACACCTCTTTTGCAGGATATACAGCTTTTCTATATCGCCTTTGATTGTGCTTCCCCATACTAGTATACAGTACAGGCGGCAGAAAATCATTGTGTAATAGAGTTTGTTAAAACAAGCAAGCAAAATAAATCCTAGCTTGCAGAAGAGATCGAGGGTTCTTGAAGCATTTATTAGTTTTGATGCACCATTTTAATATGGCAAAAACAGCGTTTTCCACCTGCAGTGATATATGGTTGTTTTCCGAGAAAACTACTTCGTAACATTAAAAAACTAAGGTTCAGTCTTTTGTGCAGAGACATTTGCGCACCACATATAAAACTTTCATTGAAAACAAAAATAGTAATGTTACCTCGATTACTGTGCTTATATGAACACACACACACACACACACCTATATATATATATATATATATATATATATATATATATATATCCCCTTCAGCGGCGGTGTGCACATTTGTGCACGCTAACTTCTAACAGCGGTCGCCGCAAGTAAAAAGACTTTTCTGGAATTCAGGCGCTGTGTGCACATTTGTGTACGCCTCGCGCATGGACTACTAGCGCCATCTCGTTTTGAGAGTGCGAAGCTCAACCACAAACAAACAGTCAAGATGGACGCTTCCGTGTTCTACGGGTTGACACGTGAGTACCTCCGAAAAATCTCCTCATTTTGCCATCGTGCCTGTTCAATAGTAACTGCATTTTGTGGTGAGTTGTTATATAAGATATCAGGTTTCTGCTAATAATATTTGTTTTTGCATCTGTGGAGCGAGGCTGGCGTGACGACGAGAAAGTTATATGCGTGCACAAAAGTGCACACCGCGCCTGAATACCCACAATCTCGTTAAACACACACCGCTTGCTTACGCGCCTTACGTATGCTACAGTGGATTGAAGGGCGTGTTTTGTGTGTTATAGGTCTCCAAGATCACTCGCGGGCAAGATTAAAGGCCACCACATCATCAGCGGAGCAATTGTTGCTAAAAATTGCCGATGGAAATGCCTCGGATGGCGACTTCTCCGACGATGAGCTGGATGAGACCGCAGAAGTAACAGTAAGTGTCTATTTATCTAACATTTCTGCAAATAACATTCATCATCTAATTCTTGTTTACTTTAACAGACTCTCTCACAGCCTGAAGAGAGTGAAAATACAGCAACAGGTACATTTGGTGAGGATAGCGAGGACGAAGAGCCCCTGCTGCCCCAACCGCCCCAACCAAAACGAAAAAAGAAAGTGGAAGTAAAGTGGATATCTAAGGAGTTTACTCCTACAAATACTGACTGCACATTCAGTCAGCAGCCTATAACTTCATTGCTGGAGCCTCTTCAGTACTTTCTCAAGTATTTTACGCAGGACATATTTAGTGAGCTGGCCAAGTTCACAAACATTTACGCATTACAGGAAGATGGAATAGAGCTGCAGACTACAGCGGATGAAATTAAGGTATTCTTCGGAATAATGATGCGGATGGCAGTCCTAAAGTTTCCCAGGATACGCATGTATTGGCAAGAGGGTACAAGGATTCCTGGAATTGCTGACATGATGTCATCCAAGCGGTTTTTCAAACTCAGGGCCATGCTGCATATCACTGATGTCAACAGCCCAAGGGACCCTACAACAGACAAGTTTTGGAAAGTGAGGCCAATAATCAAAGCAGTACAAACCCGGTGTCTTGACCTTCACCCGTTGCCCGTTCAAAGCATCGACGAGCAGATAATGCCATTCACCGGAAGGGTTGCCGCGAAGCAATTTATCAAAGGGAAGCCAAACCCGGAGGGAGTCAAAATCTTCGTTCGTTGCAGTGCTGATGGCTTGGCGCACGACTTGGAGCTTTACCAGGGGAAGGGCACAGGCATAAGTGAGAACCATTCCCATCTTTGTCTTGGGGGTTCTGTTGTCATGCGGCTTGTACAGCATCTTCCACATGGGCACAACATGAAAGTGTACATGGACAACTATTTTTCATCTGTGCCTCTCTTCCGGGAACTAAAAGAGGTTGGAATTTTAGCCACTGGAACCATCCGATCGAACCGACTCCTCGGATGCCCTTTAAAAAGTGATAAGGATCTGAAGCGAATTGGGCGAGGCAGCTACGACCGAAAAATAAGCGAAGAAGAGGACATTGTCATTGTCAGGTGGCACGATAATGGGCCGGTGAACATGGTGTCGACTACTGTCGGCATTGGGATGATGTCAAAGGTGAAAAGGTGGAGCGACTCACAGAAGCAGCACATTGAAATTGATTGCCCTGAAGTCATTGCTCAATATAACAGCTTCATGGGGGGCGTGGACAAATTAGATTTTTTAATGTCCTTGTATCCCCTGAAAGCCAAGACAAGGAAGTGGCCCGTCCGTGCTATCTCACATTTTGTGACATTTGCTATTTGCAATGGATGGATAGAGTATGTTCGGGATGCCAATGAAGAAGGAATCCCCAAGAAGGACATAAAAGACGTCATGGCCTTTCAGACGGATGTAGCCCGCAGTCTCATCGAGGCGAACAAAAGCGAGCGGCCAAAGAGGGGCCGGCCGAGCAACGCTGCGCCTCGAAGTACTTCTCGGAAGGCACATAACTGTAGCCCAATGCCCACAAACTCCACCAGGTATGATGGCATCAACCACTGGCCAAGGCACATGTCTACTCACTTTGCACAACGCTGCAGGAATGATGGATGCAGCTCGAGATCCCGAATCTGCTGCCGCAAGTGCGATGTTTTTCTTTGTTTGTCTTCAGCAAAAGACTGCTTTTATGAATTTCATAATAGAATGTGAAATTCTGTAATGTAGGCCTCAAACCTATTACAAAATGTGCCTTGTAACCGCAAATTTGCCAAGAAGATCCATTTTTCACTGTTAAACATTGACCAAAACCAAAACCTGGAAAACTGCCATTGGGGCGCTCTGTGCACAATTGTGCACGCGAACTAATTTTTTCTGAGTTGCAATAAAATCTATTTTGTCGATTGCAATGTGTTGCAGTGACTTATAGAAACATGCTGAAATGAAATTAAATTTTTTTTTCTACTTAATTCTTAATTCGCGCCTGAAGGGGATATATATATATATATATATATATATATATATTGTAGGGGTGTGCTTATTCGGTAAACCCAGATGGATCCAGCCGCTCAGGAGAGACTCGCAGCGGAGCGTCAGGCGTGGCGAAAGAGCAAGGCAGCGAACAACTTCTTCGTCCTTGAGAGCGGCAGCACGCGACGCATGTCAGTGGTTATATCGATGAAGATTACCACACTACCATATATATATATATATATATATATATATATATATATATATATATATATATATATATATATATATATATTGTAGCGGATGAAATGGTTTTAATACAGGTGAATGCTTCTGCGCGCGCCACCCTTTCCTTCTTTCTGCGTCTTCAGCTCCTCGGTAAGCCGCGCCAAGCGGCGTAAACATTAACCCCGGGGCAGGTGATTCTCATCCTTGAAAAAATTAGGCTGATCGACAATGGCAGCGCTTCAGGCAAGCCACGTGAACCATTTGTGTCTTGCGGGAACGGCGGTTATCCGACGTCACTTTGACGACGACAAAATTCCCGTCATTCAGTCGGTCCAACACTACGGGGCCATTGTACTTGTACAAAAACTTCTCGTACAATCCTTGCTAGCGTTTAGGCATCCAAAGTCAGACGAAGTCTCCAGGAGAGTAAGGCACTGCACGATGACGCCGGTCGTAGTAGCCTTTCGCGCGGCTTTGAGCGGCCAGTGTGCGTGGGCGGGCTGTATGACTTGCTTCTTCGGCACGACATAGTATCTGTACAACCAACGCGTTGTCATTTTGGGGAAAACGGAACGATGGTATCGAGAAAACCGTGGGTTGTTCTGGCATACAGCAAATAGAAGGGAGAATATCCCGTAACCTCATGATTTGCTGTGTTTTAAGCGTACGGGAAATTCGGTAACACTGCGTCCCAGTTGCGATGGTCAGACGAGACGTACATGGACCACATTTTATTTAGTGCGCTCGGTGAGACTGTTGGTCTGCGGGTGACATGGTGTGGAGTGTCGGTAGTCTAATCCACAAAGCCGGAGCATTTTTCTACGACATCAGCAGTAAATTGCCGTCTACGATCACTGATTATAGCACGGGGTGCGCCATGGTGAAGAATAACAAGTGTAGAAGGAACGACAAAACATCAGCAGTCTTTGCGGTAACGAGAGCAGCGAGAGCGAGAGGTATCTGGTGAGATAATTTACGCAGACAATAACCCAGCGGCGGCCCTCTAAAGTCTCTGGAAAAGGGCCAAGCAGGTCAATTCCAACTTTTTTAGAAGGTGAAGTAGGCTGCAAAGGACCGGTAGGTGTGGTGGTACATGCCGTAAGTTGTTGGCATTGTTCACAAGTTGCGACATACTGCTTGGTCGTCTTATAAACCTGCGGCCAATAAACAGGCTGGCGAATTCGTTGCAGGGCACGAGAGAATTCTGGATGTCTAGATTCCCATCTGTCATCGTGCATAGCATGCAATACTTGCGCGCGGAGACTTTTCGAGACGGCCAAAAGCAAGGCAGCCCCG
The DNA here is from genome assembly GCF_055883805.1 of Amblyomma maculatum. Lineage (NCBI taxonomy): Eukaryota > Metazoa > Arthropoda > Arachnida > Ixodida > Ixodidae > Amblyomma > Amblyomma maculatum. Next base: position 7,759,047 of record NW_028146743.1, on the reverse strand, counting down.
TCAATTGAGCAGTTCGTCTTGAACAAAATACCATCTTTGATGGTAAATGGAGTGGACTCTGCTCCTCCTTCGGCCTGTTCTCTAAGAGACAGCAGCGACTGGTCGATGCGTTGCACTCGCCTAAAGGTCGTCGTACTGGAAAACGTTGGAGCAAACGAGGCTAAACAACCTTCGAAACCCTCTTCCTCATTGACTAAAGTAGGTTATGAGTGGCGTTACAAGCAGTCTGCATCACTGTCATGTTGCCCACCTTTGTACGTGACACCAAAGCTATATTCTTGCAGGTGTAATGACCATCGCACCGGACGACCAGATGGATCGCGAAGTTCGATGAACCAGCGCAGAGAATCGTCGATATAGGTACGCTCGGAAATTGTGCACAGCAAACACGACTGCGAGACCCTCCAATTCGGTGATTGTGTAGTTGCGTTTACATTTTGTTAATGTGCGGCTGGCGTAGGCAATGACGTTCGCAGCCCACCTATGCATCTGGACAAGCATCGCCCCAAGACCGACACCAGTGGCGTCATTGTGAGTCTCCGTCACAGCTGAAGGGTCGAAATGGCGCAGGAGTGGTGCTGAGGTGAAATAAGACTCGGGCAGGTTGAAAGAGGATTCGCACTTAGAGGTGCACATAAATTGCAAATCCTTATGCAGGAGAAAAGTGAGGGGGTGGGCGATTTGCGCAAAGCCAGCAATGAAGCGGCGAAAGTAAGAAGTGAGTCCGAGAAAACTCCGGAGACTTTTCTGGGTGCGTGGAATTTTGAAGTCTCGTGCTGCAGCGATCTTCTGCGAATCAGGCCTGATACCATCCTTGTTACCAAGGAAGCCAACGTTAATAAGGAAGTTCATCAGTCTCCAAAATGCCATTTCTTTGAATTCAAAATGAGTCCCGCTTGCCGTTGCATTCAAGAACCATATGGAGTCTCTCATTGTGTTCTGGGAAGGTCTTGCCGATCTGCCGGGGAACCTCTATAAGGTTTTTGGAGAATAGGGGGTGCGTTTCCTGATTAATATTTTGCTGCAGTCGAGATGCTGGGAAATCATTATCCGATCCATTAGAGGCAAAGTCGAACACTTCGGCATGAATGGTCAGAATGTCTTGATGCGTGCGGCAGTGACTGGACGTAAGCGATTTGTTGACCATAAGTTCATGCTCAGCAGATTACTTCGACCTCCTTTTCGCGGCTATACTGTAACCAGAAATGGTTCCAACAGTGTGGGTCATATGGCTCTCAAATATCGGGAGTGCGAAACCAGAAGGAAGGCGAACCGGCTCTTCTGGCACGTTCACAGTCCAGAGGTGCGCTCAACAATCCACTGCTTCCACGACGGCGCGTTGCACCAAAATCTATATTTTTTCGCTCCATTCGAGACATCTGGCTCGACGATTATTGCGTATTTGCCCACATGCCCTGGTGATTTCACGGGCACAAATGCTCCCGTCACCGCAGGCAATAGCACATCTTCCTTCAGGGAGAAAACTGCTTCATGACTCTGGAACATGCTCTCCACTAATGAGGAAATAACGTTCGGCTTCAAAGAAATTACACCGGCATTGAAGTATAGAGTAGCACCACACTCACTCGAAAAGTCAACACCCACGGTTACGCTATGCGTCGCATACCTCAACACAACGACTTTCAGAACGGCGAGAACCGTGTCTATCATGCTGTGAAAAGTAGCCGGCGCTGAACATAGGCCAAAAGGGAGCACTTTAAACTCGCGCAGTCTATCTGGGGTGACGAAAGCTGTTTTTTTGCGGCCCGCTCATCTACCTCAATCTGCCAGAACCCGCTCTTCAAGCCAATTGAGGAGAAGTACGAGGCGCGACGAAGCCTGTCGAGCGAATTGTCGATACGGGGCAGCGGATAGACGTCTTTTTAGTGATGTCGTTCAACTTTCGATAATCAACACAGAAGCGAAGGGTCCCATCGTTTATCTTCACCAGCCCGACAGGGGACGACCACCGGCTGTTGAACGGTTGTGCGACTCCATCATGCATCTCCTAAACCTGCGTCTGAATCGCTTCACGTTCCGTCGTTGAGATACGGTATGGCTGCTGGCGGATAGGGCGGGCGTTGTCGGGAGTAATGATTCGGTGCTACACAAGACGCGTTTGTCGTACTTTCGATAAGGACGCAAAACAATCGCTGTACTCAAGTAGGAGGGCCCGTATGTCACACTTCTGTGTTTCCGAGAGATCCGGACTGACGTCAAGACGGTGAAGGGGCGGATGCACAGTGCTAACAGCCTTAAACGTAAAACATTCAGAAACATTGGATAAGGAGTCGGCGAATGCGATGGCAGTAGCAGAAAGAAAGGGTTCGATGGTGAAGCTAGCCGCCAGGAGCTCAGACCGGCTGTCGCGGAAGTGAATGAGGCTGCGCGCTGTACATATCTCGTGGGCGAGCAAAAGAGACTGGTTGCCTTCCGCGACCGCAGGCCCGTCACGCAGTTCATCGCAGGTAACAGTCACAAAAGTACTGGAGCGTGGCGGAATCGAGGCGCTCTCGGCTGAAATTCGAAGGGCGGCGTGGGGTTGGCGATTCTCGGTGTCAGTATCAGCAGCTTTCTCAGTCGAAAATGTCATTGTATGCTTCCCGAGGTCGATGATAGCTCCGTACTCCCGGAGAAAATCAACGCCAAGGATACAGTCACGGGAGCAGTCAGGTACGAGGCAGCTGGCATTCTCGCCGATCCGCGCTGATATGTCTCAAGGACGTGTCGGCAGAACTCGCGCCATGATGTTAGGGTGTCTTCTCGGTTCTCGTACCAAGTACGAGCGCCATCTCTCGGCTGAAGAAGACGTTTCTAAGCTTGGCGTTGTCGTTCCACTGATTGAATGAGACGACCCGTTCAAACTTGATGAGCCAGTCTTCAACGACGTCGATCTGACTGCCGTGGATGGGCTGAGGCAGTCGTGGGTTCTGCAAGGTGTAGTAACCTGGAGCGTGCATCGCAGGTAGAGGGGCGGCTGCGGTGCTGAACCCCAACGGCCAGTGCTCAGGGGGCAGGCCTTGATTCCTCCGGCTAGCACGGTGCACAGTTGTGTCGACTGGCACAGGAGGTGAGTTCTGGGCTTACGCAGGTATGCGGGACATATACAGGGATAGATAGCACCTCCACCAAAATATGTCACAGACAACAGGGCTAGACGTGACTAGACGACAAGACGAAGCTGTACCAGCAGCTTGAGTTCCGCACACAGCGCGCACGAGCTGACTTCAGCGTCCTGTTCTAATTTTAGGCGCCACCTAAGAACCTCAGGAACACCAGATGGCAACATATATATATATATATATATATATATATATATATATATATATATATACACACAAACACAGGACAGAAAACTTACACGAGGCAGGAAGGCGACACACTTTACTTACAGAGACTGAGCGAAAGACTAACTACAAAATGAGCGCATAGCTCTTTTTACCACTTCTCAGTCGGGGCCTGCCTGCTAGGCTATCGTCGTCGACGACCAGCTTCAGAAACAGAACCGCCGATAGCTGTGCGGCGCACTCTTAAATAGCCAGCGCAGAAAATTCCAGAAGCGGAGGAGGAGCGGAAACAGCTTAGCGCTGCCAAAGCTATGCCCCCTCGGCTTTCTATTAAGGACTGGAAGTTAGTAGTAAGCCATATCGTCAGTGCGCGGCCTTCTTAGTGCGGAGGAGGGCCAGGTCCGTGCAGGTAGATGCACGCGTGAGGTAGCCCATGTCGACGAGGGCGAGGAGGCGCAGCGCGGTAGCCAAGATTGCGCAATCGGTCGCGTCGTATGGAACGTGGTGGAAATTTCCATCGCCTCTTTCTGCGGCGCGCGCGCCGAAACATTCGAGAAATGGCCACCGCGGCCTTACAGGAATGGAACGCCTCTTAGCTCGTAGCAACGGATTTCACTGATCCGACATTTTGCTATATTTGTGCGGTACGAGATCTGTTGAAGTAAAGATGAAAAATGGCATTGGAGTGTGCGAAAAGGTTTATTCATATTGCCTAGGGAGCAGAGGCTTGTGCTTTGTCGAGGTTAATATAGTGATGGATTCAAGTGTGATAGGACTCCATGCAACAGTTTTCGGTACTTCAAGTGGCCGCTACCACGTACGCTCAGCGTGGCGGCCGCCACATGCGCTCAACTGTTTGCTCGAACTCGTAATGCTCGGAGAGGTGAGAGTGTTGCTTTGTTTATATTTCGACTTCGGTAGGCCTATTTACCCGAGGAAATTATTCGGCTAAAGAAAAGTAGACCCGAGAACCAGGCCGCATGTGCCGCGATGTTAGATGGAACGTAAGCCATGTTCAGGGTTTCAAGGTGAAAGCCTTCAATGGCTCATACTCGAGGCCATGACCCTGTCCGTTCGGCCACGAGAACTGTCACACTTCTCGAGATTCCGAGAAATACCGCGAGATTGTGGGATCGTAAAACGCATCGCAATTCTCATTGTCTAACGTGAGGAAGATAGTTAAAACGAAATGAATAAATTCAATGTGCGCAGGGAATTGAACCTCCATCTCTTGGATCCCCACACGATCGAGTGCGTCAACCAACGGCGCCCCTCCTGGGATTTTGAAGCGCTCATCATTATTGTCCTTGTCTACCGTGAGGATGAAAGTAGCGATGACAATGGCGCTGCAAATGATGAGAATGACAATGATGAAATTAGCAATGATAATGATGATGCATTTAGTTGATAATGTTAATGAGAGCCAACGTCATGCATCGTGTGCTTCAGCAACGCTTAGCTTTAGCAGTTCTGAGGTACAGACTCCACAGTGCTCTCGGAATGTTTTTTACGAAAATTCGACAATCTCATCTCTGCTCTTCTGCTGAACGCGAGAAGGTGCCCACTAGTTTAGTTCTGCCGCCGTTCTTGGGAAAGACTCAGTCCTGGTAATTAGGAATTTCATAGCCACACTCACGTGATCCCGTATCAACAGCGGCCGCATATTGGGGTAACGTGCTCCCATCAACAACGCATGGTAATGAACGGCGGTGGCTATGCGTTTCGGCTTGGGCGTGCGGGAGAAATGGTGCCAGGAGTGCGCACAGCTGAAGAGCTGCCCTGGCTGCGGAGCTGGTTACGACGGACAGCGGCGACGCCGACGGCGACGACGCGAAAGGCAGGAACGGGCGCCAAAGGGCTGCGCTCTAAAATTAACTGCTCGTTTCAATCAACCTTCTGATATCAAAGAAAAGACAGTGTGAACTACCTGACAAAATTATTGAAGCGAAAGCTTCACTACGCCCGGTAGTTCGAGCCGTTGGTTATGCACGGTTTTCACCAAGTGACATTGACAGATATTGCGCTTTTCCTTATTTCTTATAAACAAATATACAATCGAAGGAAAACATTCACTGCGCTAGGTGTAGCAGATCGTCGTGTGACTCTAAATTTGCCCTTCAAATGACCTTGATCTAATTAAGTGTGGGTGTCCACGATTTCGTGGTGTTCATGCAAGTGTGTACTTCGCCTTGCCTTCTTCAAAACCTAACTTGGAGAGGCAGCCCTGGGTTGTCCGATATCACATTGAACAATCTTGAAGGTCAAAGACAGGTACTGCGCCTTTCCTTTCTTATAAACCAATGTACAATATAGAAGAAAAAAGTATAAAAACATGATCTTGACCTGGTTAGATGTAGGTGTCCATAATTCCAGGGCGTCCGCTCAAAAGTTTCGGGCTACTTCGTTTACGCAAACCCTAATTTAAATAAAAGTTATGGAAAAACCGCGGATTGAAAGGCGGGTGTTAGAGGCTATTGCAGCAACACTCATATCTTTCGCTCTATCACTAGGTTCAAGCCATGCTTAAACTACCACAATTTTGTGAGCCATAAAACCAGGATATAGAGGAAAAAAAAGCTCACAATCGCGAAAGCTTCCGAAAAACTTTAGTACGCCCTCCAGTAAAAAAGTTGCTGTTCACGTAAAATACATGACGCGCCTGCCTCTGACAGTTTTGCATAGCATAAGGCTGCCTTCATTGAACATCAGAACACTGATTAACTAACTTTGCAATGCTGTAGCTCGACAAAGCACCCAAATATGGCCGCAGGCTAAACCGCGCGAAGGTGAGTCCGCATGTTGTTGAAAGGGTGTGATGACAAAGAGCGCATCTAATGGCACTTTTTCTCCCTCCTGAGGTTACATGCAGAGCTAATGAACTTTTCTGTGACGCAAACTGGCACTCTTCTTTTGCCTGGAGCGCAACACAGAGCCTTTCGCCACAAACTGGATCCCCTAACAAAAACAGCCCCGAGCTTGGTTCCGCGGGAAATAAATGCTGAGAGAATGCGTGCACCCCAGGGGAAGGAGTAAGAAGAGGATTGATGTTGCATGTCTTGGTGCGGCTGCACACCACGGAGACTCAGCGGCTATGGTGTTCTCTTGCTAAGGGCACAATCGAGGCAGCACAGTTGGGTAACCAGTGTACCTAGGACATGATTTTATTCACCAGGGCCGAAAAAATATAGCTATTCACATTTAAAGGGCCGCATTCCTTCTGTGCGTCACCTAGCATGAAAAGAACACATTTTACGCTTAATTGTTTTGATGGTGGAAGTTGGGACATGAAAAGGTATAAGAGCTGTCAATTCGATCGATGAGGAAGAAATGCGGTTGTCACTCGCTTATCTATTCCAATTCTCTTTGTGTTAACGTTTTTGCTATATCCACGTTGTGATGCTATCGCATTGAATTCATCATCCTCTTTCAACCAATCAATCAAAGTGATCTTTATTTGTATGCAACGAAATCCATAAAGAATATTTGGACCGATAGCGGCGGGGCTAGTAGATGGTCCAGTACAGAATAAACGTGATCAGGCAACCGTAATGAGCACACACACACAAAAAAAGAATAAAACAAGCAAACAAAAAGAATCAACACGCACGGAGGAAAATACATTTCAGCAAACAATTCACAGGCGAGTAATACAAAACGCAAGCGCACAAACACGTACAAAAAAAGGGGGGGGGGGCGGGGAGGGGATCATGACTTTTCTCGGCTGTTCATAAAGAACATTTTGCAACTCATTTTAAAGTTAACTGCAAGTTTCACATTAATAGGCAATATGTTTCAATTTTTTGCTCCAGAAAATTGCACTAAACGTCCTCCGTACACATTGTGGCAGGCAGGGAGGTTGAAATTGCCATTTAATGCGTGTTTTGTATTGCGAGATGGTAGCAAGAAAATACCCAATGGCAGCAGAATACTAGTATTAATGATGTCATTTACCAATGCACAGATTTTGTATTTAAGCATGGATTCCAATGAAAGTACTCGATTTCCTAGAAATAAATTATTGTTGCTGCAGTTGGAAGATACATTATATGTTATACGTAATGCTCTCTTCTGCAGTCTCTGCAAGGGAAGTAGATAAGTTTTGTACGTTTGTCCTCAAGATTCAGAGCAGTAGCTGATGTGGCAGTGAAATAACGAAAAATACAGGGAACGTAGTATGGTGTTAGGGAAATACCGTTTCGCCTTGGTAAGCGCGTAGCAACTGAAAGCTAGCTTCAAAAAAATAGCTGATCTATCTGCTCGTGCCAGTGCAAGTGTTAGTCAAAGATGATACCAAGGTATTTGAAAGAAGAAACTTGTTGAACACAATCGTTGTTTAGAGATACGTGAATCGTACTAGGGTCAATGTTTCTTCTCTTGGAGTGGAATACTACATAATTAGTTTTATCTACATTTATTGTTAGTTTATTAGCACGAAACAATTCCGAAACATTAAACAGTTCGGACGTTATCATGTTTTCTAGGCCCAAGAGTGACTCAAATGTGAACAAAAGAGCTGTGTCATCTGTATACATAAAGACTTTTGAAAACTGAACGGCCTGCGGTAGGTCGTTCACGAAAATAAAAAACAAAACAGGACCCAATACAGATCCTTGCGGGACCCCGCAAGTCACGGGTAGTAGTGTGGAGTGTATGTCACTCAGCACTACTTTTTGTTTTCTGGCGGAAAGGTAGCTATCAAAGAACTAGAGAGAGGCATTATTAATACCGCATGCTTTTAATTTTTCCAATAAATCTGAGTGACAGACTCACTCAAATTCCTTTTTTATGTCGAGGAATATTACTATTGCAATTTGATTTTTGTGAAGAGCAGTGTTAATATGGTGAGAAAGTGGTGTGACAGCAGTGGTTGTTGAGTTGGCTGAGATAAAGCCATGCTGCTCAGCACAGATTACATTATCAAGCAGAAAATTGTTCAATTGTAAGGATATTAATTTTTCAAAAACAGTATTGATTATACTAAGCTGCAGATATGGGTCTGTAACTACTGGGGTCACTGGGATCTCCTGTCTTGTAGACTGGCACAACTTTCGCAATCTTCAAGTTTATTGGATACTGGGAGCTAACCATCGCATGGTTAATCATGTTGCATAAGAGGGTGCAAAGAATGTCGATATTGTCTTTTAGCACCTTCGATGGTATTCCGTCATAACCACAAGCTTTGTTTTCTCGCAGAGTTTTAATTACTGACCTCATTTCTTCTTCAGTTCTCACCCGGAAACCAAAGGTATTATTTGTTGCTATAGGTCTTCCTAAGTGAGGCGTTGTTGAAGGGAAGGCATTAACCAGTTTTGACTAAGGAAATTATTTGACTAAGGATAAAGCGCACAGGAAGCACTCACAAGAGAAGCAGACACAGGACAGCGCGTGTCCTGTGTCTGCTTCTCTTGTGTGTTTTTACTGTGCGCTTTATCCTTAATCAAACAATGCACCATCTAGTCCAATTTCAAGTTTTTAGACGAAATTATTATTGAAGGTATCAGTCACCTCCTCTGAGATTAAGTCCGGAAGGATATGTTCTTTTTTCTTTAATCCAACAACATCGCTCACAATCCCCCATATCGTTTTGGAATTTACTTCTGTCTCGTAGATTAGATTAGTGTAGTACTATTTCTTTGAGTTCCTCATCAAGGCGACAGATTTATTTCTGTAGCATCGAAACTGTTCCCGGTAATACCTATTAGTCCGATCGTTTTTCTACTTATGATAGTATCAATCTTTCTTTTGCAGGACTTCAAGTATAGCTTTTGTCATCCAAGGGCATATACCATGGTCGTAGTTACGCCTAGTGTATGTATAAGTGGATCGGTCAATGACGTCTGTGATTTTCCTTATCAGATACTGATATTCAATAGCTTTGTCGTCATCATGCACGCCTTCAAAATCGGTGCACTAAAGCAGCGATCGCACTTAAGCGTAATCGGTTCGGATCGTACTTTTTTTAAACTGCTTGGAAGGACAGCGCAAAAGGTCACAAGGGGTAAAGAAGAAAGATGGGATTGTGGTCGGAGATGACAATGTCGCACACACCAGCAAACACATTTAGGTCCTTGTTGCAAAGCACATCGTCAATCAGAGAGGCGGATTGATTAGTGACTCGAGTTGGCTCATCTATAACATTTGTCAAGTTAAAGGGCTGTATCAGCAAGAGGTAATCACGGCAATCATCTTTCAACAAATCAATGTTGAAATCACCACAGACAATCAAAGACGATTTACCCGTCGCAAGTGATAATAGCGTAGTTTCCATTACGGAATAGAATTTGTTTAGACAAGCGCTAGGTGGGCGGTAAACAACACCTATAACGATTACAGGGTAGCTTATTTATTAGTGTACCTGAGCGAGATCAGCCATCCTCATCACCTGCAGTACATGCGAGTTGTCTGTCTTGCGCATCAAGATTTTACCTTCTATGACCCAGGCGTACTTCCAACCCTTCTCTTTTTTCTGCCTTCAAAGCGTGGCACAGCAGCATTTTCTTTGCCGGGCACAAATGCTCGTTTACATAGACTGGTGAACTCTTTTCTTCTGAGCTGCTGAAACCCAGGTGAAATGTGTTTAGTCTGTTTTTTGGCAGCTTTCAGCATTTTGTCTCTAGCGGTATGGTATCGGAATGAAATTTGACCACCACATTTGACTCTTTTGTTCATCGATGGCACTCGGTGAACGACATCAATGTCACTCTCACTGATTTCAATTTGCAAATGACGTAGCGACAAGGTTTTCACCCTGGACTACAGGAAGCCCCTTGATTTCCAGATTACTTCTCCTGCTGTACTTCTTCTTCTTCCTTGATGTTTGGCACATACCCACGAAGGGGGATTGGCCAGAGTTCAGTGTGGACTGCCAAATGTCCTACACAAACTGAATTAGTGTATTAAAGTAATTGACTACTAAACAAAAACATAAGATTTAAGATCACAAAAGCTATTGAAAGAAAAATATAAAGCAAAAATTTGGAGTTTTGTAAATTCGGAATACAATTAGCAAGGGAATCTGTCCGTAGCTGTGATGTAGTTATGTAAGCAGTGATAAATTTGAGGCAACGCAATCCTTTCGCACTCGCACCGAAGGAGATAGAAGCGGGACCGACAACGTAAATCCCAAGCGTGCAATTGGAGTTTCTAAATGCACCCTCCTCTTTTTTCACCTCTTTCTTCACGTCTTCTAGTTCTTTTGAGAGGCGATCGTTGTCTTTATTTCTACGCTTTCAGCTTTCACACTTTTCAGTTGCTTTTTAATTTCAACTATTTCTGCCTTAGGCTCCTCAAAAATTATGTTAATGAAATCCATGGATTTCCACACTGGCTCAAGCTCATCTTCAATTACCTTTTTGAAGGCCTCTTTCAGCTCTACATGATTGGTCTCAAAGTGTTTTACGACTTCCTTTATAGTCGAAGGTGCCTTGTCTCCCATAATATCATGTACAGACGGACGGAGCAGTCCAAGAGCCGCTATATAGCAAGAAGCACCTAAAGTAAAAGAAGGCTCACACACGTACCTGCACAGAATGAAGCTTTTATAGCTTTCCTGTGACGTCGAAGCCCCTTCGAGCTGCGCAAGCGCAGCTGACTGCCGGATGACAAAGTGTCTAAAGTGTCGCCGACGGCCCTCCAACAGCCCAAAAGCAAAGCGCAGGCACAGCTGGTATCTGGCAGACGCAGCACGTGGACGCTCGATGTAGGCAATAGGCAGGATTTCAGGCGATGGCTTGAGGATTTTTTTCGATGAGAGGTTGCACAGAATGAAGCAGGCAGTTAGTTGCAGCTCAACGTTACGGCATCCTGGACTGCTTCTTCAAGTTTTTTTATTCTCTTGCAACTTTGATTCTATTCCAATTTTTATTCTTTTTCATTAAAATTAGTTTCTTATTTCAGGTTTATTCTTATGCTGAGTCATAATAATGCGTTTTTTAGCAATTCAAATTATGCTTCTTTTTACTGCTCCTCTACTTCAATTGTATTTTTATTCTCGTTCGTATTCCTCATTAGCCGCGTCCGCGCTGTTATTACTTAAAAATATGTACCAACTAGCTCAACTTTCTGTGTTAGATATTACTTCAGCTTTTTTTTATGCACCGCTTCTGTTATTGGTTATGCTGATTACTTATCATCAATTATAATTATGAATGATTTTATATTACATATCAGCACTGCTTGTGTCTTTAAATATACTGTTATGCTACTCTGTTATGCCAATGCAGCTGTGATATGAATTCAAAGAGAAAATATTGTTAGGTTTATTTACACAGATGTTAGGATGCGCTGGAGATTCGCATACCAGAGCGGACAGAACCAGCTTTCTCTTCTTCTACTTATCCCGCTAAACCTCATCTTCCTCCAATACAGGACAGCGGGAAGTGCGTTACACTGCCCCCTTCGTAGACGATGTCCACCGGGCGAGTCAAGGTTCGTCACGTTGATAGAAGGGCTTCATGCGGGCCACGTGGACTACTTGAGTCTTCTGAGAACGACGACCTTGGGTTGTCAGGCGAGATACTACAAATTTTACTGCGCTGAGGCATTCCAGTACAAGGAAAGGACTAGTATAGTGGTGCAACAGTTTCTGGGACAAGCTGCGCTTACGCAACGGCGTCCAAAGCCACACCAAATCACCAGGGGTATAATTAACATCTTGATGACGCTTGTCGGAGCGTTGCTTGTAGTGTTCCTGGCAGGCAAGAGTGCGAAGTTTAGAGAATCGACGAGCTTCTTCAGCAAAAGAGAGAGTATTCGCGAGCGAAGTTTCAGCAGGGAGGGAGAAAAATAAAAACGTGTCCAGGGTAGTTCGCGGTGATCGTGCGTAAAGAAGAAAAAACGGGCTGTAGCCTGTCGTTTCGTGCCTAGCAGTGTTAAATGCGTATGTTATAAACGGAAGGCCTTCATCCCAGTTTTTGTGGCGGGAGTCGACATACATTGCGAGAATATTGCTAAGCGTACGATTAGTGCGTTCGGTAAGACGTTTGTTTGTGGGTGGTAAGGAGTTGAATGGCGAAAATGGGTTGAGCAGAGGCGAAGAAGTTCTTCTACAACTTCTGCCTTTCCCGGAGGTGGCGACCGTCGGGGAGAAGGGGAGCGTCGTAGGCGCCGAGAGGGTGGTGTCAGGCTACGGTCAGAGGCCGGGGATTCGTTTCGGTTCAGCGTCATTTTGCGTTCTTGTCGGCTAGCTGTTGCTCTGTACTCATTCCGGCCAGGTGTTCTTCTGTATGAATCATCATTGTCTACAGGAAACCTTGTACCGGAGTTCACCCACTGTCGGCGATACTGCTGGTACGGACGGCGATTGCGGCAAAAACGCGAAATGTGGCCGATGATTCCACAAGCATAACACACTGGCGGCTCACGTTCATTCGAAGAATAAGGCTCATCGTCGCTTGGATTAAACGCATCGTGTTCTGGGTGTAGTCGACGAGGAGCAGGAGAGTGCTCGCGATTCTAGGTGTTGATGGTGAGAGGTTGGAGATTCGGGCGATGAGCTGCTGAGCATAGAATGTCCGAAGAAGCTGTAACAGAGGGAGCATAACCAATAGAAGATAGGCTATTGTCTGCCGAAGAGGTGCCCTGTAGACGGGTCTGACGTGGCCCTCAATATCTTGATGCCTCCGAAGCTCCTCGCGGACGATCTGTCGAATTGTATCTGCCATGCTCGTCGCTTCAGACACATCCACACTGGCGACAGTTATGACATTAGGCAGCCGACGAAACTTCGGAATGATAAGACGTCGCTTTAAACCTTCAAACGTGCGGCAATGTCGTGTTACATCAGCGGTGGTATTCAAATCCTCATTGCAAATGAGAAAGTTGTGCACATCTTGCGCTATTCCTTTCAGGAGGTGGCCCACTTTGTCTTCCTCAGTCATCCGAGCATCAACTATTCCGCACAGCTTGAGGACTTCTTCTATATAAGTTGTGCAGGTCTCCTCCGGTACTTGCGCTCGCTGAGCCAGAGTCTGTTCGGCGCTCTTTTTTCGAACAACGGCATCGCTGAATCCCGCTCACATTTCTTTCATGAAGCGATCCCAGGAGGTAAGGCATGCTTCTTGATTGTCAACCCATATTATTGCAGTTTCTTCAAGAAAGAATAGCGCATTCGCCACCTTGGTATTCGCATCCCAGCGGTTGTATTTGTTCACCCGATTGTAGTGGATGAGCCAGTCATACACGTCTTCCCCAGGCTTGCCATAAAGGTGTCGGTGTTCCTGATAAGGCTGTGGCGTGGTCGGTTGTGCTGCTGGCACGGGTTGCGTTGAAACATCTGCTTGCACCATCTCCGTCCGTAGGAGGGATAGCCCAGCAATTCTGCTTCGGCGGTGTAGAAGAGGTTCCGTGGTGATCTACAGCCCGCAAACTCCAGGACACTTGTTACGACGTTTATTTACACCGATGTTAGGATGCGCTGGAGATTAGCACACCAGAGCGGACAGAACCAGCTTCCTCTTCTTCTTCTGCTTATCTCGCCAAACCTCATCCTCCTCCAATACAGGACCGCAGGAAGTGCGCGTCAATATTAAAAGGAAAACTGGCTGCGACTGCCTTGAACTGATAATTTCTTTCCAACATCGAATTAAATGCGAATAGACTTCCACTGATAATCAATTTAATTTCAACAAGTATTGTCATAAGTTATTGAGCGAAACGATCACAGTCATAAAAATACGTCACTAGTACCATTGAACAAAATGATAAAATTATACAAAAAGCAAACAAACTAAAAACTCAAGATATTAAAAATTATTGCCGCTAGTATTCGAACCAGTGCACTTTTTACTCCCAAACCACGGCGCTTACCAACACAATGCGCCATTTTTTATTGAACGAAGTATTTATTAGCGTCACATATTCAATGCCCTGTTTGCATGAACTATGTACAAAGCTTTAGGAAATGGTCCCAAGCATATCTGCAACTAAATGAAAGTACAACAGAGCCCTAGACACGAGCTAAGCCCAAGCACGCCAACAAGAGGGAATGCCTTTGTGGTTTGAAGCGTGTATGTTCATACACTCCCCTGACGTAAACAATAATACGGCAGAAATGAGATGCCGTCCAAACGAATATATTCACAGTGTTGATCCAGAACTCCAAACTTGCACAAAGTATGCAGCCCGTTCAGAAGAGGCATATGCAGGGATTCATCACCATCCTATTGTCACGGCGTGAAGTCTAGTCAGAAGTCAACGCGTGATACACAGGCAACGGAAGTCACGGTGCACAGAGCGGCAGAAAACTGGCAGAGCGCGCTTCAACGGGAAAACTTCAATTTCTTCGCCTCGAGGAGGCACACGCTTGCGATCAGCCCAGATTGAAGACGAAGACAGCACCGTGTCATTGCCCCCCCCCCCCCGGGTACAAGAAGCATCGCCTCGATGCTGGAAGTGTGGGTACAGATAAGAAAAAAAGACATTGCACGGAGGGCAGTTGCTCGGCGCAAAAAAGAGTCAACACTATCGGTCGTCATACGGCTTTAGGCGGACCACGTGGACCACCTCAGGAAGCGCGGAGCGTCGGGACTTTTTAAATCCATCAGGAACAACCTCATAGGTTAGGTCCCCAACTTGCCTTACCACTTTGCACGGGTGAAAGTAAAGACACAGGAGTTTCTTGCTGAGGCGTCGTCGACGTACAGGAAACCAGACCCAGACATGGCCTCCAGCTGTGTACCGGGCATCACGGTGTCGCAGGTTGTATCGTTGGGCATCGCGGCGTTCTTGGTTCAAGAATTCGCAGCCTGGCCAGCTGACGGGCCTCTTCAGCGAGGTGCAGAAAGATGTGAACATCTGCTTGTTGGTTGTCATCGTCTAGATGTGGTAGCATGGCATCAAGCATCGTGGTCACCTCACGGCCATGGACCAGACGGAAAGGTGTCATGTTCGTTGTTTCCTGGACCGCCGTATTGTATGCAAAGGCAACGTACTGTAGCAATTCATCCAACGTTTTGTGCTCTACGTCGACGTACATTGAGAGCATGTCAGCGAGTGTTTTGTTCAATCATTCGGTCAAGCCGTTCGTTTGAGGATGGTATGGTGTCGCCCGACGGAATAGTCTCCTCATGTCCTCGAAGTAAACAAGGACGCTCTCGTTAGGGAGCTGCACTCTAGTGGTGGTGAAATCTCGTAGAAACTGGTCCTTGAAGGAACTCCCCGTTGTGACAGCAGTCTCATGATTTTCGAACCATGTGCGAGCTGCACCATCCAGCGAGAAAAATACATGCTGCAGTTTCTGGTCGTCGCCCCAACGATTGTACTGGGCTACCCGCTCAAATGTATCCAGCCAGTCTTCCGGGTCGTCGCCTGGAAAGGCTTGGAAAGTGGGTATCTCCCGCGGCTGCTGCAACACCAAAGAGGGTGCAGTGGTATCTACCTGCATTATGGGCGGTTCTGTTGTCGCCGAAGGTGGTGCAGGAGAACATGGTGGCGACCTCGCAGTAAGGGAAAATCGCAGAGGTGCGAATTTGGGCTCAAGACCTGGAAGCCATCGGCTACCCTGATTGGTAGGCGTAATCTCGATGGTAGGAGATCCCTGAGGACTGGGGTCTCGGCTGGTTGGAGGTGTTCGGAGCATGGGTTGCGTTACCCAGCGCCTGCCACCATATGTCACGGCGTGAAGTCAAGTCAGAAGTCACCGCGGGGTACAGAGGTCACGGGAGTCACGGTGCACAGAGCGGCAGAAAACCGGCAGGGCCCGCCTCAACGGGAGAACTTCGGTTTCTTCGCCTCGAGTAGGCACACGCTCGCGATCAGCCCAGAGTGAAGACGAAGACTGCACCGTGTCACTATCACACTCCGGAAAGGTCTCACAAGGAATCAAATCAATTCGTTTTTTCAAAGCCTTGATTCATAGGTATACGTTTTGAAATGTCGACTTTCATCGGGCCTCATAAACGCTTGGCTTGACGGGCCGTTCAATCGAATAATAAATCCTAAACATTTAACGTAAAGTGTTACAGTTCGGTACCTTCCCCCCCCCCCCATGAACAATTAGCAATGCTTCAAATTAAACCGTGTGGAAACTACAGATCAGGTCTCTCGTATTTTTTAAATTTTCATTCTTAGACATATATTATCGTTAGTTCAGTTGTGTGCAAATAAATACGTCTTTGCTATAATAACTGCTCCATCCACTCACATTTAGCGGTCGTCTTTTGATCGCACTTTGCTTTCAGCTGCTATATATATTAGAATTGTGCAGATCAGTGCAATCTGGGGCTTCGATATCCCAGGCTCCGAACCTAATGCACTAGCATATGCAGCTGACATTGAGCTTTTCTGAGCAGATAAGCCTCTCGCGTGAATGGAGTTGTTCGCGTGACTTAGGAGTATGGCAGCAGTGTGGCAGCTAGTGTTTAGAGTGCCCAGATCAACCGCTCCCAGAGCTTTGGTCTGTGGTTTCGGTCATGGCGATCTATACCAACTTGATACGGCGCTGTTAGTGCAACCACAAGGTCCAAGCTTGAGCCCAAATTAAAACGGCAACAACACAGTGTACTTCTGGCGGTTAACTCGAGACGTAAACAACGCTTGTAAAACGTGCTGTGCATCGGATACCAAATAGATATTGCGACTGTAACACGGGCGAACATTGAGGGGTTCCACCTAGCCACCCTTGCGACCTCATCTCAGTCGCCCAAGTTTCTTGCTACCGCACTAAGCTGTTTTCGCGACAACATTCAAGCGGTGCTCTCAAGTAATTAGACGGAGTGATTTTTTTAATAAGGAGGTCAGATTTCTACGCTTTGGGCTGCTTATATCACGTTAAAGCTGGATTATAAACTACTGTTTCTTTTATACTTACTGGAATTTCCTAGCATCAAAATGTATTTGGTAACGGCATGGCAATTACCATATTAATATTGTACTGAATGTTTTTGAAAAGTAAAGACGCTTAACACGATGAACGTTTCGGCCAGTTGGTGTGTGATGCAGAAGACAGCGCAAAAGAAAGATACGCGGAAGAAAGTATGCGAGTTGGGTGCAGTTTATCTTCTTTTGTTGTAGAATCTGATCTCATACCTTCAACGCCACTTACTTCTAATGTGTGTGATTTGTTCGTCTTCTGCTGTTTGCGCTTAGGATGAGCGCTAAAACAGCGCGCGTACTCTCGATCACGGGCTCACTCAATTTGTAGCTTGCGATCAGACCATCTATGCATATTCAGTCCCCCATCGTATTGTCTGAGGACCTTGATGCATATATTTCCCTTCGCCAATATTAAGTGCGGCATACAATTTTTACTTGGCGTGGTATACTCTTCTTTAGTCACGTCCCTCATTGTTTATTCAAGCCCAAAGGAAAGGAGGTGAAGTTTCTAAACAAGTTAATTTCATCGAGTGAAAAAAATTGGACCCAAACAAGGCCCTCTACACGGAAACAGGAAGGCTGAAGGTAGTACATGAAAAGAAAAATGCAATGTGATTCACTCATTATCTGTATACTCTAAGATATAGAAATGGATCTCAGGAGATTTTTTATCATAGAGACGAAGTAGCCCGCCACTGCTGTATTTCTTCAATTAAGAAAATATGGAGATTAGTACACAAAACCAACATAAAAAAATAAAAAGGCAGAAGAAAATACATAACAAGAAAAAAAGCAGTGCTTCATATAGCAGCTTTCAGTCTATTTAGGCGCAAGAAAGGAATGAGCTTGTATTTTCTACAATATATCAGGAAAAGTTAAGCTCAACGTGACCTTCGACCTTTGAGAAGAAATTACTGTACTAACGTTGAGTCGAAAGTGAGCTTCAGCCTGCCAGAACGAAGCAAGTGCAAAGAAAGTTTCTTCGAAGGGAAATTGGTTTTTGTCTAGAAGGCTGTTTAGGAAACACAAAAGAAAAATTACTACTGCATAATATCACACTCACGATCCACTTTCATTGTCTTCTACTCAATTTAGGCAACTTCCATAGAGTTTCGTGTTCATGGAAATCAATTCATGAACATTAAAATACACGCAGGTATTTTGAACACGCCGACCAATTTTCTAGTGGCAGACGCTGCTATAGAGAAAGGCGGCTGCATTACAGGCCCTCAAACTCAAAATAATCAAGGTCCTCAAAATAACCTAACCTAGTGTTTGGCGCATCATAGCCAAGCTTGCTCTTGCGCCATAAAACCCTATATATCTAACTCAAACTATTTTCAGCGGGATCAAACGCACTTCTTCAGGATGAAATTCAAGCCCTGGGTATCAACAGTCAAGCACCCTAACCTCTGGGCCACCGCAACGGGATCCAACCGCCTCGGGAAATCACCTTAAAGCCTGCTGGACTAAGCACACAAAAAGACGGAGAATAAGAACAAGAAAAACGACAGGACAAGGCGCTGATCTATCAACTCTTATTTCGAGAAAAGGCGAACCTGCATTCAAGCGCTGCCCTCTCAGGCCACATGACCGTGGCAATAATACAAACACATACCGCGAGGTGAAGCGAGGACAGAAACGTGCGTGTCTAAAGAAAACAAAACAAAATTCAGATCATAATCACAAAATGCTACGATAACTTCCGATGCCCAAAAGCCAGTCAAGTTATATTTTGCAGAAACCTAAACCTGTACGACGAGAAGGTAGACTAAAGGAGAAGAAAACAAGGCCGAAAAATTGCAAGGAGGAGAAGGTAACGGCATTACAAAAAAAAAGTCCCTTAAAACGTGACAGTGAACATAACGCAAATAAGGAATAACTACGAACATAAAAGACATAAGCAGCAGTGAAGGACCAATGAGCTAACAACCTTGGCGGGAAGAACAACAAGCGTCCTAAAATTTAAAATTAAAATTTTAAATTTCGTGTTAGTAAAGCTAGCTTTTTTTTTCTGTCAAAGAAACCACAAGCTTTCTCGCTAACTAATTCCAACGTATGCTGGCATCTTCTATTCTCGCAAGTGTCAGCTTATTCCCCTTTTGCACTAGGCGAGCAGCCCGATTCTAGAACTTCATAATCGCAGCAGTGAATGCCGAGATGACAGCGCTTTTCGACCACATTGCAGTAGTGTTGCTCAACGCCACTACAATGTTATGAAGGAGTGCCGTCATCTCGGTACTCACTCCCCTAAGAGTAAAGTACTGGAATCAGGGTGCTCGCAAGACTTCGAAAAAGCATGGTCATAGAGAAACACAGCCACATGCCGACGCGTTAGAAAATAGAAGCTGACAGCATACATTGGTTGTAAGATCAGTGTAGAAGCAAGCCTTCAGTTTCTCTTGCAGGAAAAGGATTAGCCTTTTTAACAACAAACAACGAATTTTAGGTCGCTTGTTGCTTTTCACATCACGATTTTTAGCTTATTTGCCAATCACTGTTTTTTCCCATGTTTCTCTGTGCTGGTTGTTGACTCATTTCTCCCATTTTCATCATGTTCCTCATCGGATGCGATTGTATAATATTTCATTTGCATCTTGTTCTTTCCCGTTTATGATAGCCATGGTTATGTGGCCTGATCGATACAGCCCCTATTAACTTTTTTTTTCCAAAAGAATAAATGGTAGCTCAGTGCCTCGTCCTGTCGTCCTTCTTATTCTTGTGCTGCGTCAATTTGCGCGCTCAGCCCTGCAACACTGGAAAGAAACCAACTCACCGAACAGCCAGCATCGCCATTTACAGCAACGTGGATTGTGCCTTTTACGTTAGCGTAGGCTACAGTAGTACGGTGATGTTACAAAGCGATCGGGCCCCGCCGCGGTGGCTCAGGGATTACGCACTGGACTGCTGATCCCGAGGATGGGGAATCGATCGCGGTCATTGCGACACCGTTTCTATGGGGGCGAAAAGCAAGACCTGTGCACTGTGCGATGCCATATCACGTCAAAAGAGCCCCAGGACGTCGAAGCTTCCGGAGGCTTTCACAACGGCATCCCTCATAGCCGATACCGATATGAAAGATCAGACCCTATAAATAAAACCAAGTCGAAGTGGTCAGAGAGCTCAAGGGCTGCCTCGCGATAATGTCACCGCGGCCGATGAAAGGCGCGCTCGATATATGTAGCAGAAGGACGGTGTAGACATCGGATAGAAATGTAGTACGTCCTTCGACTTGAAGAAGTGATCGCCGGGGCCTAAATCCGCAGGAGATTGTTATGCAAGGAATTTAGTTATGATCAGCCAGATGGGCTCCCTGTATCCGTTTAAAAGTCGATACCAGCTGGTAGGATGCGCGCCGCGTACGGATAAAGAAAGCCCGCTAGAATTTGTTTACTGGAACTCCATGCAAAACTATTTTTTCCTTAAAGGCATCGGATAGAAATGTACGACCTTCAACTTCAAGAATTGATCATCATGGTCTACATTCGAAGGAGATTGTTATGCAAGCAATTTAGTTCGAAGACAGATCAAAGCCAATAGTTCGAAGCCAATCGAAACCAGATCGGCTTCGTGTATCCGTTTAAAAGTCGATACCAGTCGGCAGGATGCGTGCCGCTTGCGGATAAAGCAGAAAGCCCGCGAGAATGGATTTAACTGAACTCCACACAAAACCATTTTTTCCCTAATATTCCTGTATTTCGCATTATAGTATCATACGATACTAAAATGTTTTGAGAATGTTGCTTGCTTCCGAAGAAGGAGCTCAAGGGCGATATCTATATAGACGACTACAGCTTCAGCTCCACCATCCACTTGTCTAAACAAGCTTGCACTATATGTCGCTTGGTGGAGCTTAAAAACTTACCACGAATGCCTCTGGTTCAAAAATGCATATGGTTTGCACCGTTCCTTGAATGCATGAATGCAACTTTCTTTTGCATATTTCCCTCCCCGTTAGTCGCTGGCCCTCATGCAAGAACTCTTAATAGAATCAGGCACAGGCGATAGCGGCAGCGCGAAACGACCGTGAAAGGGGGCGCAGATGCAAGTATTCAATAGGAAGATGTTTCTGAACATGTATACAAGGACGCGAAGTCCAATTACCTTCATTCAAGACGGCCTAATGAATGCCGCGGTGGTTTTCGACACTCACGGGAGATGCCTGGCTCAATGGCCGTAGAGAGATTCGCAAACAGCCTCTCAGTGTTACTAATTCCAGCTTCCAATATTTTCACCGAAGTGCAAATGAAGCAAAATTCAAAGCTGGATGAAAACATTTCATGTACTCTCTGAGACTTGAGATTCACTTGCACAACCGGCTAACCGCGTTTTTGACCTCTTTCTTTTTGCTTCACCTTTGAGGGGGAAGTCCTGCTGCTGCAAGCAGTTTCGCAGCAAATGTTAGTCTCCTGACCAGATTTTGGTTCCAGGCGGGAACATGTGTGAGAAAAGCGAGTTCAATTCGCTGCTGCGCTCCGTTGCGAACGGCGTCGCAACACCCGATCGCAGCTCGTCACTTGCGGCCGACAGGTTAGATGACAACGCCTTTCTGCGTTCGACAAACGCACCGGAGGATGACGACAGCCAATGCGAGCGCGGGGAGCGCCATCGTCATGGTGACGTAAGAGGGCTCTTTCCGTGCTGTGGGATGCTGCCGACGGCCACCAGGCCGCGCCGGCCTGCCAACGCTGCGAGTCCTGTGCCGACCGCCGGTGCCAGAAAAAAAAATGCTTTAGTATTGTTTGTTTACGTGCATAAGAAGCCTTTGGGTAGAGAACTGTCATTAACGAGTAAATTGTGAAGATCGCAGGCCAATACTGAAGCGCTGCTATGCGTAGCCGCCTGCAGTCGGGATCGGCTGCGTTTCGATGGAGGCGAAATGAAGAGGCGTCCGTGTGCTGTGTGATGTTAGTGAATGTTGAAGAACCCCAGGGGGTCCAAATTGCTCCGTAGCCCTTCACTACGGTTCCTATTTCTCTCTTTACCCTATCACGCCTACCTTCCTTTCCTTAGGGCGCGACTCAGGTGTCCACAAAAGCAAGTGGGACAGATACTTCGCCTTTCTCTAGCTCTGAACCAATTATTATATTATTACTATTATTATTATTATTATTATCATTACTATTATCGTTATATTATTATTATTATTATGCCAGCCAAGCTGCTGGTACGTCGTACAGTGAGTTATTTTTTCATTGTTTTTTATTTTGCCTCCCGCTCATTCTATTTTTCTAGGATTCCTAGCTATGCTGGTGTTAGCCATCTGGGAAGCTCTTGAGAAGTACTTGACTGCTGTTGTATTGCTTATCAGGTCCTTTTCGAATGCCTGTGCCTTTCCAACAAACACCTAGCCAACAGCGAACCTGCTTCAAATGCTGACTGATCATGCACCTTGCATTTACTTTTCCCTGCTGCGGTAGCCATTTTTTTTTCAAGTCACGGGACCACAGGCATTATGTTCATAGAAATATATGCCCAAGAAACATTCATTCCTTCCTTGCTCCCTCTCCCCCTCCTCCCCCCACTCCCTCGCTTTTCTTCTCCGGAAGGAAAAGATAATATAAACCCCGAAATGGGGGAGGGGAGCTGGCTTTGTTTCCGACATGAGACTCCCGTCAACCCTTGCTCCGTTCTCTTTCCTACTGGAAAGTGACGGACATTTCAGTCAACTTGCCTGAAACGATATGCTTTTGACTTCTAGTTTTTCAGTCCTTTCCTTGGTCTGGCCCTTCAAAGGAGATACGCTATCACACCAGATGATCCGTGCTTTTTGATATGCCCAGGAACTTGCAATAAATCGCCGGAACAAACAGGCATGAGTAAATTTTTGAAACAGTTGTTCAATTCAGATCAGAAAGAGAATAATGCAGCGGTCGGTGCACTGAGAGAGCGAGATCGTTTCACTGAGCTTCAAGCCTGTGAAAACCCAAAACCTGGCAGAGGGACAAGAGTACTTGTAAAAACCACTTCGTTCGCAGTTCGGTACTGGCGTTATAATGTTTTATCTACTATACGTTATTCTAAACCGTAGTTTATCTCGGCAGTTTTCTGGCCAATTTTCCGAATGACGTCATTAGCCGTCGTCAGAGCAAGCACCCGGTGGTTGCCATACCAACTACCTTGCCCCAAGAATCTCTCGTTGGAAGCTCGTAGCGTCAATCCCGAGCAAGCACCTGGCAGGTGAAAAGGGAGGGCAGCAAATGGTCCGGGGGTTGTGTGATGTCACGGGATCAGATGGCTTGACCGAGTTAGAATGAGCTTATAGCGTCCGCCGACGCTATAAAGCGGAGGCGCTGAGATCAGTGCTAGATAGAAAATAAAGACGTACTGCGCGTGCTAGGAGCGCCGGCACGGCACGGGCTGTTCAGAATGAGAAGCCTGCCACGCTGGTCATCTTGCTCTGGTGCTCCATCGCATCAGTTGTGACTCCGGCCTAAGAAATGACAGACCCCAGCAACCTACCACCCTCAGGCGACCTTCCGCCTGACACTGCCTTGCGCCAAAGGGACGTCGCAGCTCTCCAGCTCCGCCTACCAGCATTCTGGCACAAGTGTCCGCAGATTTGGTTCACCCAAGTGGAAACCATTTTCCATCCGCACCACATCACCTGGGAGGCATCTCGGTTTCGTCATTTACTTTCCAATATGCCTCCTGAAGTGGCTCAAGAGGTGGCGGACATTATCGCTGGCGATGCCCCGTACCAGCGACTAAACCAGGGCCTTCCGGACTGCACCACGGCATCCGAGAGTGCGCGCCTCCAGCAGCTGCTCTCCTACGAAGAGCTTGGAGACCGCCGCCCCTCCCAGCTACTCACTAGTATGCGACAGCTCCTGGGCGAAAGCAACGCCGACTCGAATGGTGCAATGTTGAGGCAGCTCTTCCTTCCACGCTTGCGGCAGTCCACCCGCCTCATATTGGCTGCTGCGGGGGATTTGACCCTTGACCGCCTCGCCCAGCTCGCTGATCAAGTCAACGATGAGACTTCTCCTTCCGTCGCTGCCCTCTCTTCTCCACCGGAGACCTCCATCTTTCACGGTTAGAGGCCCGGATCGATCAGCTTTCCGCTTCTATCGATGCCCTTCGGACGTCCTCTCATGCCCAGCATGGTTTCTTCTCAACGCCTCGTCGCCGTTCGTCTTCGCCGTGCGGTCCGCACTCGTTTAATCCTCGCAGTCCGCGTCTCTGCTGGTATCACCGAACTTTCCAGCACCGCGCCCGCCAGTGCACTCCACCATGCAACTGGTCGGGAAACGCGGAGCGAGATCACTGACGGCGGCGTGTGACCTCGCTCTTCAACCTGGCCGCCTTGCCTTTTCGTCGTCATTGACCGCATTTCTGGCTGCGCTTCCTCGTAGACACTGATACCGAAGTCAGCGTACTGCCGTCCTGCAAGCCCGACCGTATGGTCTCCGATTCCTCACTCTGGACATTGACCTGCGGCGCACATTTCGATGGGTCTTCATCGTCGCTGATGTTCATCAACTCATCCTCGGATCCGACTTCCTGACGCATTTTGATCTGGACGTCAGCATGCGTCGCCATCATCTCATCGACAGCAAGACGCGCCTTTCCATCACTGGCATTATATTGGCTGTCGCTTCCACTGCCATCCGAAC
>NW_028146743.1:5814332-5824332 GCF_055883805.1 Amblyomma maculatum | reverse complement strand
GTATGGCTCGCTTTCCTTGTAAAATTTCAAGGGCACACCCAAGTACTTTGCAGGCGTTGTAACCCACGACACATTAGCGAAAGTGTCGGGGGTCAGCTGCCATTCTCCGTGCCAAAATCCCAGGCACTTACCCCAGTTAACTTTACTCCCTGTGACTTTGCTAAAATGTTTTACCACATCCACTGTCCTCTTTATACTCTCCTTATTTACACAAAAAACCGCAACGTCGTCTGCGTAAGCCAACAATTTGACTTCTGACTCCTGCAGTCGAAAACCATCAATGTCATTGTTTTGTAGGATGCTTAAACACAACGTTTCAATATAAATGCCGAACAAAAGAGGGCTGAGGGGGCAACCTTGGCGCACCGAACGTCGTACGTTGATGGGGGCCCCCAGTGACTTATTGACAATTAATCTCGTAGTGCAGTTACGGTACGCCAAAGCCACTCCCTCTCGAATAACAGAGCCGACATTAACATAGTCTAATATACTTAACAGAATAGTATGTGCCACACAATCAAAAGCTTTCTCCAAGTCCAACTGCAGTAACGCAACACATGCATGAGTTGCATCGCAGCATTCGAGCACACTTCGCGCTTTGTGAATGTTCTG
Organism: Amblyomma maculatum; assembly: GCF_055883805.1. Taxonomy (NCBI): domain Eukaryota; kingdom Metazoa; phylum Arthropoda; class Arachnida; order Ixodida; family Ixodidae; genus Amblyomma; species Amblyomma maculatum. The sequence goes on along the minus strand of NW_028146743.1, from coordinate 5,823,720 downwards.
AAAGATAGATCGCCCTTTGATACCGCAAGTTTGGTGAGGGCCCACTAGTTCGCATATAACCGTTTGTAGTCTGCCAGCAAGCACCTTCATATAAATCCTGTAATCAACGTTTGTCAGAGCAATGGGCCTGTAAGACGACAACTGCCTAAGCTTATCTGGTTGGTCAGTTTTCGGAATAAGTACTGTGTGCGACGATCCGAAAGACGCAGGCAGTGCCTTCAGTTCATACGCTTCATTAAATAAGGCACACAACAAAGGTGATAGCTGTTCCTTGAACGCTTTATAAAAAGCCGCACTCAGGCCACCAGGCCCGGGTGATTTCCCTGGGTTTAAATTTTCTATTGCCTGCTGCACTTCTTTTTCGCTTATTGGCCGCTCCAGTCTTTCTTTTTGTTCGTCATCAATTTTTGGCATCGCGTCAAGAAAGGATTCTTTAAAATGGTCCAAATAAACCTCTCGGGACGAAAATAGATCTTCATAATACTCCCGGAAAGCTTTCGCGATTCCTTCGTTATCAGTTTCAGTGCGTCCTGCCCAATCTACCTCTGCCACGTGATTTCGCCTTGCATTTGCTTTTTCTATTCCCAACGATCTTTTTGTCGGCGTCTCATCCATGGCCAATTTTTCCGCTCTTGCACGCACTAACGCTCCTTGGTATCTGTCTTCTTCTATCAAGTTAATCTGTTCTTTTATTTTTCGAATATCCTCTATCCATCTGCCGGGTGCCTTACATTCCTGTTCGTGTAGTTTTGCGAGCAAAGCCTTAAGCTGGGTTTCTGTAATTTTCTTCTCGTACACCAGGCAACTGGATCTGTCAATGGCTTTAATTTTAATCTGTTCCTTGCACAACTCCCACTGTTTCCAGATTTCGAGCCAAGTCCCTGGCCTCACTTTAATCAATTCATTCAATACCACGCGTCTAAAGGCATCATCCTTAAGCAATTTGTTGTTGAATTTCCATAACTCCCAGCTAAATGCATTGCTTCGTTTTTTGGTGCCGAATAAGCATTGCACCAAACAGTGATCCGTGAATGTCATAGGCACCACTCGGTATTCATTGCATGAATGAATCAAATCCAGCGACGCGTAAATTCTGTCCAGACGCGCGTGGCTAGAACCTTGGAAGTGCGTGTACTGAACGGCACGCGGTCCTTCCAAGCAATCAGCCACATCCTCCATATTCCATTCGCTTATTACCTGGCATAACATTTTAGTGCTCTTGTCTCTGAATCAGCGTGTGCTGGTTTTGTCTCGAGCATTCAGTACACAGTTAAAATCACCCAGCAATACTACCTGCCTTTCCGTACTTAACTGCTGCATAACATTCTCGAAAAACACTGTTCTTTCCTCCACACAGTTAGGAGCGCACACACAAATAATGCGCCACTCAACACCGCTGTATACACAATCAGCCACTACACACCGTCCAGAAGAGCATGAGGAGTAGCCCTTTACAACCAGACCAGGCAGCTTTTTGACGAACAATACACACCCGGCCGATGTCCCAACTGCGTGGCTAACAATGGCGTAAAATCTAGCCGTGAAACGTCGCACCATGCTCCCGGTCTCTTCCTCCCCATCAACTTTAGTTTCTTGCACGGCAAGCACGTCAATATCGTGGTCAGTTAAGAGCCGGTGCACCTGGCTCTGCTTCTTTTTGCCTGCCAATCCCCTGACGTTTAACGTGGCTACTCTTAAGGTGGTTTCGGGCGCCATTTTCATCAAGGGTGAAGAGACCGAAAGCATGGTGCTTACCTTTCCCGTCTAGCGCGTTGCTAGACGCCGTCGTTGGATCCATCCCCGTCCGGTGCGAGCGGCTGACCCGGCAGCGGGGGCACTTTATCCGCTGCCCGTCTCTCTGATGATATGTTTGGCCGCGGACGTAGCGTGGACCGCCGGGATTGCCCCGTTTTTGCTGGTGGCTCGTCGACGCTGGGGGCTGACACCTGGTTACCTTCAGGTTCGGACTGTGTGTGGGATCGCTTGGCTGGGGCTGGGACGCTTGGCTTACGAACAGCACTGGTGTCCGAGTGGTCCTCCCCATTATCCTGTTCCATACCATTTGCCGGCTCAAGTGCCGTGCCTTCCTCATTGATAGTGAGCTCAGGTGCAGAGTCCGCTCTCCCCACATCCCTCGCAGCATTGCCGCTTTCTGCCGAGTTCACCGATGAATCCGTCTCCCGTGTCTTCGTTCGCACCTCTCCGGCACCCTTCGCCGCCTCCTCCGCCTCGACCACGTCCATTGTGAGCTCCGCCGACCGTTCCGCAGTTCCATGTCCCGCGGCCGAAGCGTACGAAAGCACACAGGCAGCCTCGTCATGTCCGTAGCGTCTACACTTTGGACAACGCGGTACCTTACATTCACGTCGAACGTGACCGGTACCGCGGCAGCGCAGGCACTGCATCGCTCGCCCAGGCACCACGACAAGGGCTAGCTCTCCGGCAACTCGCAGCTGGTGAGGCAAGTCGTCGACCTTAATGCCGGGTTTCAATTTGAGGAGCACAGTCCTCGTGGTGGACCCCTTCTCCTTGACGCCTTGAACTCTCCACCTTTCCCGGGTCACCTCGGTCACATTCCCGAACGCAGCAAAAGCCGTCCGGATGTCGTCGTCTGCCACACCGTGCAACATCCAGTGAAGTCGCAGCTTCACCTGTTGGTCTTCGGGATCAATAATGAGGCAACGGCGTCCCTTAACTTCGATTTCCTTGAAAGCCGCCAATTTCTTCGTTGCTTCGGTGCTGCTTAACGTGACCGCCCAAACATGGTTGATCTGATACGCCCCCAACGCCACAACGTCGGGGAGCGCACCAGCCTTGACCAGGGCGTCGCGGAAATCCTCGACCCTGTATGGCCTGACTCGCACATCGCCGTGCAAAAAAAGCGTGTTAAAAACAACGCGTCCGGTGGGCAAAGTTGGCAGAATAATCTGATACTCGGTATCGTCCATGTCGTCGAGCCTGTTTCCGCGGCTGGAAAGGGCCGCTATCGCCGCTCCGCTGGAGCACATGATCCTGCGACCGTTCACTACGGTGTCCGGAAGTAGAATGCTGGCCTCTGAGCTACACCCTTTTTTTTTCTTTATTGCCATTCTTTGACAAACACTGCACACACACACAAAAAAAAAACTTCATTCCATCTTGACACCAGCAACCTGCCAGAGCTGCTTGACAGGCCTTGTCTTGTTTGAAATTCTTTGAGCAGGCTCAAATTTTCTATCCTGGGTAGCCAATCGGGGTTACATGATTGTGATCTCACCACTTGCACGAATCTGTGCACATTCTCCTTGAAGTACATGCGGGCCGGTCGCGTGTCTGGGCCGCAGTAATAACCCGCCATCCTGGAGCGCCATATACTATGGAGGCCCCAGAGCATTACTTGGTCCAACGGGAAACCATCCTCATCTTGAATGGCCAAAAATCTGATGCCGTACGGATGAAGCGGAAACTCTTTTTTAATGGTTCTTTGTAAAACATCCCAAATATACACCCCCTCCCAACAGTGAAGAAATACGTGATCAATTCTTTCGGGCCCTTTACATATTAGGCAGTGCGTACCCCACGGTAAAAATAAACCTTTCCCCTCTAAGAACTTTTTATCTGATAGTGTTTCTGTATGTAAATTGAAGAAGAAAGTTTTTATTCCTGGCTGCACTTTCATTCTTTTAACTCTTTTCAAAACGTCCCCACCGTTGCCTCCATTGTACATGGCTCTGTACACTGGCACTGGAAAAACAACATCACACAGATCACCGTATAGCTTTTTCCGCTTCACTTGACTTAAGAATTCTGTCGAAATACGCGCTGTAAGAAATTTCACTGTGTCAGCCACTTCTCTAAAATAACCGACGATTCTCCCTGGTAAACTCTTGGTACCCACAACAAAATCAGGCAAAGCACGGTTCAATCTTAGTTGGCACACAGTTCTCAAGAAAGGGTCACTAACATCTCGGAAGAAGAAAAACCTGTTGACAAGCTGGCGGAGAAATAGATGTCCCAGCCCAATACCACCGTCTTTCACACTTCGAAACAAGTTCGTCCGCTTGCACCGTTCCCAGCTCGATGACCAAACAAACACGGCTAGAATACGATGTATCTTCTGTACATTTACCCGGGAACAGTGCAACACTTGCATGACATACCAGAGTTTGCTTAAAAAGAACACATTGCACACCGTCGCTCTTGCAAAAATTGATAAATATGCCCCCTTCCATCTATCTGCTTTTTCCTGTATTTCGTTCAGTTGTCCTTTCCAGTATGCATCACTGTCTCTGTAGCTGTTTAATGGAACTCCTAAGTATTTTGTGGGGGTTGTTACCCAGGGCACATTTGCAAAAAGCTCTGGGGTCGATGGCCAATTGCCATGCCAAAATCCCTGACACTTTGACCAGTTCACTTTGCTTCCGGTTGCCTTCCTGAAACTGTCGACACACAGCACTGCCTCGCTTATACTATGCTGATCCACAGCACAGACCGCTAGGTCATCCGCGTATGCGAGCAACTTGACTTCAGCTGCCTGCAACTTAAAACCTTTAACTGCCTCGTTTTGGATAATGTTCACACATAGTGTCTCTATGTAGGTGGCAAACAAAAGGGGGCTGAGGGGGCAGCCCTGGCGTACCGAGCGTTGCACCTGAATGGGGGCCCCCAGACTCTTGTTAATGATTAATCTAGTAGTGCATCCCCGGTACGCCATGGCCACGCCCCCTCTGATTACTGAACCTAGGTTCACGTGATCCAGAATACACAGCAATATTTCGTGGGCTACACAGTCGAAAGCCTTTTCGAGGTCCAGTTGGAGGATGGCTACACATTTATCCATTAGTTCACTACACTCGAGCACCGATATTGCCGTGTGTATATTTGTCATAATTGACCTCCCCTTTATACCACACGTTTGGTGAGAACCAACAATATTTGTAATAACAGACTGCAATCTTCTAGCTAACACTTTCATCAATATTTTATAATCTACGTTTGTCAAAGCAATTGGCCTATATGCTGTGACTTGCTTCAGCTTTTCCTCGTCGTTTGTCTTGGGAATAATAATAGTATGAGATAGTCCGAAAGATTGCGGCAATCTATTCATTGCATACGCTTCATGGAAGAGCGCTGTCCATATTGGAACTACTTCGTTCCTAAATTCTTTATAAAAAGCCGCACTTAGGCCATCTGGCCCAGGCGGCTTTCCCATATTTAAACCATCGATCGCTTTTTCTACCTCGATTTCTGTGATTGGCATCTCCAATCTTTGCTTCTTATTCTCGTCTAGTCGCGGCATAGCTGCGAGAAACAACTTCGCGCATGTACCCTTTTAAAGCGCCACTCATATTCTCACCAGAACAGACAACGTATTCTGGAAGCATTTTACACAGTCGTACTTGCATGACCGTCCTCAAGAATTTGTCGTTTCGATCACGAAGGAAAAAAAAAACGCGAGACAGCATGTCGCAAAAAGAGCTGCACAAGGCCCAAGCCCCCCGCCTTAACAGTAAGAAAGAGGTTGGTTCTGCTGCACATTTCCCATGTTGATGCCCACATTAAAACGGCAAAGACACGATGAATTTTTTGAATGCTAACACGCGTCGCCGAAAGCACATTCATTACGTACCATATCTTTGCCACAAGGAAAACATTGCACACATAAGCGCGTGAGAACATTGACAACGGCTTGCACTGCCATGAATCAGCTTTCTCTCTCGCCCTCTCTGCTTAGCCAGCCCAGAAAGGGGTGGGATCTTCGTGCGATTCAAGCGGCACGCCTAAATACTGGGTCGGCAATTTTGACCATTGCAAACGAGAAAAGTATTCAGGCGTAACATCCCAGTCTCCATGCCTGAAACCGGCACTTTTTTTCCAATTTACTTCTCAGCCTGTCTGTCGGCAGAATTTTTCAACAAGGACAGTAACTTCTTGAATGCTTTCTCTGCTTGAACAGAATACAGCGATGTCATCTGCATACGCCAGCATTTTGACCTGTGCTGACTGTAGCATAAAACCAGTCATACGTTCATTGTTTACGATAGACCGGCAGAGAGGCTCGAGGTAGGCCGCAAACAGCAGGGGTGACAGGGGGCAGCCTTGCCTCACTGACGACCGCACACGAATGCTGTCAGTGAGCTCTCCATTCACAATTATCCGTGTCGTGCAGTTCGCATACACCATTCGAACACCTTCCTCAGTCACTCGCCCTATGTTTGAGTGTGCCAATACTTCGAACAAGGCATCGTGCGAAACGCGATCGAATGCTTTGGCGAGATCCAGCTGTATCATTGCCACTCGAGATCCAATCGCGTCACAACACTCCAAAACACTTCTGAGCTACACCTCCGTGTTTTTTCAATGGCGCCTAATATATTATCACATTTTGCACAAAGGACATTACTCCACACACACACACACACACACACACACACACACACACACACACACACACACACACACACACACACACACACACACACACACACACACACACACACACACACACACACACACACACACACACACACACACACACACACACACACACACACACACACACACACACACACACACACACACACACACACACACACACACACACACACACACACACACACACACACACACACACACACACACACACACACACACACACACACACACACACACACACACACACACACACACACACACACACACACACACACACACACACACACACACACACACACACACACACACACACACACACACACACACACACACACACACACACACACACACACACACACACACACACACACACACACACACACACACACACACACACACACACACACACACACACACACACACACACACACACACACACACACACACACACACACACACACACACACACACACACACACACACACACACACACACACACACACACACACACACACACACACACACACACACACACACACACACACACACACACACACACACACACACACACACACACACACACACACACACACACACACACACACACACACACACACACACACACACACACACACACACACACACACACACACACACACACACACACACACACACACACACACACACACACACACACACACACACACACACACACACACACACACACACACACACACACACACACACACACACACACACACACACACACACACACACACACACACACACACACACACACACACACACACACACACACACACACACACACACACACACACACACACACACACACACACACACACACACACACACACACACACACACACACACACACACACACACACACACACACACACACACACACACACACACACACACACACACACACACACACACACACACACACACACACACACACACACACACACACACACACACACACACACACACACACACACACACACACACACACACACACACACACACACACACACACACACACACACACACACACACACACACACACACACACACACACACACACACACACACACACACACACACACACACACACACACACACACACACACACACACACACACACACACACACACACACACACACACACACACACACACACACACACACACACACACACACACACACACACACACACACACACGCACGCACGCACGCACACGCACACACACACACACACACACACACAATGTCGCCGAATTTAACACCTCATATTACATGGAGAATTAAGTACCCGAGAAACACAGAACAGGGGTAAAAAGCCACACCACCTTCACCTCAGGCGGCGTGATTCATTAAAATTCTCTCACTTGCTACAGTGTTCCATTCTCTGAAGCCTCTCTGCGCGTTGTAGAGCATGGGGGCTACTGAAGACTGCTCTAAATGCCCCATCAGACGACGGCGTACAGAATGTGTGCATTCGTTCTATAAAAAAGTCTATAATCTGATTCCGAAGCTGAAGGGCAGATTAGAAGCGTTGGTACAACCAACTCAGACGTTTAAGCGCAGCAGAATCTGGGTTAATCACCTGTGAGTAAATGGAAGGAACGAAAATAAAAACAAAAATGTTCGGCTACTTGGAGGTGCCGGGGATTGAACGCGGGGCCTTTCACATGCGAAGCGAACGCTCTACCTCTGAGCTACACCTTTTTTTTTTTTCTTTATTGCCATTCTTTGACAAACACTGCACACACACACACAAAAAAAACTTCATTCCATCTTGACACCAGCAACCTGCCAGAGCTGCTTGACAGGCCTTGTCTTGTTTGAAATTCTTTGAGCAGGCTCAAATTTTCCATCCTGGGTAGCCAATCGGGGTTACATGATTGTGATCTCACCACTTGCACGAATCTGTGCACATTCTCCTTGAAGTACATGCGGGCCGGTCGCGTGTCTGGGCCGCAGTAATAACCCGCCATCCTGGAGCGCCATATACTATGGAGGCCCCAGAGCATTACTTGGTCCAACGGGAAACCATCCTCATCTTGAATGGCCAAAAATCTGATGCCGTACGGATGAAGCGGAAACTCTTTTTTAATGGTTCTTTGTAAAACATCCCAAATATACACCCCCTCCCAACAGTGAAGAAATACGTGATCAATTCTTTCGGGCCCTTTACATATTAGGCAGTGCGTACCCCACGGTAAAAATAAACCTTTCCCCTCTAAGAACTTTTTATCTGATAGTGTTTCTGTATGTAAATTGAAGAAGAAAGTTTTTATTCCTGGCTGCACTTTCATTCTTTTAACTCTTTTCAAAACGTCCCCACCGTTGCCTCCATTGTACATGGCTCTGTACACTGGCACTGGAAAAACAACATCACACAGATCACCGTATAGCTTTTTCCGCTTCACTTGACTTAAGAATTCTGTCGAAATACGCGCTGTAAGAAATTTCACTGTGTCAGCCACTTCTCTAAAATAACCGACGATTCTCCCTGGTAAACTCTTGGTACCCACAACAAAATCAGGCAAAGCACGGTTCAATCTTAGTTGGCACACAGTTCTCAAGAAAGGGTCACTAACATCTCGGAAGAAGAAAAACCTGTTGACAAGCTGGCGGAGAAATAGATGTCCCAGCCCAATACCACCGTCTTTCACACTTCGAAACAAGTTCGTCCGCTTGCACCGTTCCCAGCTCGATGACCAAACAAACACGGCTAGAATACGATGTATCTTCTGTACATTTACCCGGGAACAGTGCAACACTTGCATGACATACCAGAGTTTGCTTAAAAAGAACACATTGCACACCGTCGCTCTTGCAAAAATTGATAAATATGCCCCCTTCCATCTATCTGCTTTTTCCTGTATTTCGTTCAGTTGTCCTTTCCAGTATGCATCACTGTCTCTGTAGCTGTTTAATGGAACTTCTA
>NW_028146743.1:5794332-5809332 GCF_055883805.1 Amblyomma maculatum | reverse complement strand
ACGCTTTGTCGGTTCACACAGAAAATGGCTATATCATCCGCGTACGCAAGTACTTTCACTTCAGATGCTTGTAGCTTGAATCCACGGATTCTTTCATTATTAATCAGGCTTAAACAAAAGGGCTCTAGATACAAGGCAAATAGAAGAGGGGACAATGGACATCCTTGCCTCACTGACGATCGCACGGCTATTGCGTCAGTAAGACTTTTATTTACAATAATACGGGTAGAGCACCCAGCGTATGCCATTTTGACTCCATCTACGATAACACTTCCGATATTTACATGCTCTAAAATGGTGAAAAGGACGTCATGTGAAACGTTGTCAAATGCTTTTGACAAGTCAAGCTGCATCATTGCTACATGTCTTCCGTCTGCATCACAACACTCTAAAACGCATCTTGCTGTGTGTACATTCGTACAGATAGTGCGGCCCTTAATGCCGCACGTTTGGTGTGGACCTACCAACTGTTTAATGACACCTTGCACCCTCCTTGCCAACACTTTCATAAACAATTTATAATCCACATTTGTGAGGCTTATAGGCCGATAGGACTCCACCGATAGAAGTTTGACTGCGTCATCTGATTTAGGAATTAAGACAATATGTGAAGCTTTGAAAGATGGCGGCATTTGTTTAACATGGTATGCTTCCTTTATTACGCAGTACAATGCCCTGCTGGCTTCTGATTTGAATTTCTTGTAAAAAGCAGCCCCTAATCCGTCAGGACCGGGTGATTTTCCAGCGCTTATTTCTTCTATAGCCTGCTCAATTTCAAGTACACTGATTGGTTGCTCAAGCCTGGCTTTAACTTCATCCTCAAGCCTGGGCATGGTCTGCAAAAACTGATTTTCGAATTGTTCTTTCCTTTGCTTAGCCCGCCCAAGTAGCTCACTATAGTACTCTGCAAACGCTTCTTTGATAACCTCGCATTCTGTTGCAACTTCGTTATGGTGAAGTATCTTTTTAATTTTGCTTTTTTCCACGTATCTTTTCTCGTCACCGAGTGAGCGCTTGTTCGGTGTCTCGCCAACCCATAATCGCTCTGCTCGTGCTCGCACAATAGCTCCCCTATATCTTTCTTCATCGATAAGCTCAAGTTTATTCTTAACTTCTTTAATCTGCTTCGACCACAATCCAGGCGTCCCGCTATCTAGGTTCAGCAACAAGTTGAGTTGACGGTGCAGATCTTGCTCGTTCTCTTTACTGACATGTCGTAAAATGGTTGCTCTTTCTATTGCTTTCATTTTTATATTGTTCTTAAAACTTTCCCACTCACTCATCCAGTCCCCTGATTTCGTCGCAAACAGTGCGTTGAACATTTCCTTTACTTCGTTCATATAGCTCTCATCATCCAAAAGTTTAGAATTAAATTTCCAAAGCTCCCAGTTAAATTTAGATTTATTTTCCTTTGCTCCTATGCAAAAAACTACTAGGCTGTGATCTGTAAAAGACACGTGCTTAACTTCATAACTTCGGCACAGAGGCGCGAGTTCTAGGGAAATGTATGCACGATCAAGCCTCGCATGGCTTTCTCTTTGGAAATGGGTGTACTGGCATTGTCCATTAGGTGACAGAAGCCAACCAACATCTTCTAGATGATACTCTGTGGTTAACGTCCTTAATAAGTGTGCGCTGGGGTCCTTCACAGGCTGAAGTTTTACGCGATCTTCAGGCATACATACACAATTGAAGTCACCCACCATAACAACACATCTTTCACCCTTCAAATGCTGTTCGAGCTGCTCGAAGAACAACCTACGCTCCCCTTCCTTATTAGGTGCATAGACGCATATCATACGCCATTTCAAATTAGAGAAGGAAAAGTCAACAACAATCAGGCGTCCAGAAGGGCACACTGTGACTGCCTCCTCGACAATGCCCAGACTGTTGCGAATAAAAATAACACATCCTGCCGAATTGCCAACAGCATGACACACACATACATTGTACCTATCTCTGAATGGTTGCACCATGCGGTCCGTTTGTTCTTCACTTTCTACCTTCGTTTCTTGTATAGCGACCAAGTCCAATTCGTTTTCAAGAAATAGCCGACTAACTTGATATTGCCGCCGCCTCGCTGTCATTCCGCGAACGTTTAAGGTGGCTATACGTAACGCAGACTGGAGGTTTACTGCCATTTAATTGCAAAACAAAAGGACCGCACAGCGCTTACCACGGCAGTCTGGGAAGCAGTTGAGCATGTGCACTTGCTTTTTTGGTTGAGCCCGTAGCCACTGCGAAGAGGCCTTGCTTCTCGGTCGAAGCACCTTGAAGGGTTTGTCCAGTTCCTTGTGCACAAACTTCACAATCGCTCTTTGCTACGAGGGCGGTGTCCCGACCGTATTCCGGTCGAGGGAGATGTTTGGCTTCGGTCTGAAGCTAGGTCGCCGTGGCATGACGGCTTTGGGGGGCGGTCCCTCGTTGTTAGTGTAGTCAAGGCCGTCTCCTGCTCCCACGCTGTCCCCGTGCGTTCTTTTTGAGTTCACAGTTAATTCCATCGGCTCCCGCTGACTTCCATTGCCTGCGGCTGACGCTGCTCTTCGGTCACTACTAGACGCAGCCTTCGTAACTTCAGGTGACTGCATGCCGTCCTGGGTGTGTTCGTCTGGCTGGCCCTCCGACAAGGTGCTCTCGGAGGACTTCTCAGCAGCCTCCGAAGGCGTCTTTACTTGTGTAGCAAGTGACTGGCTTTTCGTGTCGCGGCTTGCGGCCTGCGTGGAGCCTTCAGAATTTTCGGAAGACGCGTTAGGGCATCGCGTGGACACTTCTAGCCGCCCTTTCGCTGCTTCCTCGGCGTCGGCTTCATCCATAATGAGGTCTGAAGCGTCCTCTTGTTGCAGTGGTCCAGTAACACTCGCGTAAGTTTTAACGCACATGTCCTCCCGATGACCAAAGCGCCTGCATCGGGTGCAACGAGGAACACGACACTCGCGTCTAATGTGCCCCGCAGTCAGGCACCGGAGACAAAGCGGAGCTCTGCCCGGCACTACAACCAGAGCCAACTCGCCTGCTACGCGGAGCTGGTGCGGGAGGTCATCCACCGAAACACCGGATTTCAGCTTGAGCCCAATTACTCTTGTCGTTGATGCTTTGTCCGCAACGCCACTGACACGCCACTTTTCTTTCGAAATGTCCGTTACCTTCCCAAAAGGTGCCAGGGCAGATCGCACGTCGTCGTCATGGACACCGTAGACAAGCCAGTGCAACTTCAGCCTCACGTCCTGGTTCATTGGGTCGATGATGACGCATCGTCGTTCCTTCACCTTGAAATCACGCAGGGCCAACATTTTCTTCATCCCGTCTCCGCTCTTGAATGTAAGCGCCCAGACGTGATTCATCTGGTACGCCCCCAAGGCAATCACCTCGGGGAGCATATCCAGACTATCCAACGCATCGCGGAAGTCTTCCACGCGATACGGCCGACATCTCACATCGGCATGCAGAAAAACAGTATTTAAAACATTCCGACCTGATGGCAGTTGAGGCAAAATGACTTGATAATCCTGGTCCGGTAAGTCCGCAATCCTGTTTCCGCGACCCAGCTGGGCCGCTGTTACCGCTCCGTCGGAGCACATGATGGCACGTCCGTTCGCCTCGGCGGCCGGAAGTAGAATCCCTGAGCTACACCCCCGCTTTCTTGCATTGTCGCCTAATATATTATCACATTTTACACAAAGAACATTACTGCACACAAACACGCACACTACACACACACACACACACACGCACACACACGCACACACACGCACACACACACACACACACACACACACACACACACACACACACACACACACACACACACACACACACACACACACACACACACACACACACACACACACACACACACACACACACACACACACACACACACACACACACACACACACACACACACACACACACACACACACACACACACACACACACACACACACACACACACACACACACACACACACACACACACACACACACACACACACACACACACACACACACACACACACACACACACACACACACACACACACACACACACACACACACACACACACACACACACACACACACACACACACACACACACACACACACACACACACACACACACACACACACACACACACACACACACACACACACACACACACACACACACACACACACACACACACACACACACACACACACACACACACACACACACACACACACACACACACACACACACACACACACACACACACACACACACACACACACACACACACACACACACACACACACACACACACACACACACACACACACACACACACACACACACACACACACACACACACACACACACACACACACACACACACACACACACACACACACACACACACACACACACACACACACACACACACACACACACACACACACACACACACACACACACACACACACACACACACACACACACACACACACACACACACACACACACACACACACACACACACACACACACACACACACACACACACACACACACACACACACACACACACACACACACACACACACACACACACACACACACACACACACACACACACACACACACACACACACACACACACACACACACACACACACACACACACACACACACACACACACACACACACACACACACACACACACACACACACACACACACACACACACACACACACACACACACACACACACACACACACACACACACACACACACACACACACACACACACACACACACACACACACACACACACACACACACACACACACACACACACACACACACACACACACACACACACACACACACACACACACACACACACACACACACACACACACACACACACACACACACACACACACACACACACACACACACACACACACACACACACACACACACACACACACACACACACACACACACACACACACACACACACACACACACACACACACACACACACACACACACACAGAATGTCGCCGAATTTAACACCTCATATTACATGGAGAATTAAATACGCGAGAAACGCAGAACACGAGTTAAAAAGCCACACCACCTTCACCTCAGGTTGCGTGATTCCTTAAAATTCCCTCACTTGCAACAGTGTTCCATTCTCTGAAGGCTCTCTGCTCGTAGTAGAGCATTGGGCTACTGAGGACTGCTCTAAATGCCCCATCAGACCACGGCGTACGGAATGTGTGCATTCGTTCTCTAAACAAGTCTATAATCTGATTCCGAAGCTAAAGGGTAGGGTAGAAGCATTGGTACAACCAACTGAGACGTTTAAGCGCAGCAGAGTCTGGGTTAATCACCTGTGAGTAAATGGAAGGAACGAACATAAAAACAAAAATGTTCGGCTACTTGGAGGTGCCGGGGATTGAACCCGGGGCCTTTCACATGCAAAGCGAACGCTCTACCTCTGAGCTACACCCTTTTTTTTTTTTCTTTATTGCCTGGCTTTGACACAAATACACCGCACTGGAACTCAAAACAACAGGAAAAAAAGGAATAATATATGTACACAAAGGTAGCTAGCGTTGCCTACCACCCACTGAGGGGCAAGCATTGTCACGTTTAAAATTCCTTGAGCACCGTCAAAGGTTCCAGCTTTGACAGCCACTCAGGAGCACATGGTTGCAATTTAAGCACGTCGAGCCATCGCTGCACACTTTCACGGAAATACATGCGGGCTGGCCGTGCATCTGGATCGCAGTGATAACCAGCCATTCGTGCGCGCCATATACTGTGGAGGCACATTAACATAACCTGGTCTAACGGCATATCATCGTGGTTATCCAATGGCAAATACCTAATGCCATGGGAATCAAGTGGCAACTGTTTTTTTATTGTCCTTTGCAGAACATCCCACAAATATACCCCCTCCCAGCAATGCAAAAACACGTGATCTATTGTCTCTGGCTGTTTGCAGATGAGACATTGGGCCCCCCACGGTAGGAACATACCCTTCTCCTCCATAAATGATTTTACACTCAAAGTACCGGTATGTAGCATAAAGAAAAACGTTTTAGCTCCCGGAGCAACTTGCATTTTTTTTACGCGTTTTAGTACATTACTTCCTGTGCCTCCATAGTATAAAGCTCGGTACAAGGGCACCGGGAACACCACTTCACAAACATCCTTGTATAATGTTCTCCTGTTAACATTACTTAAATACTCTTTCGAAAAACGTGCGCTTAAGAATTTCACACTCAAAACAATTTCCCTAAAGAATCCAAACAGAGAACCAGGCATACATTGAGTATAAACTACGAAATCAGGCAACGTTCGACCAAGTCTCTGTTGACACACTGTGCGCAGGAATGGATCGCTGGCATCCCTAAAAAACATAAACCGGTTGACAGTCTGTCGCACAAACAAATGACCCAGACCAAGCCCCCCATGCTTCACCTGCCGGAACAAATTTGTCCGACTGCACCTCTCCCAACTCGAGGCCCAAACAAACACCGCAAAAACTCGATGCAATTTTTGCACATTTACACGGGAGCAATGCAACACTTGCATAACGTACCATAACTTACTAATTAAAAACAGGTTGCAAACTGCGGCTCTTGCAAATATTGATAATTGAGCGCTTTTCCATTTCTCCGCTTTTTCACTGGTTTCTTTGACCTGCTCTCGCCAGTATGGCTCGCTTTCCTTGTAAAATTTCAAGGGCACACCCAAGTACTTTGCAGGCGTTGTAACCCTCGACACATTAGCGAAAGTGTCGGGGGTCAGCTGCCATTCTCCGTGCCAAAATCCCAGGCACTTACCCCGTTAACTTTACTCCCTGTGACTTTGCTAAAATGTTTTACCACATCCACTGTCCTCTTTATACTCTCCTTATTTACACAAAAAACCGCAACGTCGTCTGCGTAAGCCAACAATTTGACTTCTGACTCCTGCAGTCGAAAACCATCAATGTCATTGTTTTGTAGGATGCTTAAACACAACGTTTCAATATAAATGCCGAACAAAAGAGGGCTGAGGGGGCAACCTTGGCGCACCGAACGTCGTACGTTGATGGGGGCCCCCAGTGACTTATTGACAATTAATCTCGTAGTGCAGTTACGGTACGCCAAAGCCACTCCCTCTCGAATAACAGAGCCGACATTAACATAGTCTAATATACTTAACAGAATAGTATGTGCCACACAATCAAAAGCTTTCTCCAAGTCCAACTGCAGTAACGCAACACATGCATGAGTTGCATCGCAGCATTCGAGCACACTTCGCGCTTTGTGAATGTTCTGAAAGATAGATCGCCCTTTGATACCGCACGTTTGGTGAGGGCCCACTAGTTCGCATATAACCGTTTGTAGTCTGCCAGCAAGCACCTTCATATAAATCTTGTAATCAACGTTTGTCAGAGCAATGGGCCTGTAAGACGACAACTGCCTAAGCTTATCTGGTTGGTCAGTTTTCGGAATAAGTACTGTGTGCGACGATCCGAAAGACGCAGGCAGTGCCTTCAGTTCATACGCTTCATTAAATAAGGCACACAACAAAGGTGATAGCTGTTCCTTGAACGCTTTATAAAAAGCCGCACTCAGGCCATCAGGCCCGGGTGATTTCCCTGGGTTTAAATTTTCTATTGCCTGCTGCACTTCTTTTTCGCTTATTGGCCGCTCCAGTCTTTCTTTTTGTTCGTCATCAATTTTTGGCATCGCGTCAAGAAAGGATTCTTTAAAACGGTCCAAATAAACCTCTCGGGACGAAAATAGATCTTCATAATACTCCCGGAAAGCTTTCGCGATTCCTTCGTTATCAGTTTCAGTGCGTCCTGCCCAATCTACCTCTGCCACGTGATTTCGCCTTGCATTTGCTTTTTCTATTCCCAACGATCTTTTTGTCGGCGTCTCATCCATGGCCAATTTTTCCGCTCTTGCACGCACTAACGCTCCTTGGTATCTGTCTTCTTCTATCAAGTTAATCTGTTCTTTTATTTTTCGAATATCCTCTATCCATCTGCCGGGTGCCTTACATTCCTGTTCGTGTAGTTTTGCGAGCAAAGCCTTAAGCTGGGTTTCTGTAATTTTCTTCTCGTACACCAGGCAACTGGATCTGTCAATGGCTTTAATTTTAATCTGTTCCTTGCACAACTCCCACTGTTTCCAGATTTCGAGCCAAGTCCCTGGCCTCACTTTAATCAATTCATTCAATACCACGCGTCTAAAGGCATCATCCTTAAGCAATTTGTTGTTGAATTTCCATAACTCCCAGCTAAATGCATTGCTTCGTTTTTTGGTGCCGAATAAGCATTGCACCAAACAGTGATCCGTGAATGTCATAGGCACCACTCGGTATTCATTGCATGAATGAATCAAATCCAGCGACGCGTAAATTCTGTCCAGACGCGCGTGGCTAGAACCTTGGAAGTGCGTGTACTGAACGGCACGCGGTCCTTCCAAGCAATCAGCCACATCCTCCATATTCCATTCGTTTATTACCTGGCATAACATTTTAGTGCTCTTGTCTCTGAATCCGCGTGTGCTGGTTTTGTCTCGAGCATTAAGTACACAGTTAAAATCGCCCAGCAATACTACCTGCCTTTCCGTACTTAACTGCTGCATAACATTCTCGAAAAACACTGTTCTTTCCTCCACACAGTTAGGAGCGTACACACAAATAATGCGCCACTCAACACCGCTGTATACACAATCAGCCACTACACACCGTCCAGAAGAGCATGAGGAGTAGCCCTTTACAACCAGACCAGGCAGCTTTTTGACGAACAATACACACCCGGCCGATGTTCCAACTGCGTGGCTAACAATGGCGTAAAATCTAGCCGTGAAACGTCGCACCATGCTCCCGGTCTCTTCCTCCCCATCGACCTTAGTTTCTTGCACGGCAAGCACGTCAATATCGTGGTCAGTTAAGAGCCGGTGCACCTGGCTCTGCTTCTTTTTGCCTGCCAATCCCCTGACGTTTAACGTGGCTACTCTTAAGGTGGTTTCGGGCGCCATTTTCATCAAGGGTGAAGAGACCGAAAGCATGGTGCTTACCTTTCCCGTCTAGCGCGTTGCTAGACGCCGTCGTTGGATCCATCCCCGTCCGGTGCGAGCGGCTGACCCGACAGCGGGGGCACTTTATCCGCTGCCCGTCTCTCTGATGATATGTTTGGCCGCGGACGTAGCGTGGACCGCCGGGATTGCCCCGTTTTTGCTGGTGGCTCGTCGACGCTGGGGGCTGACACCTGGTTACCTTCAGGTTCGGACTGTGTGTGGGATCGCTTGGCTGGGGCTGGGACGCTTGGCTTACGAACAGCACTGGTGTCCGAGTGTTCCTCCCCATTATCCTGTTCCATACCATTTGCCGGCTCAAGTGCCGTGCCTTCCTCATTGATAGTGAGCTCAGGTGCAGAGTCCGCTCTGCCCACATCCCTCGCAGCCTTGCCGCTTTCTGCCGAGTCCACCGATGAATCCGTCTCCCGTGTCTTCGTTCGCACCTCTCCGGCACCCTTCGCCGCCTCCTCCGCCTCGACCACGTCCATTGTGAGCTCCGCCGACCGTTCCGCAGTTCCATGTCCCGCGGCCGAAGCGTACGAAAGCACACAGGCAGCCTCGTCATGTCCGTAGCGTCTACACTTTGGACAACGCGGTACCTTACATTCACGTCGAACGTGACCGGTACCGCGGCAGCGCAGGCACTGCATCGCTCGCCCAGGCACAACGACAAGGGCTAGCTCTCCGGCAACTCGCAGCTGGTGAGGCAAGTCGTCGACCTTAATGCCGGGTTTCAATTTGAGGAGCACAGTCCTCGTGGTGGACCCCTTCTCCTTGACGCCTTGAACTCTCCACCTTTCCCGGGTCACCTCGGTCACAATCCCAAACGCAGCAAAAGCCGTCCGGATGTCGTCGTCTGCCACACCGTGCAACATCCAGTGAAGTCGCAACTTCACCTGTTGGTCTTCGGGATCAATAATGAGGCAACGGCGTCCCTTAACTTCGATTTCCTTGAAAGCCGCCAATTTCTTCGTTGCTTCGGTGCTGCTTAACGTGACCGCCCAAACATGGTTAATCTGATACGCCCCCAACGCCACAACGTCGGGGAGCGCACCAGCCTTGACCAGGGCGTCGCGGAAATCCTCGACCCTGTATGGCCTGACTCGCACATCGCCGTGCAAAAAAAGCGTGTTAAAAACAACGCGTCCGGTGGGCAAAGTTGGCAGAATAATCTGATACTCGGTATCGTCCATGTCGTCGAGCCTGTTTCCGCGGCTGGAAAGGGCCGCTATCGCCGCTCCGCTGGAGCACATGATCCTGCGACCGTTCACTACGGTGTCCGGAAGTAGAATGACCTCTGAGCTACACCCCCGTTTTCTTTCAATGTCGCCTAATATATTATCACATTTTACAGAAAGAACGTTACTGCACACACACACACACACACACACACACACACACACACACACACACACACACACACACACACACGCACACGCACACGCACACGCACACGCACACGCACGCACGCACACGCACGCACGCACACGCACGCACACGCACGCACGCACACACACGCACGCACGCACACGCACGCACGCACGCACACGCACACACGCACGCACGCACGCACGCACGCACGCACGCACGCACGCACGCACGCACGCACGCACGCACGCGCACACACACGCACGCACGCACGCACACACACACACACACACACACACACACACACACACACACACACACACACACACACACACACACACACACACACACACACACACACACACACACACACACACACACACACACACACACACACACACACACACACACACACACACACACACACACACACACACACACACACACACACACACACACACACACACACACACACACACACACACACACACACACACACACACACACACACACACACACACACACACACACACACACACACACACACACACACACACACACACACACACACACACACACACACACACACACACACACACACACACACACACACACACACACACACACACACACACACACACACACACACACACACACACACACACACACACACACACACACACACACACACACACACACACACACACACACACACACACACACACACACACACACACACACACACACACACACACACACACACACACACACACACACACACACACACACACACACACACACACACACACACACACACACACACACACACACACACAGAATGTCGCCGAATTTAACACCTCATATTACATGGAGAATTAAATACGCGAGAAACGCAGAACACGAGTTAAAAAGCCACACCACCTTCACCTCAGGTTGCGTGATTCCTTAAAATTCCCTCACTTGCAACAGTGTTCCATTCTCTGAAGGCTCTCTGCTCGTTGTAGAGCATTGGGCTACTGAAGACTGCTCTAAATGCCCCGTCAGACCACGGCGTACAGAATGTGTGCATTCGTTCTCTAAACAAGTCTATAATCTGATTCCGAAGCTAAAGGGTAGGGTAGAAGCATTGGTACAACCAACTGAGACGTTTAAGCGCAGCAGAGTCTGGGTTAATCACCTGTGAGTAAATGGAAGGAACGAAAATAAAAACAAAAATGTTCGGCTACTTGGAGGTGCCGGGGATTGAACCCGGGGCCTTTCACATGCAAAGCGAACGCTCGACCTCTGAGCTACACCCCCTTTTTTTTTTTTTTTTCTTTATTGCCTGACTTTGACACAAATACACCGCACTGGAACTCAAAACAACATGAACAAAGGAATAATATATGTACACAAAACTAGTTCGCGTTGCCTAACCCCCACTCAGGGGCAGGCATTGTCATGTTAAAATTCCCTGAGCACCGTCAAAGGTTCCAGCTTTGACAGCCACTCAGGAGCACATGGTTGCAATTTAAGCACTTCGAGCCATCGCTGCACACTTTCGCGGAAATACATGCGGGCTGGCCGTGCATCTGGATCGCAGTGATAACCAGCCATTCGTGCGCGCCATATACTGTGGAGGCACATTAACATAACCTGGTCTAACGGCATATCATCATGTTTATCCAATGGTAAATACCTAATGCCATGGGAATCAAGTGGCAACTGCTTTTTTATTGTCCTTTGCAGAACATCCCACAAATATACCCCCTCCCAGCAATGCAAAAACACGTGATCTATTGTCTCTGGCTGTTTGCAGATGAGACATTGGGCCCCCCATGGTAGAAAAATACCCTTTTCCTCCATAAATGATTTTACACTCAAAGTACCGGTATGTAGCATAAAGAAAAACGTTTTAGCTCCCGTAGCAACTTGCATTTTCTTTACTCGTTTTAATACATTACTTCCTGTGCCTCCATAGTATAAAGCTCGGTACAAGGGCACCGGGAACACCATTTCACAAACATCCTTGTATAACGTTCTCCTGTTAACATTACTTAAATACTCTTTCGAAAAACGTGCGCTTACGAATTTCACGCTGACAACAATTTCCTTAAAGAATCCAAAAAGAGAGCCCGGCATACATTGAGTATAAACTACGAAATCAGGCAACGCTCGACCAAGTCTTTGTTGACACACTGTGCGCAGGAATGGATCGCTGGCATCCCTAAAAAACATAAACCGGTTGACAATCTGTCGCACAAACAAATGACCCAGACCAAGCCCCCCATGCTTCACCTGCCGGAACAAATTTGTCCGACTGCACCTCTCCCAACTCGAGGCCCAAACAAACACCGCAAAAACTCGATGCAATTTTTGCACACTTACACGGGAGCAATGCAACACTTGCATTACATACCATAACTTACTAATTAAAAACAGGTTGCAAACTGCGGCTCTTGCAAATATTGACAATTGAGCGCTTTTCCATTTCTCTGCTTTTTCGCTGGTTTCTTTGACCTGCTCTAGCCAGTATGGCTCGCTTTCCTTGTAAAATTCCAAGGGCACACCCAAGTACTTTGCAGGCGTTGTAACCCACGACACATTAGCGAAAGTGTCGCGGGTCAGCTGCCATTCACCGTGCCAAAATCCCAGGCACTTACCCCAGTTAACTTTACTCCCAGTGACTTTGCTAAAATGTTTTACCACATCCACTGTCCTCTTTATACTCTCCTTATTTACACAAAATACCGCAACGTCGTCTGCGTAAGCCAGCAATTTGACTTCTGACTCCTGCAGTCGAAAACCATCAATGTCATTGTTTTGTAGGATGCTTAAACACAAAGTTTCAATATAAATGCCGAACAAAAGAGGGCTGAGGGGGCAACCTTGGCGCACCGAACGTCGTACGTTGATGGGGGCCCCCAGTGACTTATTGACAATTAATCTCGTAGTGCAGTTAAGGTACGCCAAAGCCACTCCCTCTCGAATAACAGAGACGACATTAACATAGTCTAATATACTGAACAGAATAGTATGTGCCACACAATCAAAAGCTTTCTCCAAGTCCAACTGCAGTAACGCAACACATGCATGAGTTGCATCGCAGCATTCGAGCACACTTCTCGCTTTGTGAATGTTCTGAAAGATAGATCGCCCTTTGATACCGCACGTTTGGTGAGGGCCCACTAGTTCGCATATAACCGTTTGTAGTCTGCCAGCAAGCACCTTCATATAAATCTTGTAATCAACGTTTGTCAGAGCAATGGGCCTGTAAGACGACAACTGCCTAAGCTTATCTGGTTGGTCAGTTTTCGGAATAAGTACTGTGTGCGACGATCCGAAAGACGCAGGCAGTGCTTTCAGTTCATACGCTTCATTAAATAAGGCACACAACAAAGGAGATAGCTGTTTCTTGAACGCTTTATAAAAAGCCGCACTCAGGCCATCAGGCCCGGGTGATTTCCCTGGGTTTAAATTTTCTATTGCCTGCTGCACTTCTTGTTCGCTTATTGGCCGCTCCAGTCTTTCTTTTTGTTCTTCATCAATTTTTGGCATCGCGTCAAGAAAGGATTCTTTAAAACGGTCCAAATTAACCTCTCGGGACGAAAATAGCTCTTCATAATACTCCCAGAAAGCTTTCGCGATTCCTTCGTTATCGCTTTCTGTGCGTCCTGCCCAATCTACCTCTGCCACGTGATTTCGCCTTGCATTTGCTTTTTCTATTCCCAACGATCTTTTTGTCGGCGCCTCATCCATGGCCAATTTTTCCGCTCTCGCACGCACCAGTGCTCCGCGATAACGGTCTTCGTCATTCAGTTGAAGTTTTTGCTTTATTTTTCTAACGTCGTCCATGTATAACCCTGGCGTGTTACACTCCAGGGCTAACAATTTATCTAGCAAAGATCTTAAATGCATTTCATTTTGTTTTTCTTGAAACCGTATGCAGCTGGCTTTTTCTATAGCTTTGATTTTAATTTGTTGCTTACAGAGTTCCCATTCTTGACCCAGTTCGTGGGTGTCCTCCTGACAAATCTTACCAATTTCTTCTTCTACTAGTCTGGTGAATTGCTCGTCATTCAGCAGTTTATTATTTAACTTCCACAATTCCCAATTAAAACCGCTACCTCCCTTTCTTGTTCCAATTGTACACTGAACCATGCAGTGATCTGAGTACGTTACCGCCAAAACATAATACTCCTGGCATTTTGGGGCCAGTTCTGCGGACACATAAATCCTGTCAAGGCGGGCGTGGCTAGCACCCTGAAAATGAGTATACTGAACCCGTCGCTCGCTCGTGAGACACTCTGCAACGTCTTCCAGTGCAAACTCGTCGATCAAGCGCGAAAGTACCTCTGTGCTACGATCCCTAAATGTACGATGGCTAGTTTTGTCACCGGAGCTCAGTACACAATTGAAATCTCCCAGAAAGACAAGTTGCTTATCCGTGTTTAAATACCCTTCAACAAAATCAAACAAAGCAGCCCTCTCATCAACTACCGTAGGTGCATATACACAAACAGCACGCCACTCAGCCGAGCAAAAGCTAAAATCGAGGACCACACCCCGACCC
>NW_028146743.1:5774332-5779332 GCF_055883805.1 Amblyomma maculatum | reverse complement strand
TACTGTGTGCGACGATCCGAAAGACGCAGGCAGTGCCTTCACTTCATACGCTTCATTAAATAAGGCACACAACAAAGGAGATAGCTGTTCCTTGAACGCTTTATAAAAAGCCGCACTCAGGCCATCAGGCCCGGGTGATTTCCCTGGGTTTAAATTTTCTATTGCCTGCTGCACTTCTTTTTCGCTTATTGGCCGCTCCAGTCTTTCTTTTTGTTCCTCGTCAATTTTTGGCATCACGTCAAGAAAGGATTCTTTAAAACGGTCCAAATAAACCTCTCGGGAAGAAAATAGATCTTCATAATACTCCCGGAAAGCTTTCGCGATTCCTTCGTTATCGGTTTCTGTGCGTCCTGCCCAATCTACCTCTGCCACGTGATTTCGCCTTGCATTTGCTTTTTCTATTCCCAACGATCTTTTTGTCGGCGTCTCATCCATGGCCAATTTTTCCGCTCTTGCACGCACTAACGCTCCTTGGTATCTGTCTTCTTCTATCAAGTTAATCTGTTCTTTTATTTTTCGAATATCCTCTATCCATCTGCCGGGTGCCTTACATTCCTGTTCGTGTAGTTTTGCAAGCAAAGCCTTAAGCTGGGTTTCTGTAATTTTCTTCTCGTACACCAGGCAACTTGATCTGTCAATGGCTTTAATTTTAATCTGTTCCTTGCACAACTCCCACTGTTTCCAGATTTCGAGCAAAGTCCCTGGCCTCACTTTAATCAATTCATTCAATACCACGCGTCTAAAGGCATCATCATTAAGCAATTTATTGTTAAATTTCCATAACTCCCAGCTAAATGCATTGCTTCGTTTTTTGGTGCCGAATAAGCATTGCACCAAACAGTGATCCGTGAATGTCATAGGCACAACTCGGTATTCATTGCATGAAGGAATCAAATCCAGCGACGCGTAAATTCTGTCCAGACGCGCGTGGCTAGAACCTTGGAAGTGCGTGTACTGAACGGCACGCGGTCCTTCCAAGCAATCAGCCACATCCTCCATATTCCATTCGCTTGTTAACTGGCATAACATTTCAGTGCTCTTGTCTCTGAATCCGCGTGTGCTGGTTTTGTCTCGAGCATTCAGTACACAGTTAAAATCGCCCAGCAATACTACCTGCCTTTCCGTACTTAACTGCTGCATAACATTCTCGAAAAACACTGTTCTTTCCTCCACACAGTTAGGAGCGTACACACAAATAATGCGCCACTCAACACCGCTGTATACACAATCAGCCACTACACACCGTCCAGAAGAGCATGAGGAGTAGCCCTTTACAACCAGACCAGGCAGCTTTTTGACAAACAATACACACCCGGCCGATGTCCCAACTGCGTGGCTAACAATGGCGTAAAATCTAGCCGTGAAACGTCGCACCATGCTCCCGGTCTCTTCCTCCCCGTCAACCTTAGTTTCTTGCACGGCAAGCACGTCAATATCGTGGTCAATTAAGAGCCGATGCATCTGGCTCTGCTTCTTTTTGCCTGCCAATCCCCTGACATTTAACGTGGCTACTCTTAAGGTGGTTTCGGGCGCCATTTTCATCAAGGGTGAAGAGACCGAAAGCATGGTGCTTACCTTTCCCGTCTAGCGCGTTGCTAGACGCCGTCGTTTGATCCATCCCCGTCCGGTGCGAGCGGCTGACCCGGCAGCAGGGGCACTTTATCCGCTACCCGTCTCTCTGATGAAATGTTTGGCCGCTGACGTAGCGTGGACCGCCGGGATTGCCCCGTTTTTGCTGGTGGCTCGTCGACGCTGGGGGCTGACGCCTGGATACCTTCGGGTTCGGACTGTGTGTGGGATCGCTTGGCTGGGGCTGGGACGCCTGGCTTACGAACACCGCTGGTGTCTGAGTGCTCCTCCCCATTATCCTGTTCCATGCCGTTTGAAGGCTCAAGTGACGGGCCTTCCTCATTGCTAGGGAGCTGAGGTGCAGAGTCCGCTCTCCCAACATCCCTCGCAGCATTGCCGCTTTCTGCCGAGTCCACCGACGAATCCGTCTCCCGTGTCTGCGTTCGCACCTCTCCGGCACCCTTCGCCGCCTCCTCCGCCTCGACCACGTCCATGGTGAGCTCCGCCGACCGTTCCGCAGTTCCATGTCCCGCTGCCGCAGCGTACGAAAGCACACAGGCTGCCTCGTCATGACCGTAGCGTCTACACTTTGGACAACGCGGCACCTTACATTCTCGTCGAACGTGACCGGTACCACGGCAGCGCAGGCACTGCATCGCTCGCCCAGGCACCACGACAAGGGCCAGCTCTCCGGCCACTCGCAGCTGGTGAGGTAAGTCATCGACCTTAATCCCGGGTTTCAATTTCAGGAGCACAGTCCTCGTGGTGGACCCCTTCTCCCTGACGCCTTGAACTCTCCACCTCTCCCGGGTCACCTCGGTCACCTTCCCAAAAGCCGCAAAAGCCGTCCGTATGTCGTCGTCTGCCACACCGTACAACATCCAGTGAAGTCGCAGCTTCACCTGTTGGTCCTCGGGATCGATAATGAGGCAACGGCGTCCCTTAACTTCGAGCTCCTTGAAAGCCGCCAGTTTCTTCGTTGCTTCTGTGCTGCTTAACGTGACCGCCCAAACATGGTTGATCTGATACGCCCCCAACGCCACAACGTCGGGGAGCGCACCAGCGTTGGCAAGGGCGTCGCGGAAATCCTCGACCCTGTATGGCCTGACTCGCACATCGCCGTGCAAAAAAAGCGTATTAAAAACAACGCGTCCGGTGGGCAAAGTTGGCAGAATAATCTGATATTCGCTATCATCCATGTCCTCAAGCCTGTTTCCGCGGCTGGAAATGGCCGCTATCGCCGCTCCGCTGGAGCACATGATTCTGCCACCGTTCACTACGGTATCCGGAAGTAGAATGCTCTGAGCTACACCCCCGCTTTCTTTCATTGTCGCCTAATATATTATCACATTTTACACAAAGAACATTACTGCACACAAACACGCACACTACACACACACACACACACACACACACACACACAAACACACACACAAACACACACACAAACACACACACACACACACACACACACGCGCGCGCGCGCGCACACGCACGCACGCACACGCACACACACACACACACACAGAATGTCCCCGAATTTAACACCTCATATTACATGGAGAATTAAATACGCGAGAAACACAGAACACGAGTTAAAAAGCCACACCACCTTCACCTCAGGCGGCGTGATTCCTTAAAATTCCCTCACTTGCAACAGTGTTCCATTCTCTGAAGGCTCTCTGCTCGTTGTAGAGCATTGGGCTACTGAAGACTGCTCTAAATGCCCCACCAGACCACGGCGTACAGAATGTGTGCATTCGTTCTCTAAACAAGTCTATAATCTGATTCCGAAGCTAAAGGGTAGGGTAGAAGCATTGGTACAACCAACTGAGACGTTTAAGCGCAGCAGAGTCTGGGTTAATCACCTGTGAGTAAATGGAAGGAACGAAAATAAAAACAAAAATGTTCGGCTACTTGGAGGTGCCGGGGATTGAACCCGGGGCCTTTCACATGCAAAGCGAACGCTCTACCTCTGAGCTACACCCCCGCTTTCTTGCATTGTCCCCTAATATATTATCACATTTTACACAAAGAACATTACTGCACACAAACACGCACACTACACACACGCGCGCGCGCGCGCGCGCGCACGCACACACACACACACACACACACACACACACACACACACACACACACACACACACACACACACACACACACACACACACACACACACACACACACACACACACACACACACACACACACACACACACACACACACACACACACACACACACACACACACACACACACACACACACACACACACACACACACACACACACACACACACACACACACACACACACACACACACACACACACACACACACACACACACACACACACACACACACACACACACACACACACACACACACACACACACACACACACACACACACACACACACACACACACACACACACACACACACACACACACACACACACACACACACACACACACACACACACACACACACACACACACACACACACACACACACACACACACACACACACACACACACACACACACACACACACACACACACACACACACACACACACACACACACACACACACACACACACACACACACACACACACACACACACACACACACACACACACACACACACACACACACACACACACACACACACACACACACACACACACACACACACACACACACACACACACACACACACACACACACACACACACACACACACACACACACACACACACACACACACACACACACACACACACACACACACACACACACACACACACACACACACACACACACACACACACACACACACACACACACACACACACACACACACACACACACACACACACACACACACACACACACACACACACACACACACACACACACACACACACACACACACACACACACACACACACACACACACACACACACACACACACACACAGAATGTCGCCGAATTTAACACCTCATATTACATGGAGAATTAAATACGCGAGAAACGCAGAACACGAGTTAAAAAGCCACACCACCTTCACCTCAGGTTGCGTGATTCCTTAAAATTCCCTCACTAGCAACAGTGTTCCATTCTCTGAAGGCTCTCTGCTCGTAGTAGAGCATTGGGCTACTGAAGACTGCTCTAAATGCCCCATCAGACCACGGCGTACAGAATGTGTGCATTCGTTCTCTAAACAAGTCTATAATCTGATTCCGAAGCTAAAGGGTAGGGTAGAAGCATTGGTACAACCAACTGAGACGTTTAAGCGCAGCAGAGTCTGGGTTAATCACCTGTGAGTAAATGGAAGGAACGAACATAAAAACAAAAATGTTCGGCTACTTGGAGGTGCCGGGGATTGAACCCGGGGCCTTTCACATGCAAAGCGAACGCTCT